>NC_090886.1:23542066-23549566 GCF_036669925.1 Montipora capricornis
ACTATCGGGGCTGAAAGGGTTAAACAGGGACATAGTTTTTTCACGCTGTTAGCTTAACCCTTTAAGCCCCGAGGGGTTCCCCATTGACGAGTAAAATCGTCTGGCGTTAGACAGAGTAAAATCTATAAGTGCCATTTGGCACTATCGGGGCTGAAAGGGTTAAACAGGGACATAGTTTTTTCACGCTGTTAGCTTAACCCTTTAAGCCCCGAGGGGTTCCCCATTGACGAGTAAAATCGTCTGGCGTTAGACAGAGTAAAATCTATAAGTGCCATTTGGCACTATCGGGGCTGAAAGGGTTAAACAGGGACATGGTTTTTTCACGCTGTTAGCTTAACCCTTTAAGCCCCGAGGGGTTCCCCATTGACGAGTAAAATCGTCTGGCGTTAGACAGAGTAAAATCTATAAGTGCCATTTGGCACTATCGGGGCTGAAAGGGTTAAACAGGGACATAGTTTTTTCACGCTGTTAGCTTAACCCTTTAAGCCCCGAGGGGTTCCCCATTGACGAGTAAAATCGTCTGGCGTTAGACAGAGTAAAATCTATAAGTGCCATTTGGCACTATCGGGGCTGAAAGGGTTAAACAGGGACATAGTTTTTTCACGCTGTTAGCTTAACCCTTTAAGCCCCGAGGGGTTCCCCATTGACGAGTAAAATCGTCTGGCGTTAGACAGAGTAAAATCTATAAGTGCCATTTGGCACTATCGGGGCTGAAAGGGTTAAACAGGGACATAGTTTTTTCACGCTGTTAGCTTAACCCTTTAAGCCCCGAGGGGTTCCCCATTGACGAGTAAAATCGTCTGGCGTTAGACAGAGTAAAATCTATAAGTGCCATTTGGCACTATCGGGGCTGAAAGGGTTAAACAGGGACATGGCTTTTTCACGCTGTTAGCTTAACCCTTCAAGCCCAGAGGGGTTCCCCATTGACGAGTAAAATCGTCTGGCGTTAGACAGAGTAAAATCTATAAGTGCCATTTGGCACTATCGGGGCTGAAAGGGTTAAACAGGGACATAGTTTTTTCACGCTGTTAGCTTAACCCTTTAAGCCCCGAGGGGTTCCCCATTGACGAGTAAAATCGTCTGGCGTTAGACAGAGTAAAATCTATAAGTGCCATTTGGCACTATCGGGGCTGAAAGGGTTAAACAGGGACGTGGCTTTTTCACGCTGTTAGCTTAACCCTTTAAGCCCCGAGGGGTTCCCCATTGACGAGTAAAATCGTCTGGCGTTAGACAGAGTAAAATCTATAAGTGCCATTTGGCACTATCGGGGCTGAAAGGGTTAAACAGGGACATAGTTTTTTCACGCTGTTAGCTTAACCCTTTAAGCCCCGAGGGGTTCCCCATTGACGAGTAAAATCGTCTGGCGTTAGACAGAGTAAAATCTATAAGTGCCATTTGGCACTATCGGGGCTGAAAGGGTTAAACAGGGACATAGTTTTTTCACGCTGTTAGCTTAACCCTTTAAGCCCCGAGGGGTTCCCCATTGACGAGTAAAATCGTCTGGCGTTAGACAGAGTAAAATCTATAAGTGCCATTTGGCACTATCGGGGCTGAAAGGGTTAAACAGGGACATAGTTTTTTCACGCTGTTAGCTTAAACAGGGACATAGTTTTTTCACGCTGTTAGCTTAAACAGGGACATAGTTTTTTCACGCTGTTAGCTTAACCCTTTAAGCCCCAAGGGGTTCCCCATTGACGAGTAAAATCGTCTGGCGTTAGACAGAGTAAAATCTTCTGGCGTTAGACAGAGTAAAATCTATAAGTGCCATTTGGCACTATCGGGGCTGAAAGGGTTAAACAGGGACATAGTTTTTTCACGCTGTTAGCTTAACCCTTTAAGCCCCGAGGGGTTCCCCATTGACGAGTAAAATCGTCTGGCGTTAGACAGAGTAAAATCTATAAGTGCCATTTGGCACTATCGGGGCTGAAAGGGTTAAACAGGGACATAGTTTTTTCACGCTGTTAGCTTAACCCTTTAAGCCCCGAGGGGTTCCCCATTGACGAGTAAAATCGTCTGGCGTTAGACAGAGTAAAATCTATAAGTGCCATTTGGCACTATCGGGGCTGAAAGGGTTAAACAGGGACATAGTTTTTTCACGCTGTTAGCTTAACCCTTTAAGCCCCGAGGGGTTCCCCATTGACGAGTAAAATCGTCTGGCGTTAGACAGAGTAAAATCTATAAGGGCCATTTGGCACTATCGGGGCTGAAAGGGTTAAACAGGGACATAGTTTTTTCACGCTGTTAGCTTAACCCTTTAAGCCCCGAGGGGTTCCCCATTGACGAGTAAAATCGTCTGGCGTTAGACAGAGTAAAATCTATAAGTGCCATTTGGCACTATCGGGGCTGAAAGGGTTAAACAGGGACATAGTTTTTTCACGCTGTTAGCTTAACCCTTTAAGCCCCGAGGGGTTCCCCATTGACGAGTAAAATCTATAAGTGCCATTTGGCACTATCGGGGCTGAAAGGGTTAAACAGGGACATAGTTTTTTCACGCTGTTAGCTTAACCCTTTAAGCCCCGAGGGGTTCCCCATTGACGAGTAAAATCTATAAGTGCCATTTGGCACTATCGGGGCTGAAAGGGTTAAACAGGGACATAGTTTTTTCACGCTGTTAGCTTAACCCTTTAAGCCCCGAGGGGTTCCCCATTGACGAGTAAAATCTATAAGTGGCATTTGGCACTATCGGGGCTGAAAGGGTTAAACAGGGACATAGTTTTTTCACGCTGTTAGCTTAACCCTTTAAGCCCCGAGGGGTTCCCCATTGACGAGTAAAATCTATAAGTGGCATTTGGCACTATCGGGGCTGAAATGGTTAAACAGGGACATAGTTTTTTCACGCTGTTAGCTTAACCCTTTAAGCCCCGAGGGGTTCCCCATTGACGAGTAAAATCTATAAGTGCCATTTGGCACTATCGGGGCTGAAAGGGTTAAACAGGGACATAGTTTTTTCACGCTGTTAGCTTAACCCTTTAAGCCCCGAGGGGTTCCCCATTGACGAGTAAAATCGTCTGGCGTTAGACAGAGTAAAATCGTCTGGCGTTAGACAGAGTAAAATCTATAAGTGCCATTTGGCACTATCGGGGCTGAAAGGGTTAAAATCGTCTGGCGTTAGACAGAGTAAAATCTATAAGTGCCATTTGGCACTATCGGGGCTGAAAGGGTTAAACAGGGACATAGTTTTTTCACGCTGTTAGCTTAACCCTTTAAGCCCCGAGGGGTTCCCCATTGACGAGTAAAATCGTCTGGCGTTAGACAGAGTAAAATCTATAAGTGCCATTTGGCACTATCGGGGCTGAAAGGGTTAAACAGGGACATAGTTTTTTCACGCTGTTAGCTTAACCCTTTAAGCCCCGAGGGGTTCCCCATTGACGAGTAAAATCGTCTGGCGTTAGACAGAGTAAAATCTATAAGTGCCATTTGGCACTATCGGGGCTGAAAGGGTTAAACAGGGACATAGTTTTTTCACGCTGTTAGCTTAACCCTTTAAGCCCCGAGGGGTTCCCCATTGACGAGTAAAATCGTCTGGCGTTAGACAGAGTAAAATCTATAAGTGCCATTTGGCACTATCGGGGCTGAAAGGGTTAAACAGGGACATAGTTTTTTCACGCTGTTAGCTTAACCCTTTAAGCCCCGAGGGGTTCCCCATTGACGAGTAAAATCGTCTGGCGTTAGACAGAGTAAAATCTATAAGTGCCATTTGGCACTATCGGGGCTGAAAGGGTTAAACAGGGACATAGTTTTTTCACGCTGTTAGCTTAACCCTTTAAGCCCCGAGGGGTTCCCCATTGACGAGTAAAATCGTCTGGCGTTAGACAGAGTAAAATCTATAAGTGCCATTTGGCACTATCGGGGCTGAAAGGGTTAAACAGGGACATAGCTTTTTCACGCTGTTAGCTTAACCCTTCAAGCCCAGAGGGGTTCCCCATTGACGAGTAAAATCGTCTGGCGTTAGACAGAGTAAAATCTATAAGTGCCATTTGGCACTATCGGGGCTGAAAGGGTTAAACAGGGACATGGCTTTTTCACGCTGTTAGCTTAACCCTTCAAGCCCAGAGGGGTTCCCCATTGACGAGTAAAATCGTCTGGCGTTAGACAGAGTAAAATCTATAAGTGCCATTTGGCACTATCGGGGCTGAAAGGGTTAAACAGGGACATGGCTTTTTCACGCTGTTAGCTTAACCCTTTAAGCCCAGAGGGGTTCCCCATTGACGAGTAAAATCGTCTGGCGTTAGACAGAGTAAAATCTATAAGTGCCATTTGGCACTATCGGGGCTGAAAGGGTTAAACAGGGACATAGTTTTTTCACGCTGTTAGCTTAACCCTTTAAGCCCCGAGGGGTTCCCCATTGACGAGTAAAATCGTCTGGCGTTAGACAGAGTAAAATCTATAAGTGCCATTTGGCACTATCGGGGCTGAAAGGGTTAAACAGGGACATAGTTTTTTCACGCTGTTAGCTTAACCCTTTAAGCCCCGAGGGGTTCCCCATTGACGAGTAAAATCGTCTGGCGTTAGACAGAGTAAAATCTATAAGTGCCATTTGGCACTATCGGGGCTGAAAGGGTTAAACAGGGACATAGTTTTTTCACGCTGTTAGCTTAACCCTTTAAGCCCCGAGGGGTTCCCCATTGACGAGTAAAATCGTCTGGCGTTAGACAGAGTAAAATCTATAAGTGCCATTTGGCACTATCGGGGCTGAAAGGGTTAAACAGGGACATAGTTTTTTCACGCTGTTAGCTTAACCCTTCAAGCCCAGAGGGGTTCCCCATTGACGAGTAAAATCGTCTGGCGTTAGACAGAGTAAAATCTATAAGTGCCATTTGGCACTATCGGGGCTGAAAGGGTTAAACAGGGACATAGCTTTTTCACGCTGTTAGCTTAACCCTTTAAGCCCAGAGGGGTTCCCCATTGACGAGTAAAATCGTCTGGCGTTAGACAGAGTAAAATCTATAAGTGCCATTTGGCACTATCGGGGCTGAAAGGGTTAAACAGGGACATGGCTTTTTCACGCTGTTAGCTTAACCCTTCAAGCCCAGAGGGGTTCCCCATTGACGAGTAAAATCGTCTGGCGTTAGACAGAGTAAAATCTATAAGTGCCATTTGGCACTATCGGGGCTGAAAGGGTTAAACAGGGACATGGCTTTTTCACGCTGTTAGCTTAACCCTTCAAGCCCAGAGGGGTTCCCCATTGACGAGTAAAATCGTCTGGCGTTAGACAGAGTAAAATCTATAAGTGCCATTTGGCACTATCGGGGCTGAAAGGGTTAAACAGGGACATGGCTTTTTCACGCTGTTAGCTTAACCCTTCAAGCCCAGAGGGGTTCCCCATTGACGAGTAAAATCGTCTGGCGTTAGACAGAGTAAAATCTATAAGTGCCATTTGGCACTATCGGGGCTGAAAGGGTTAAACAGGGACATAGTTTTTTCACGCTGTTAGCTTAACCCTTTAAGCCCCGAGGGGTTCCCCATTGACGAGTAAAATCGTCTGGCGTTAGACAGAGTAAAATCTATAAGTGCCATTTGGCACTATCGGGGCTGAAAGGGTTAAACAGGGACATAGTTTTTTCACGCTGTTAGCTTAACCCTTTAAGCCCCGAGGGGTTCCCCATTGACGAGTAAAATCGTCTGGCGTTAGACAGAGTAAAATCTATAAGTGCCATTTGGCACTATCGGGGCTGAAAGGGTTAAACAGGGACATAGTTTTTTCACGCTGTTAGCTTAACCCTTTAAGCCCCGAGGGGTTCCCCATTGACGAGTAAAATCGTCTGGCGTTAGACAGAGTAAAATCTATAAGTGCCATTTGGCACTATCGGGGCTGAAAGGGTTAAACAGGGACATAGTTTTTTCACGCTGTTAGCTTAACCCTTTAAGCCCCGAGGGGTTCCCCATTGACGAGTAAAATCGTCTGGCGTTAGACAGAGTAAAATCTATAAGTGCCATTTGGCACTATCGGGGCTGAAAGGGTTAAACAGGGACATAGTTTTTTCACGCTGTTAGCTTAACCCTTTAAGCCCAGAGGGGTTCCCCATTGACGAGTAAAATCGTCTGGCGTTAGACAGAGTAAAATCTATAAGTGCCATTTGGCACTATCGGGGCTGAAAGGGTTAAACAGGGACATAGTTTTTTCACGCTGTTAGCTTAACCCTTTAAGCCCCGAGGGGTTCCCCATTGACGAGTAAAATCGTCTGGCGTTAGACAGAGTAAAATCTATAAGTGCCATTTGGCACTATCGGGGCTGAAAGGGTTAAACAGGGACATAGTTTTTTCACGCTGTTAGCTTAACCCTTTAAGCCCCGAGGGGTTCCCCATTGACGAGTAAAATCGTCTGGCGTTAGACAGAGTAAAATCTATAAGTGCCATTTGGCACTATCGGGGCTGAAAGGGTTAAACAGGGACATAGTTTTTTCACGCTGTTAGCTTAACCCTTTAAGCCCCGAGGGGTTCCCCATTGACGAGTAAAATCGTCTGGCGTTAGACAGAGTAAAATCTATAAGTGCCATTTGGCACTATCGGGGCTGAAAGGGTTAAACAGGGACATAGTTTTTTCACGCTGTTAGCTTAACCCTTTAAGCCCCGAGGGGTTCCCCATTGACGAGTAAAATCGTCTGGCGTTAGACAGAGTAAAATCTATAAGTGCCATTTGGCACTATCGGGGCTGAAAGGGTTAAACAGGGACATAGTTTTTTCACGCTGTTAGCTTAACCCTTTAAGCCCCGAGGGGTTCCCCATTGACGAGTAAAATCGTCTGGCGTTAGACAGAGTAAAATCTATAAGTGCCATTTGGCACTATCGGGGCTGAAAGGGTTAAACAGGGACATGGCTTTTTCACGCTGTTAGCTTAACCCTTTAAGCCCAGAGGGGTTCCCCATTGACGAGTAAAATCGTCTGGCGTTAGACAGAGTAAAATCTATAAGTGCCATTTGGCACTATCGGGGCTGAAAGGGTTAAACAGGGACATGGCTTTTTCACGCTGTTAGCTTAACCCTTCAAGCCCAGAGGGGTTCCCCATTGACGAGTAAAATCGTCTGGCGTTAGACAGAGTAAAATCTATAAGTGCCATTTGGCACTATCGGGGCTGAAAGGGTTAAACAGGGACATGGGTTTTTCACGCTGTTAGCTTAACCCTTTAAGCCCCGAGGGGTTCCCCATTGACGAGTAAAATCGTCTGGCGTTAGACAGAGTAAAATCTATAAGTGCCATTTGGCACTATCGGGGCTGAAAGGGTTAAACAGGGACATAGTTTTTTCACGCTGTTAGCTTAACCCTTTAAGCCCCGAGGGGTTCCCCATTGACGAGTAAAATCGTCTGGCGTTAGACAGAGTAAAATCTATAAGTGCCATTTGGAACTATCGGGGCTGAAAGGGTTAAACAGGGACATAGTTTTTTCACGCTGTTAGCTTAACCCTTTAAGCCCCGAGGGGTTCCCCATTGACGAGTAAAATCGTCTGGCGTTAGACAGAGTAAAATCTATAAGTGCCATTTGGCACTATCGGGGCTGAAAGG
>NC_090886.1:23554566-23579566 GCF_036669925.1 Montipora capricornis
TTGGTGTATATTATTACGCCTGTAATCACACTTCAGGCAAAAACAACGTAATAGCTATTACTAGTTTCTACATCAAACTTCTATAAAAATGTCACAACTTTGTTGTTATACACCAAATT
The DNA here is from genome assembly GCF_036669925.1 of Montipora capricornis. Classification (NCBI taxonomy): domain Eukaryota; kingdom Metazoa; phylum Cnidaria; class Anthozoa; order Scleractinia; family Acroporidae; genus Montipora; species Montipora capricornis. The sequence continues at coordinate 23,554,686 of NC_090886.1, forward strand.
CAACATATAGCATCTTTCCTATAACACTTAGGAAATCACCTTTCTTTCATTACCATCCATATTACCGTTGCGTTTGTACTTATAAAATCTGGACTTTCTCCGTTTTTTTTTCTTTCCCTTACAAAAAATGCCTCAAACCAGCTACAACGCTTTGAAAAGACAAACATTAACACAACAAAACTTTATTACCTAAAAGCAATATTACTGCAACATTTCAAACGGGCCTATGGAAAATCAGAAAATCCTGAATCCTGAATCCGGAACCGTAGCTGAAACCCGAACCGGAACCAGAATGAGAGCAATAAAGCTCGATCATATCCCCTTGTTTTATTTTAGCTAAAAAAGTTGAATGTTACAAACACAAACTTGCTTTTTAAAGATATTCTTGTGACTACAAAGTTCCCCGTACGAAAATTTGTGGCCTGACTGAGCGAGATTCGGGCCCAATTCGGGCCATAAAGCTGTTTTTAAGGCAAGAACTGAGCAAGACAAAGCAACACAACCATTTTGTCACGCTTGTGCGACTGAGCAAGACATAAGTCTGGTTTGATTATCGCCGATAGTGTGGCGTGAGTGAGCGAGAAAAAGTGAAAACCCAGTTTATTCCTTTACACTGCTGTAACAAGACATTTGTCACTCTATATTATCGGTGAAACTCAGGCTGCTCACTTGTTATTCGATCCATAAGTGATCCCCACTTGTTATTCGTTAAGAAAAGATTAGTAGAAATAGATCAGGGGTTACTCAAAAATGGAAATCAGTTACTTAACTCTGGCTGTCGTTCTAATGCATTATATTATTTGCTGCATTTCTGTACATGTAGTCCGTCCCCGAGGGTAAAAGGTGAGCAAACCATTTTTTACCAAAAATATGTATATGGCTGGATATTTTTTCCAAGTGATACATTTAGCGTGATACCCAAACGTATCCAGAGAGGTAAGTTCAAATAGCTTAGCACGTTCAGGAGAAGCAATCTAGCTACTTCAAGACAGCATTATCCTGGTTGCCCAAAACGGAAGATAATTACATATATATTTTTAATGATAGGAATTGCTTGTCGCTGGACGAAAAACCTTTAAGAGGGCAGAGCAACGTTTGAGCTTTGGCTAACCGATAATGAAATATTTGCAACCGCTTTTGGCGCGAGTTTCAGTTTAATTGTGCATTTCGCTCAAATACCTGAATCTCTACACAGATGCAGAGCTTTTTTTTCCCATTTAAAACAGCATTTATTTGCTCTAACTAATATTGTCGGAAACACTTTTCTCTTTTATGAAATAGATATTAAGAGGCCCCGACTGTAAATATTGAGAATCGCTGGCAAGGCTTGAAAATTCAAAAATCCTGATACTTTGCCCAAAGACGGCTTTTGGGGCACTAGTTTCGAAAACGTAATTTAAAGTTTCAGGAAATCTAATTTTTCGAGTAATTTGGGGAAAAGGAGAATTTGCGATTTGCCTCATTAATTATGCAAGAATAATGTCGAAAATTGATCACTTTCTTTCAGCTTGCATTCAAACAATTTGCATCGCCAAAAAACGAAATCGATTTTGAATGAGAGCATAGCTCTTCGTCTTTCTACCAGTGGGAAAAGTTTTACTTTCTTTTATAGTTTAGATGTTTCCCCGGCTTTTTGAAAAATGCTACTGTGCGTGCTTTGGAAAACAACAATAAATTGAGCAACTTCATCAGCTTTAAACTTATCTTGGTATGTCTGATTTCAAATGGAATTACATGGCGTGAGAAAGTTTGACCTTAGTACTTCCAAAATATGAAATAAAAACTCTGGGCAATTCAGGCTTGCGACGACAGAAAACAAACATTGGCGTTCACTACGTTGGAATAATTTGCATAATGCCATTTTCTTCATGGGAAACTCTGAAGAACTATCTGGTTAGAGGAGTGCAATTTGGAAGCTGGCATTTACAAGAAATACTCAGACACGTGTTTTATGTTGTAATCTATCCTTTTTTTCAATGTTGTTTAGTTTTCACATCATTCGACGCGTTCATTCGTAGGATTGACAAGCTACGCTACTGATTGCGTGACTGGTGTCACGTAAATATTTTTCCAGGATTCGAAACATGCCTAGGAAATGTGTGGTTTTGAGGAGCTGCAGGGAAAGAGAACCACTTGAAGCATGACAAGCATTGCCTTAATCTAGTCTAAGATTTTCAATTTTTGTTATCCTTTTCATTTTTCTCTCCTTTTAGGAAGGTTGCTATTATTCCAGTCATGACATTTCCAATCCATAATTACGTTACCTCCCAAGTTTGTTTGTAAAATGCCGCGTCGGTCTGAAAATCAAGTTTCAAGGTTTCATTAATATCCTCCAAATAGTATTGTTTCCATTTATTTACAATTTCTTTCTGAAAGCATTAAGATTTCCCTGAGAAGTACTTTCTTCCCACATTATTCAAGATTAACAATAGGGAACATATCTGTTTACAAAAATTGCTTTTGTTATTCAAATTTGCCAACCACAGGAACAAAAGACCCTTTGTTTCGACAGCCAATGAGGCTTTGGTTGGCACATTTATGACAATAGGTGGCGATATCTTCCCTATATCGCACCCCAAACACAAGGCTAAAAATAGCTCATGTTCAAAGAAATCAAAGTCATGCAACACCATTACACTGAAAATAACATGATACCATTCTTCTTACAACATTAAATTTGTTTAAAAACCACAAACAGCCCTTTCAGTCATTAAAAATGCTTAGCGTGATATTTGTCTTGATGTAGTAGCTTTCAGGTAGTTACCTGTGTTTGTGCTCAACAGTGGAACCCCATGATGCAATTTTGCGCTCAGTACTGGAATTTTGTTTCTCAGTCGGAAGAACACAGTGTTAGATATCCACCTTTGTTCGAAAAAAGATATCTTTAGCGTGTTTAAATAAGAATGTCATTTTGCAGTTTTGCTTCCCTTGTCGGTGGAGCTTGTGGTCCAAGTGCTGAAAATCCAAATGATTTCCAATTTGTGGACTTGAAAAATTGTAATCGGGAGGTGAAAGGGCACCTGAAGTTTTGTAAAATCGTAGCCAACACTGAGAGTACCGACAGCGAGAGAAAGTTGCTACTTGCCCGTGCAGGTAAGTGATAGTACTACTACAGCTTTCCTCGATTGTAATCAGTGGTTTCGCGTTTTTTCATCGTGCAATACATAAAAATCTCCTTGCCAAATCGTAAACGTTTCGGCAGGTACAAAACACAGGTCACAGGTCACAGGTCATTGTTTTACCAATACAGAGAGAATCTTAAACATTCATTAAAGCTAACCTTTGAACTAATTAGGCCTAAGCAAAAGATCTTAGGCCTAATTTTAGTATTGGTAAACAATTAGGGTTGTTTACCTGTGTTTTGTACCTGCATCAGGTATTTTCGTCGCACAAGAGTGCCAGCTTCACATGACTGTATGCCCCAAGCACAGAGACAGCTACGGTATTCGCTGGAGAACTGGCAAGACAAGATGCGCTGTGCCAACAGAAGTTGCGGGCCACAAATCAGCGACAAACGTGGGAGATCGCGGGATAGATGGCCAACTGTCTTGCTTCATCTTTAAAGAAACCGGAATGCTTGTGCCGGCTGGGTCACGTACGTAATAATTAACACCCACGTTAATTTTCTAGACTTAAGACATGTTTCCTGTAAAATAGTATAAAAATACCTGTGTATTTTGTTTTAATATGTACCAAGACAATATACATAAACGGAAATCATTTTTAAGCGCAATGCCCCATGTGCGGAGGAGGGGAAGAGTGGGTAGAGTGGATTATGATCATAGTTATTAAAGAGGAAGGGACGTGTTCTAAGGAACTCTTTATTGCAAACGTTTGTGCCGTTTGTGGTTGTATGCAGTTTGCAGAGCTAGCATTTGTTTCTGATTAGTTTGTGAGTATTTGCTTGTTGGGGGAAGGGGTGGGTAGAATGGTCAATGATCATGGGTACTAAAGACAGAAAGGCGCGTACTCGTTTAAAGAGCGTTTTATTGCTAACGTTTGTAGTTTGTAGGCGTATACAGTTTGCAGAGCCTACATTTCTGTCTGTTTATTTCGTGCGTAATTTCCCGATGGATTGATTGAAGAAAAAGAGCTTACAGCCTCCGACGTCTTTCAACCACGGGTCCAACGTTTTCTTCAGATAAAAAAATAGAAAATAGTGTTCTGCAGAAAATTTGTAAGGCCTGCTTATTTGTAATTCTTTCATCCAGCCATTTGCAGGAGATGCAGAGAACATCTTGGGAAAATGATAGCCTCGACAAAGGATTCTCAGAAAGAACAATCAAAGCAAGACGCCACTCCCTTGCAAATGGTTACATTTAACTATCCTCGTGCTGTAGCTGAACCGCCGATGTCACCGCCACAGTCACCAATGGTAATTATGTTTTATCAGTTGTTAATTCAATGGCCTTAAACTTACATGAGCATAATCCTTTTTTATTTATGATCAGGAAAAAGAGGTAAGCAGTACCGAGAGTATAGCTGAGCATATCAAACGCCTTTCGATTGACGACACTTACGTGTTTGGCTCCTCCGAGGCAACAAGTGGAGATTCCTCTCTTAGTGGAGAAGTGGTTGCCAATTTCAATAAGCCACTGGAACTACTAAATAGTTTTCTTGAAGAGTGCAATGTTAAAAAAATTGAGACTCCACAGCTGCAGTGGGACAAGTGCGCTGAGAGAACACAGAGAAATTACATCCAACACACCAGAGATATCCTTGTTGCTGTGTTAAAGGTGGTGTCACCAGATAATGCAGGATACCTTTGGACGGCTCTTCAGGGGTCAAGGGCTGTTGGTGACAAGCTAGGTGTGGAAGGAATACTACTTCCATCACAGCGTGTTTATCTTGAGGCCATAGCTGAAACGTACAAGAATACGACCAGCTGGGACACGCGACGTCAAATTTTATCCATTATGACTGGTATTGCACGTTTGGCCGACATCCGCGAGTATATCCCTGGCCTGTCACAGTACCGTTACTCAACAGCAAACTTGCATCGACTACAGCACGGAATAGGAGCACCCGTACCAAGCCAGCAAACAGGAAGGCTTAGGATAGACGAGGCTCAGCTTGACCACTTTCTGCAATTTATCACAAGTCCTCATATTGTACAGGACCTGCCTTTTGGACAAAAATGTCTGCGCCTGTCAAACGGCAACGTGCTGGAAGTGCCCAATGTTATTCGATCACTAATACCAGACCGAATAACTACCCAATATGAGCAGTTTTGCAAAGAAGTGGGTTTTATTCCCTTCAGCAAAAGAACAATGCTTCGAATATTGTCTGCGTGTAGTGCGACGGTTAGAAAAAGCCTTCAGGGTTTGGATTACTTCGCGGCTGATGGTGCCTCGGCCTTTGATGACTTGACAGCTCTCCTTAATCAATATTCCCACTTGGCACCGATTGATTCTTTAGAAAGATGGCAGGAAGCACTGAAGAATGCCAAACTTTACCTAAAGGGAGACTTCAAGGTAACATTTAATATAGACAGACAATACAGATGATCGTCGAATCCGCGCCCACCCCCCCCTCCCCCTTTCGTGGGAGAAGGGGCTATATATATGACGGGGGGTGCTTCTCGTCACACAGATAACTTTTATATTTTTGAATTATTGGTACCTCTTAAGGGTGACAATGAATTTGGGCCACGCGCACAAAACGAGGTTTTTGTAGGGGAGTACACCCCCTGTGTTCATCTTCTCTGTCTCAGTTGCGCAATCATCTTCCACGGTAATAAATTAAAGTCAAGGAAAGATCTGACTGACTACGTGTAGTCTTGCCACTTGAGTAAATTCGCTTATTGGTGCTGAGCAACAGAATTCATTGACTTTGTTTAACGAGCCTAACAGAACCGTACAAATATTGACAGTCCTGCGAACGCGCTATTCCAAACATGATTGAACTTATGTAAATCTGTAAGACGAAAGTAAGACTAAAGTACTCAGTCAATCCCAGGAAAAAAGCCTCCTAAAGAAAAACAATAACTAACGACAAACTCAACCCGTATTATCACGGGAATAGAACCAAGAAAAACAAATAAGATGTCATTTTAAAACACCTTTAACGCTTTAACGCTATCGCAACGAACGCTATCGCAAGAAATGACATTACAGTAGAAGAGATTAGAGTAGGGGACGTAGTCCCCGGTGTTGTGGTCTAACCTAAGCTGGACGGGGGCATCTTTCACTTCCATAAAAATTAATTGTAAACTGCGTAACAAGCAGTCTGGCTAAAGTCCCCCACAAAAGTATTGTAAAATTAGTCCTGAAAAGCCCCGTGGGGAGAGACTAATAGCAAATCATTGTACCATTGTATGTATAGATTGTAATTGCTTCCCTCACTGTAGTTTTAATTGAAGTGTGTGCTGTATCATTTCAAGCCTTAGCTTTTTTTTTTTAATTCACAGGTGCACGTTTCGGATGCATCTCCAATTGGTGATCACTGTATGACATATGCACTGAGTGACCCACATGACAGCTCTTTTCGACAGAAATGCCCACATGTTCACCACGATCACTGTGCAGAATGTGTCAGTTTAAGCACTCTGTTGGACCAAATTAACAGATTCGTTGAGCAAGCTTCGTTTCAATCAAAAGATGACCGTGACGAAGCCACCTATGTGGCAAAACACAGCAAAGAAGCAATAGAAAGCTGGAAAGCTCATCAACTCCGATCAGTAAGGCAAGACCAGTCTCGATTACAGATTCTTGAGAAACTTGATAGCGAATCAGTATACGTAACCCAGGACTGGGCAATGAAATTTCTTCCGAGAAAGTATCGCGAATCCCAGTCTGACTGGTTTGGAAAACGGGGTATTTCATGGCACATATCTGTAGCTGTTCGCCGCCACAACGAGCAATTGGAGTCTCAAGGTTTTATTCACATTATCCAGAATTGCACCCAGGGAAGCTCGGCTGTTGTCCCAATCATGACACATGTTCTGAAAACTTTGAAAACGGAACACCCAGAGGTGAAGAGAGCTTTCTTTCGACAAGACAACGCCGGCTGTTATCACAGCACTGCCACCATCTTGTCAGTACCGGTAGTAGAAAGAGAATCAGGGGTACAAGTGATCGGGGTTGGTTTCTCAGATCCACAAGGTGGGAAGGGACCTGCTGATCGCATGGCTGCGACCGTCAAAGGCCATATTTCAAGGTTCGTCAACGAGGGGAACAATGTTACTAATGCAAAAGAAATGGAGAAAGCGATTCTCTCTCATGGGGGCCTTCCTGGTATTCGAGTGGCTGTGATAGAACGCCTAGGCGAAACGGAAACCCTCGGGCTGCAGCAGAAGATTGCTGGAATCAGTAAACTGAACAACTTCAGTTTTTCTGCTGGGAGAGTGAAGGTCTGGAAAGCCTTTGATATTGGTCCTGGAAAGAATATTTGTGTGGAAGGAACAAATGGTGACTATGGTAAATATTATTGTGGGATCATTTACTATTCCTTTCACTAGTTTGAAATTAGTAATAACGTATTCAGTTGAGGTCTCTCGCGTTAAACCTTTTGTTTTCAGTAGAAACGTGCAAGGCACGAGCGTGTAATCCTTTTAACTGTTATGAGAAATCGCTTGGTTATTGTTATAGTATCCTCTTCTGTAGATTTTTCGTAATGAATAACATTCTCAGACTATTGTTATTATCATTTATGTTTTCTCCCAGAATCCCAGTGCCGAGCAATTTCAACCTTTTTCTCTCCTGGAGATTTTAAAGAGTTAGCCCCACGAGATAGCCGAAAGAAAGAGCCCAACGTGAGGACAACTGAAGATCGAGGAGACGGGGACCAAAGTGTAGATCAAAACCAACAGCAATTATTCATGTGTCCCAAGGAGGGTTGCACTCGCGGATTCCAAAGGCACTCCGCACTAGAAAAGCACGTTATGTTTGGAAAATGTACTCAGACAATTGAAAGGGAAACACTGCTGGATAGAGCGAAGTTAAAATACGCTGAAAGACTCTGTCAAGGCGAAACTTCTATGCCAAAATTACCATCGACTAGTTCCACTGAGGGTGAGGCAATTCTACCTGAAGGATGGGCTCTAAAGCAAGCGAAGAAAGCATATCGTTTCAACGAAGAGCAGCGGCGTTATCTTGAAGCTAGGTTTAACATCGGCCAAGAGAGCGGCATGAAGATTGATGCAGATGTTGTTGCGAAAGAAATGCGGAGAGCGCGAGGATCCAATGGAGAGCGGCTATTCAGGGTGTCCGAATTTCTGACAGCTCAACAAGTGGCTTCTTTTTTCTCTCGGATGGCCGCCAAGATAAAACAGCAATCTTACAAGGGGTCGGATGCTCCGACTGAGCCAGAGCCAGAGCCAGATATCATTGCCATGCAGGACGAACATAACTTTTCTGCAGCTAGAGAGGCGGTGATGGATGCATTGAATGTGCAGCACCCCATAAGCCACGACCAGTACGATATTTGTTTAATGGTAAAGGAGAACACACTTGGAAAACTAAAGCTTGGTGTGCTGAAATTTCTGTGCGAGAACTTGAATATTCCAAAGCCACCTGACCAGAGGAGAAAGGCTCCCTACATTTCTAGTTTGCAAGAACTTGTAAAAAGCTGCTCTTGCAGTAAAGTGTGATCACGAGTTTCGGCATCAACGAGGCATTCAACTTTGCGAAAAACAAGCCTTTTCATTGATATTAGTCGGCAGTCATCTCCTATGGCCTCCACGTTAACTTTCCTTTTTCTGCGCATTTTCGTTTTTCTTAGATAAATAAACGTTACCTCATAGAGTTTTATCGACAAGCTTCAGATTTTACGTATATTACATCACTTGCCTTTCTGTCTCTTAAACAGTATTACCGTGTTAAAAGTCAAGGCATTCAAGTGACCTATCCTATGATAGGTTTTATAATCTTTGATCAATTAGTGGTGATCAACCATGAAGAAATTATGCTGGTCACTCACACACGGTGCTTAAAAGATTCAAAGGATTGATTGAGGTCTGATGCATTATTGTATTTCAAAACTTTGCTTCGAAATTCTTAGGAAGTGATCAAAACGGTTCGTTAAAAGGCATGTTTCGAATCCTGGAAAGATATTTACGTGACACCAGTCACGCAATCAGTAGCGTCGCTTGTCAATCCTACGAATGAATGCGTCGAATGATGTGAAAACTAAACAACATTGAAAAAAAGGATAGATTACAACATAAAACTCGTGTCTGAGTGTTTCTTGTAAATGCCAGCCTCCAAGTTGCACTCCTCTAACCAGATAGTTCTTCAGAGTTTCCCATGAAGAAATTGCATTATGCAAATTATTCCAACGTAGTGAACGCCAATGTTTGTTTTCTGTCGCCGCAAGCCTGAATTGCCCGGAATTTTTATTTCATATTTTGGAAGTACTAAGGTCAAACTTTCCCACGCCGTGTATTTCCATTTGAAATCAGACATACCAAGATAAGTTTAAAGCTGATGAAGTTGCTCAATTTATTGTTGTTTTCCAAAGCACGCACAGTAGCATTTTTCAAAAAGCCGGGGAAACATCTAAACTATAAAAGAAAGTAAAACTTTTCCCACTGGTAGAAAGACGAAGAGCTATGCTCTCATTCAAAATCGATTTCGTTTTTTGGCGATGCAAATTGTTTGAATGCAAGCTGAAAGAATGTGGTCAATTTTCGACCATTATTCTTGCATAATTAATGAGGCAAATCGCAAATTCTCCTTTTCCCCAAATTACTCGAAAAATTAGATTTCCTGAAACTTTAAATTACGTTTTCGAAACTAGTGCCCCAAAAGCCGTCTTTGGGCAAAGTATCAGGATTTTTGAATTTTCAAGCCTTGCCAGCGATTCTCGATATTTACAGTCGGGGCCTCTTAAACAATGTATGAAGATTTAAAATTAATGAGAAACTAGGAACGAACACCTCGCTATCTGATCACAGATCACTGTGTGGAAACCTGGCTACTAACATGCCTACCTTCTTATGGACACTCTATGCTAAAAGCTGGTATATTCTTTTTACCTTAAACTGAAACATGTTTCTGTCTTACATGACTCATGTTTACTGCGGTTGGTCTCAGTCAAGAATCGTTCGATTACTTATTGGCACGGAAACTAAAGATAGGATCTTTCAAATAAGAATAAACTGCAGTCTGTTAACCCTTTGGTTGTAACCACTAAAAATGTGATAAAATAATTATTTTGTCGATACACATTTGTTATTCTGCTTGACAGAGCGCAAAAACCGCTAGACATGCGCACTAGAATCACACTTGTGTTGCCGCCATTCCATTTTCAAAATGGCGGACGACAAATCAAAATCCACCACGTCATTATGGAGGCTGTCACGCCGCTGCCGTTCCTCTGAGAAAATTTGCAAAAAGATGATCTGAATCTGCCATCATTCAACGATGCTTCAGAGCCGTCAGGGAAGAGATCGGACCAAAACCAGTTCGCCTAAAGCAATAGAGTTTTTGACCAGCTTCGAAGCTTCATTTGACGTTCGTTGTTTAGAGTTTTGCGTTTCTTAAGGTGGTCGGTTACTCTTTAAGCTCAGAACAGAGATATGTTGGAGGTAAATTGTTTTCGCGAAACATATCAAATATGACTTTTTTTTCGTTGATATGAAAATTTTTGAGAGGTGTTTAAAGGTGGAATTCCGATTTCATACACCAAGAGAGACTTTTTCAAATCGAAGTTTGAAGAGAAGCAGGTTTTTTTACCGCTAGTGTTCGTCTTCACAGTTGTAACTGGTTTTACACAGAAAAGCGAAGTCCAGTGCCTTATACTTTCACGCCACTCGATATAGTTTGTGAGGTTTTGGGATCGTAAGTTGTCCTGAAATGCATATAACGTACATGTATGTTTTTAACTTCGAGTTAATATCTTGTCGACATTGTTCATGTAATACAATGTGAGTTTTCTCGCTTTATAAGCCAAGGCGACAGAGCGGCTGCCTGTTATATTTAAAACAGCGGCAAATATTGACAACAAACCCTGTTATTTTTTTCCCTTTAACAACGTTCATTGCTATGTTTTGTGTAACTAAAAATAAAATATGTCAACTGTCACATCTGACTGCTGGGGGATTGTGTGCTTTTTCAAGTTTATGGGACTCTTTGCAAAGGGCGAGTTAAGTTAATTCAACAAAGTAAGCTGCTTTTTCCATTTAGAGACTGAAAATGTCAGCAAAGGTGCTCTAGTTCAATGTGCAAAGCGCTTTTTTTGGCTTTTGATGCCAGCAAAACAGTTCACCACACTAGAAAAATTTTATTTGAGGGCCACTTGCTACTGGCTCACAAAGACTACAGAATTTGCCACATGGATGAATACATTTCACCAATGAAGGTGAGTGATGGAATAAATTTACAATAGTCTGCCCTGAATTGAATTTTCCCTACCCCTCAATATAGATTCTACGCCCCCTTCTTTGTCAGTGCCAAAAATCTGCCAAGAGAACTGAAGCACTAAGTTACACAGAATTAGTCAGACAGGTAGAAAACCCTCAAGGATCAAAGGCAGGAGCTGGATATTAAGCAGAGAAAAATCAAGAACGAAAACAAAAACTTTCACAAAAAAACACGAAGGTAAGTATTTGGGTTTAGCTCATTTACGACAATGACATGCCAATGCCTTTGCAGTACTAACCCCCCCCCCCCCTCTCTTCACCAAGACACACACACCACTGACAGCATTATATTGAGTGCCACAGGCTGTTGGCTGTAATCAGTAACACACTAAACATGCTTTATTTCATATTATTATTTACATGCACAGAACAAACTGCATTGAATGCGATGCACAACCCCATGAATTTCTCAAATTGCTTTTGGCCTATTACAAGACCTGTGAGAAAACCACACCAAAAGTTAGCTCACTATAATAAGGTAAAACAGATATCATTTTCATAATGGTCATGCTCTACAATGTAGCTGTGTCACCGAACACCCAAGGTCAATAATTTTCCTATTATCCTAACAGTAAACACTTAATGACTGGTCCCGAGGGAAACAGTTCATTTTGTTTCCCTAAAAATTTCCAATGTTCCCCTGAGGCGCAGACGAGGGAAACACAATATTATTTGTGTTCCTTTAATATATGTTTTACAACTAAAGGAGACACTGCATTTAGCTCTCTTGTGCACCATACAATTTCACAAGTCACTAGTCAAACAAAAGGAGGAAAGAACTTATATGATCCAGACAAAATGGGAAATTTTGGTGGTGAACATTCTCCAGACCTGTTTGAAAATATCTTCCATGCCACAATGTATTTACAATAATGAAAAGGGTTTTCCGTGAACCAAGAAAGCTAATCTGCAGAGAGTAAAAGTAGGTTGCTGTACTACTGCACAACCTCAGTTTCTTCGTAAATCAGGTATGGCTACCATTTCCAACAAACAAAAACAATGATAAAACCACTACACAGAAAGTGAATAATGACAGTGTAAGTACAAGGGGAAAGATAATACCTTACATTATGAAATTTTGAACCACCGATACTGTGTTTTTAGCTTTCTGATTGGTTCACTCACTCTCAGTTAACAGCTCTTATACAGTATGACATAATATGGAAACTGATTGCGTCTAGTGTTACCACGCTGGAAACTGATTGGCTTTAAATTTGTCCAAGTGTTAAGAATCAAATGAAAATTTAATAAAACAATAATTAATGAATATAATTGAGTGGTTGATCTCATATCAACATGCACTCATGGAATTATAATAATATTATTGTTCATTATTGTCTTGTGCTATAGGAATTATATGCTTATTAGTATAATTACTGAAAGTTCTCTGCGCTAATTGGTTGTCATTGAGATGATTATTCTTACGTGATAATCACCTAAGCGGTTTTTCAAAATAGCCACAAGCTGTTTTGCTGAGGTGACAGACGAATAAATTAGTTGTTTTAAAGAAAATGTGTATTATTCAAATAATCAACTATGTAATAGGCGATTTGCATGATGGCATCATTTACTAAGAAATTGAGTTGCTTCTATTGTCAGGCAAATTTAAATTATTGTTTCCGATATTCCCTTAGACTCTATGAATGTTGGTGAATAAAAACCTCAACTTCATCTCGGTTTTTATTAACCGATATTCACCTTGCCTTCGGCGAATAATAATTGTTAATAATTATTATTTGGTGTTCATACTAATTTTTAGTGTTAAAGAATTTTCAGTCAGGGGTACGCATCTAACTAAAGCTGTAAGGCTTATTATTATTATTATTATTATTATTATTATTATTATTATTATTATTATTATTATTATTATTATATAATGTACCTGAAGTGTTTGCATGCTTCCAAAGATTTACTGCACAAGTGTTTTTGTAGCCGTTTTGCAAACTTACAATTATAAATGTGAAAAAGTTGACCAATAAGGTTACTCTGTTACAGTAATGTACTTTTCTGGGCTGTTCCACAACTGATCATGGTTTCTGCAAAAATATTTGCGAGGAACAGCAACAAAAACCTCGCACAGATCGATGGCATTTAACAGTCAAGGTTACGTGACGTGGAAATTGTAAATCCCAGGTGTTAAGAAAATTCAACTTTGTGGCTGAAGTTCACTCACACTTCATCTGCAGCAAGAAACCCAGTGGACGATTTTATACGTATGACCCCGTTACAGTTCTCAATAACGTACAACGGCCAGCCAAACTTATTTTCAAAAGCAAAAACCTTTCGTCCATCAAGACCAAGTTGCTCCTGTAGTTCCCGAGAACAAAGAAGAGTTTCGTTGCCAGTTTGCTGGTTTCTGTAAGATTTTTAAACAATCTGGGGGCAGACCAACACCAATGTCAAGAAAATTCACAGTAGCCAAAACCAACAAAATGATACAAGAGGACGCATTGCTACTTGACATGCAGACTTGCGAAGTAATCAATCGTGTGTCCTCGACCGTTGATTTGGAATCGCTGAGTGTTCTCTCCGACCTTGAAAAAAATTCCTCTGGCACCCAGAGTCGGCTAACTTTCCACAAAATTTGACGAATGCTAGAGTGTTATTCTCCACTTCTATCACTGTCTCTTTAGAGTTTGCGCAGGCGCAGTTACGCGAAAAAAAGCCATTTTACGTCATTATTCTCTAGCCAATCAGCGGTTTTTGCGCTCTGTCATTCTGCTTCCAGTATCAAAACAAGTCCACAATGTCGCCGTAAGTCATGCAAACAAAAACTAGTGGTACTGTCTATGGGGGTGGGGGGAGTGGCAGGGGATTTTCTAGTTTATAATTTATAATGGAACTATTTAAAGTAGGCATAGTTTCAATTATGGCATGTTTTGTTCCTGTTTATACTGATTTAAATGTTTCTTATAAATAATGCGTCAAAGTATAGGGATGCCGCGATGTACCCTCACCCCATGACAGACGATACTTCATATTGTCATTGTAATAGCAGAGCTCCACGAAAGGTGCGCGCACCATAGCTAAGAAAATATGGTAACCCATCGATGTGAGAAAATTTGGTTTTATAGCCATGACGTCATGAACGTCCGTATTTACGTCCGTACGTCCGTCCGTCCGCCCCTCCATGTATGCTCCTCCATGTATGCCAATGTGACCAGTATCGCGTAACCATATCACAGGCTCAAGTTTAGAGCTCATCGAGGAGGCAATACTCCAGTTTACAGCATACATCTTTGATATTGGATATCAATGTTATGGTCAGTTGACACCTGTCAAAACAAGGTATCCGCTGACCATATCGTGGGCTCCTGTTTTTTGAAGTTGACCGCTCCCCGGGACTGGTTGGATCGCAGGCTCAAGCCAGGTCAGACACTCACACACACACCTCAAGGAGGCTTAATTTTTCGCACTCTTTCTGTGGCTCGACGTGTCTACACAGCCATGCTACGTCAGCAAAGCTCTTGACAGTCAATGCTTTTTGTGTTCAGGTACGGTTTGGAAAACCTATTTTTCTTGCATTTTTCACTGGTTTAACATAATATAGCTGTAGTTATTCAAGTCAAGCATTGGAGGGATATAAACTTAAAGCTGAGTGTTTATTTTTAATTTGTTTAGGGCTCCTTTTTGCTCTGAATTGCAGTTTTTGGCATGTCTTAAGATTTTTAATTTCGAATCTACCAAGGTTGCAAGATGCCTGGACGGCCTATGTCAGAAGAACAGAAACGAAAGAAGAGAGAAAGAGAACGAGAACGACAAAACGGTACACCAGTAATAGTTTAAAGTTTGTGGAAGAAGTTACTCCACAAATTCTTTTCTTGGACACTAAACCGTTTGTTATTTCAAGTGGATGCATATTTCTAAAACGTGGTTTAGTCGTTTTTTCCTTTGTTCAGGAATGAAACTCGAATTTGTATAGTTAACTGGAATTAAAGAACAATCAGCTGGTTTTTTTTGGACAGAAATAATCGATCTGTTGCTGGTTTGTTTGGCCTTAAAATGCGAGTGAACAAGAAGTTTTTTTACTCCGCTTGCCTAACTGTTTTTCGATGTGCCTTGACAGTGACAAGAATTTTGCACTTATGTTCTAAACATGTAATCGCAATGAGTTCTGGTAAAAGTATAAGGAGAAATATCACCAGCTTGTGTTTTCAGAAGGTTGTTTAGAGCACGCACAGGTAATTTGTTAGAGATCTCGTTTGAAGTTTGTCCTTTCTAGCCGATTCTGGTTCCATGCCAAGCTGGCGTGTTTCAATGAAATACATCGAATTGTAAATGATCTCGTTTTCAGAGATAAAGTGGAATAAATAAAGTACATCAATAAAACTCCTTGTTTGACCTTGAACCGACAAAGAAGATCTGTCACATCATGAGCTATAGTACGTTTGTGATTTCTAATTTTCGCGTGATTCCTATTCCCTGGCTTTTGACAGTCTACTCTGAAATGGCTTCTTTCCTTTTCCATTCGCTTGCTGAGGATTTGCTTGTTTCCTTTTAAAACTCTTCCGATTCAAGAAAAATTAATTGCCTAACTGGTGAATTCCACAGTAGATTTCGCTAGAAAAACTGATATCACACTCATCCCTTCGTGATTCATGTGATCTGTCGGTTTTTCAGGTGAAATTAACCGTGGAATTTCTTTAGTTAGGCAGCGAAGAAAATGACATTTTATTACAGTTTAATGACAATAAGCAACATCATCATAAGGATAGTCTACAAAAGAGTCAAAGACCCCATACAAAAGCATTCTCTGTGAATCGCCTTCCGAAGGGAATAGGTTGGTGATCCAAAGGTTAATGAGGCAGTTAGTTGTTGTTATTTCCCCGCTCAAACTTACACAATTATTTCATGTATAGGGGGAAATTTACTGGGAATCGCTGATCAACTTGAGCATAGTGACGCGATCCTCACTGGGATGAGTCATTGCCGCTAGCAATTGCGCATGCTCACTAGCTCGCTAGTTTGAGCACTCTGGCATGGCTTAGGCACGTGTGGGACATTTGGGGTGGCTTTATAAGCTTAACCTCCATCGCAGACATCAGCACTGCAATGATGAGGCCCAGAAGGCCGAAACAGTACTGTCTGCAGTTAGTTAGTTAGTTTTATATATATATATATATATATATATATATATATATACATATATATATATAGGAAGAGTGAAAAAATGAGTCGCTGGCGAACTTCTCATAGGTCTGGTATATTATAATCTCGTGTATTCTATTTTTGGAATTAAACTCGGATCTTTTGTTCAAGCCATAAGGTTGGAGGGTGCATAACTGTGTGCACCAAAAAGCCTCCCTTGTAAGTAAAACCTTGTCCATATCATCAGTAGTGTCATTAACAATTTTTTCAATAACAATGAAGTCAAAGTCAGACATGTGAATAGAATAAGGTTTAATTAATCATTCACTGGAGTAATTGTGCAACCAGTTGGGCTTTTTTTTCCAGTTACGCTGTGCAGATCGGCATTCTCACAGGCCCTGTTCAGGGATTCTATTACTTTTTAGGGGCCCTGGGCTCATCATTTCGCCACCTGATTGCTTGATTTACAAAGTCCTGTTGTTTATTTTAAATTATTAGTTTCGATGTTTGGTGATTAACGCCTTTTTCGGAATAGAGCTAACTATTTCTTATCTCACGTATTGTCCACTCGATGTATTCCAACCGCACGTATTACATGACATATTATTGTGATTTTTTATAATTTTTTTGTAATTTTAAACATTTTACACCTTTTGGTTCATAGTTTTGTATAAATAGCGCAAGTTCAGTTGTACCAGGTATTTTTAGTTTTTAGTTTTTAGTGTGTACTGAAGAAGCCCGAAGGGCGAAACGTTTACACGAGATTATAATATACCAGACCTGTGAGAAGTTCGCCAGCGACTCATTTTTTCATTCTTCCTATTAACTTATCTGAGTCAAGACGTTTTGTATCCTTTTGGATCCTCCTCGCAAGTGGCATCACCGTTGGATACTCAATCTTTATCATTCTATATATATATAGATAGCTGCGTTGCCAGCGTGGTTGTCCTGATGGTGTAGTGGTCATCACACCCTACCGGTGTTCAGGGGGACGTGGGTTCAAATCCCGCTCAGGGCAATTCTTCATGTTTTTCATTCACTACAATTAATCAGTTGATTAACGGGATGGGTTTCATTTCTTCATTCTACGGTCTATATAAATAAGCCTGCATCATTAACTTGATCCCCCTGATTAGCTGATGCCTAAGTTGGTGTTTGCCTGTGAATCGTTAGTCGATCCTTAGGTTTAAGGCTATGAAGGGGTTTAGGCTTTCCCATCCCACCCGTGAAAGAATCCCGGGATACTCACGAAGGCCAATTCACTGTCTCGATAGCTGCGTTGCCAGCGTGGTTGTCCTGATGGTGTAGTGGTCATCACACCCTACCGGTGTTCAGGGGGACGTGGGTTCAAATCCCGCTCAGGGCAATTCTTCATGTTTTTCATTCACTACAATTAATCAGTTGATTAACGGGATGGGTTTCATTTCTTCATTCTACGGTCTATATAAATAAGCCTGCATCATTAACTTGATCCCCCTGATTAGCTGATGCCTAAGTTGGTGTTTGCCTGTGAATCGTTAGTCGATCCTTAGGTTTAAGGCTATGAAGGGGTTTAGGCTTTCCCATCCCACCCGTGAAAGAATCCCGGGATACTCACGAAGGCCAATTCACTGTCTCGATAGCTGCGTTGCCAGCGTGGTTGTCCTGATGGTGTAGTGGTCATCACACCCTACCGGTGTTCAGGGGGACGTGGGTTCAAATCCCGCTCAGGGCAATTCTTCATGTTTTTCATTCACTACAATTAATCAGTTGATTAACGGGATGGGTTTCATTTCTTCATTCTACGGTCTATATAAATAAGCCTGCATCATTAACTTGATCCCCCTGATTAGCTGATGCCTAAGTTGGTGTTTGCCTGTGAATCGTTAGTCGATCCTTAGGTTTAAGGCTATGAAGGGGTTTAGGCTTTCCCATCCCACCCGTGAAAGAATCCCGGGATACTCACGAAGGCCAATTCACTGTCTCGATAGCTGCGTTGCCAGCGTGGTTGTCCTGATGGTGTAGTGGTCATCACACCCTACCGGTGTTCAGGGGGACGTGGGTTCAAATCCCGCTCAGGGCAATTCTTCATGTTTTTCATTCACTACAATTAATCAGTTGATTAACGGGATGGGTTTCATTTCTTCATTCTACGGTCTATATAAATAAGCCTGCATCATTAACTTGATCCCCCTGATTAGCTGATGCCTAAGTTGGTGTTTGCCTGTGAATCGTTAGTCGATCCTTAGGTTTAAGGCTATGAAGGGGTTTAGGCTTTCCCATCCCACCCGTGAAAGAATCCCGGGATACTCACGAAGGCCAATTCACTGTCTCGATAGCTGCGTTGCCAGCGTGGTTGTCCTGATGGTGTAGTGGTCATCACACCCTACCGGTGTTCAGGGGGACGTGGGTTCAAATCCCGCTCAGGGCAATTCTTCATGTTTTTCATTCACTACAATTAATCAGTTGATTAACGGGATGGGTTTCATTTCTTCATTCTACGGTCTATATAAATAAGCCTGCATCATTAACTTGATCCCCCTGATTAGCTGATGCCTAAGTTGGTGTTTGCCTGTGAATCGTTAGTCGATCCTTAGGTTTAAGGCTATGAAGGGGTTTAGGCTTTCCCATCCCACCCGTGAAAGAATCCCGGGATACTCACGAAGGCCAATTCACTGTCTCGATAGCTGCGTTGCCAGCGTGGTTGTCCTGATGGTGTAGTGGTCATCACACCCTACCGGTGTTCAGGGGGACGTGGGTTCAAATCCCGCTCAGGGCAATTCTTCATGTTTTTCATTCACTACAATTAATCAGTTGATTAACGGGATGGGTTTCATTTCTTCATTCTACGGTCTATATAAATAAGCCTGCATCATTAACTTGATCCCCCTGATTAGCTGATGCCTAAGTTGGTGTTTGCCTGTGAATCGTTAGTCGATCCTTAGGTTTAAGGCTATGAAGGGGTTTAGGCTTTCCCATCCCACCCGTGAAAGAATCCCGGGATACTCACGAAGGCCAATTCACTGTCTCGATAGCTGCGTTGCCAGCGTGGTTGTCCTGATGGTGTAGTGGTCATCACACCCTACCGGTGTTCAGGGGGACGTGGGTTCAAATCCCGCTCAGGGCAATTCTTCATGTTTTTCATTCACTACAATTAATCAGTTGATTAACGGGATGGGTTTCATTTCTTCATTCTACGGTCTATATAAATAAGCCTGCATCATTAACTTGATCCCCCTGATTAGCTGATGCCTAAGTTGGTGTTTGCCTGTGAATCGTTAGTCGATCCTTAGGTTTAAGGCTATGAAGGGGTTTAGGCTTTCCCATCCCACCCGTGAAAGAATCCCGGGATACTCACGAAGGCCAATTCACTGTCTCGATAGCTGCGTTGCCAGCGTGGTTGTCCTGATGGTGTAGTGGTCATCACACCCTACCGGTGTTCAGGGGGACGTGGGTTCAAATCCCGCTCAGGGCAATTCTTCATGTTTTTCATTCACTACAATTAATCAGTTGATTAACGGGATGGGTTTCATTTCTTCATTCTACGGTCTATATATATATATATATATATATATATATATAGGCAGAATATAAAGGTTTACACCAATAATGGACTCACAGCAGAAGGATCCAGAGGATACAGTACCACCACGTGAATAAATAAGCAAATACTGAGTGAAAATAGTGGGGTAAACTTTTAACTGGTCTTACCTGGTTTCACAACGTTTTGGCTATTCAGCCTTCTTCAGATGAAAGTTAAAATCTAAAAAGTAATAACTATGCTTAAGTAAGAAAATGAATAAATAAAGAACTAGTGTTAAAACTAGGATTATATAAAAAATTAAAGATTTAGTCATATCTTGATAGCAAGAAGTCTCTTGCACCCTTCCTAAAATTAGAAATGTTAGATGCCTGACATTTTTTCAATGGTAATGCATTCCACACGTCCACGATCCTATTAAAGAAACTGCTTTTAAAAGTAGTAGTTCTAACGAAGTTCTTCTTGAGTGTAAGTTCATCCCTTCCCCTAAGGTGGTACCTATCAGAATCAGTATAAAATTGAATATATGTAGATATGCCTATACTTAGAAAAGTGATTTCCGGGAAAACCAAAAGGCGGACAGTTCCAAAGCCTTTCACTAATCCTACAGCCAGTAAAAATAAACAAGCTGGGAGCTCCACTTTTTGGCTTGGCTAAATCTATATATTAAGCTGAGAAGTAAGCTTGTGAGTGAGACAAATGCAGAGAGACTTACAGAAAATCACTTATGTCTTACATGTAAAGCTATTCAGTCCCCTATCAGGTATCATAATAAAACTGACCATCTACGGGCATCTGTTTACTGTTTGCGTAACTTACGGCTAAATTGTGGACTTGTTTTGAAACTGGAAGATGTGTACTGACAGAAAAATGCATGTATCACATTTCTAGTGGTTACAACCAAGACATGGACTCTTGCTATAACCAAAGGGTTAACAGACTGAGTTTCTCGTTATCAGAAAGACCCTATCTGTAGTTTTGAAGGGGAAGGAGAAGGGAAAAGAAAAATCACTGGCTAGCTAGAATTAAATTTGTGTCAATCAACACCAACCTATTGTTGTTGAATTCAATGTCACTTTATTTTTCGACCTCTCATGTAAACAATCTTCAAAACGGCCGCCAACTTTGTCTTTTTTATCCGATTCAAAACGTTTGGATAGAAATTCAAGACTATGCAACAGGTTTTAATTTTCCTTACACACACGTTGGAAACAAGTTGCAAAGAATGTTCCATTTTTTTAAATGGATTCCAGCCACATTTGTTAGTCCTTCAGGGTGGCATACAACATCAAACGATTTCTTTGTCAGCCATGGTTTCAACAAATTTACACAAGATTTTGTTGAGACATTCCACCAGTAAACTCATTTCACAAACTCGTCACACGTCATTCAAAAATTGCTCCTATTTTGGGTGACGGTGTTTTGGTTTCACTCTGCACTCCGCCGTGAGAGTTTTTGGGATAATGGCGCGGTAAACAACATTCCTGCGTGGCACATTTTCCTCTGAATGCTTTTCATTGGATGCCATTTGACAGTTAGAGATTTCACAGCTGCCTTACCTATGCATATTAATTAGGGGGTCCTTTCACTCACACCGTCCTCGTTCTCCCGCGGTTCTCCCTTTCCCTTCTCTTTCCCCATCAAATGCTTCCCATGCAAATTAATTAGTGCTCACCTTTTCCGTTTTTCTTCGCGAGATCTGGAAGGCAAAGGTTCTTAGTTGTTTACTCCAATAAATAAAGTGAATTTCTTTTGTCTTTTACTTTTCTTTTGTGGACTCCTTTCATCCATGGCTTCATTAACACCAAAGGACAAGGAGGAGTCTCAATGTCAATCATTCTCATAACTCAAGCTGTTCAAAAAAGGAGTGATACCAGTGGTACGAACTTTGTCGTCACAACAATATCCGTAAAAATCAATTTTGCAGTTTTAAGTGTGTAATATAACATTCAACAACTGGATATCATCGACCTTTCTTGTTCTTATTCCTATTCCTATTCCTATTCCGGGATTCTGGATTTCCTGGTTTTCCATACGTCCATTTCAAACACCAATTACTACTGAACAAGAAGAGGTCATTTTACGATATAAGAAATTTTCGAAAAACCCTACAAAAAACACCCTAACCTTATATTTCGGCTAAAATTGCTTTTCCTCAAAACGAATCTGCTTCCCAGATCAGAACATGCAAGAAACGTTTGATTTTATCCTCACAGCCTCGTGAGGCAAATTTCTCACCACAATTTCCCGCACTCGCAAGGCAGTTTGCTCAGCTCTTTCCTCACATGACTGAATGGTGCAGCCATTGACCTTATAGCTTCAGGTGATAGGCTTGCATTTCTTCTCATTGTACGCTAAACCAGAGGCAGCGGACCATAAAAAGAGACTGTGGAGATCTTGTTGCAAGGTGGCGCCAACATCGTGGGACTTCATTTCTTTATAAACCTTTGTGTCATCGGCAAACATCACCACTTGACTCTTGGTGATGACTTCAGCGAGGTTCTTTACATATAAAAAGAAGAGAGCAGGACCAAGAATTCAACCCTTAGGAACGCCCAACCTGAAAAGAGGGTCACATAAAGTTGCCTCCCCCCCCCTTCATCAAAAAAATAAAACAACAAAACAACACTAGCCACAATTAGAAAACCAACAAATATAGACATTTAGAACGTAATGTGAAGTGTTCTCCCCAATAAAAACCATGTAAGCGCTAGCCCTACTAAAGAAAATGGACTGACACAAAGACTCTAACCCTGACAGAGTTTTTCTCTGTCCTCGTGTGGGCCCATTGCCATTACTGAGGGTAAGGCTAACGCTTACATGGTTTATATGGGTACAAAACTAGCACTTGACATTACCCTCTAATAGTTGTGTCTGTTGAAATACACCATTTAATAAATGTCTTTCCCTGCTGTATGTTAACAACAAACACACTATAGTTTATTATTACTTCAAAAGGTTATCAAAAGAAAGCTTCATATTACTAAACTATATCATAATTATCACTTTCAGATCCCACAAATGCAATTAGTTAGATGCAACTCGAATTTAATAAGCACCACCAAATTTCCCCTTGCTCTTTTCCTCAGTCAAACATCCCAAAATGCCCGCCAAACGATCCATTTGAACTAAACATACTCACTTGCAGCTTATCTGACCAGAAATCACGCAACCATATCCAGGGGAGGGTATAAAAAGAATATAAAATAAAGGGGATGCTTGTCGCATCTTTTAGGGGTAAAAAGCGGTTTTGATACCTCTTACGCTGTTCAACCTCAAAAGGTCCAGAGTGGGAGCTAAAGCAGCATCATTTACCATATTGAGCCAAAAAATTATGACATAAAACATTTGACAATTACCTAACTTTTAATATTGTCTGGTGAAAACCCATAATTCGGTACCTCTTAGGAGTGAAAAAATTTGATCCCATACTGCACAAGAAAGAATCTTGGTACCTCTTACGAGTTCAAAATTTTCAACAAGCACCTCCGCCATTTTTATATGGGAGCCCCACACCCCCCGGGACCATATCAGTTCATAAATGTGCGCCATATAACCCAACGATTTCACTTCAGAACTAGACAACAACTTGGGAAGTACGAAAAAAACTTAAATATTACTCAACAAACGATTTATCTCCTTAGTTTTAATTTCTGTAAGACTAAATTTTCCAGTAATTATTGTTCACAGTATAAAGAAGCTCCCAACACAAATCTTCCATTTTATTATACACTATAATACAATTCACATCAGTAAAAGAAATTATGACTCTTTCTCTAGAATCAGTTCAATCAGTCCTCCTCAACAAAGGCTTCCTCATTCCCGCACTCAATCTTTTCACCATCACAGACAACACTGGCACCATTCCCTTAACCTTCTGGAACAACACAATAAAAACAGTAACAATGTACCATATTCTTATTCTCAGCATTCAACTAGACCTACAGCTTACAATGGAGGCTAATGCGGAGAAATATATTTAAAATGTATTTGCATTTGAAAAAATCTGCGGCATTATCATTCATTACAAGCCACTTCAAATCCTGACAACATTATCACTAATGTCCCATTTTACCCATTTTACCTTCTGGTTTCTTCAGGAAGAATCAACTACACGTCTTCACAATTCACTACAACCAACAATTCTATATTTTTCATTTTCAATAACTACAGTAGTTTTCTCCAATACTTTGTCACTCACTCATTATGTCAATTTAGAGAACCTTTGCCCACCTTATTTTTTTCACTCACACAATCAACAATCTTTTTTTCAACGAAAACAAAACAAAACCTTTATATGATGATAGAGTTCACTTCCCAGATGATTGCGTTAGCACACAAACATGACAACCATCACATCGTGTAAAAACCAAGAATTGTACTTATCTACTAATCTTAATATGAAACCCAAGTTTTTGAGACTAAGACCGCTGTTTGCTGTCATTGGACTACTACTTTCTGGGTTACTACTCGAAGTCCACATCTTTGCAATGGTTGCTATCATTTGTTTTAAAGACCGTGTTGTTAGCTTTCAACTTTTTGTCTTGTTGAAATCTGCATCTTTTCGCAGACTTTCCGTTGGTAGTTGCTTCTTCCAAAATCATTTATCACCACATACCAACCAGGATGTGCAGGTCCAATTTTCAAATGACACAGTTTTTTTTTTATGGCACTCCACGGGCTAAGCAGCTGTCAGTAAGGTACTCCCCGTCATTGATTTCAATTTCAATTTTTTATTCAATATCAGTATTGCCGATGACACGGAGGGGAGTTAATGCCTGTGTCGCAGGTGTGAGGTCAGTCCGATCGCTGCCTCAAAAGTCCTGCCGCAAATGTCACAGGTGTAGCCCGCTTCAGCATGTGTAGGTGTTTTCTCCAGCCTGCGCATTCTCTTGTCCGCCCACAACTGTA
>NC_090886.1:23584566-23592066 GCF_036669925.1 Montipora capricornis
CACATATTAAGGAAGGTTTTATCTTAACAGCAAAATTTATCAGCCCTGTTGTGCCCTAGGACCATGGTTTGGACGCGGCCCTTCAGAAATATACAGCAGACTAAACAGCACGAATTCACATCGTAATAAATTGCACATTTTTCTAAACATTTTTTGGGGATAAATTCAACAGCTGCACCAAGAGAGTTTCTAAGAAATCAACTGTATCTGCAACAAATTGACATCTTTAGCCTTCAGGCCCAATTGTCAAAGTGTTGTGGATACAGGAGCCTCAAAATCATCACCTCAAGTGTTTTAAAAGGTAAAAGGGCAAACAGTTACGTTAAACTCACAGTTGCATTTCTTTCAAGGGCATCAAATGAGAGAGCTTTAACTTGTTCTGCAGTGCGCAAATCAACATGCCCAGAAGGAGTGTTACGAAATGGAAAAGTCATGACATGACCTCTTGCACTAGTCTTGATTACTTCACCATGTTCATAGCAGAAGGAACAGCTATCGTGGCAAGTACATGTGACCTGTTCCAAGGATCCAGCACGAGCAGGAAGGTCAAAGTGACTGGAAAGGGCTACAACTTTGGGCTTTGCTTTTGTTCCACAAGGAAGCACTACATCAATCCCTGGAATCAACATGAACAAGAAAGATCACGGTTTTAAACTTTTAAACCAATCACTCAAATTGTCATTTTAATTCAAGCAACACTGCACTCCTCTACCAGTGAGTACAACCTTCAGTCACTGAAAAAATATCTACAGTGTATGGAGTTAACTCACCTTGAACTTCCGTTTTCTTTAAAGTGTCCACAAACGGTTTAAAAAAAAGGTTTGTCCTCCCCAAACCAAAGCCCACCAAAGCCTCTGTATTTGTTTTTTGTCCTGAGTAAAGAGAAAATGGAATAAAGGAAAAGTTACAACCACAAAAGGGTTCTCTCCACATTTTCATCAACATTTCAATAACAAAGCTTTTGATAGGAGGTAAAACATGCAACAATAATAATATTAACAGAGAAAATCTCTGTGATTGTGCCAGAAGCTACTTTGAAACTGTTAGCAAAATGATCACAAAAATAGTGGCAAAAAAGTCAACTGTAAAGTTCAAAAATGTAAACAAGATTTGGGATTGTTTATCAATGAAAAATTTACATCTCACCACATGTCCGGTGGGCAGAGCTTAACGTTCTCACTAAGCTTTGCTGAGATTGATGTTATACTGGTAATTACTTTTGACTTTACCTCATTAATGGGGGAAGTTCATTCACCAGTAAAAACAAAGGCCACACGCCAAACTGTGAGGAGCGAAAGATAGCAACTCCATCTGTATTAAGTTTCACAGAGATGTTGTACAGTTCAGCCTGGATGACACCGTGGGCAAACTTCTGGCGATAAAGAGCACCATCATACACATCTTCAATGTTGTTTGCTGCTGTTTTAACTCGTTGGAATCGGTGCTTCAAACCATTTACAAAGTCAACATCTGAAAAAAAAAGCCACTACTGAATTGGTGGGTAAACAAAGGAATTTTGATTGGTTGAATGTTTGAGTAAGAAAGGTAAAATTGCATGCAGGAAGTTTAAATTTACTCTTATTCAGTTTAAGTAGTTGTAAAGAAGCCTGAAAGAAATCCAGGGCTCTGATTGGTTAATAACACAGAGCCTATCAAAAGTAACTTCTTCTTCCAAAGTAAACTCAAATTCATATCATGTGCCTTTGATATGATGCATGTTCAAATTTTGCGTTTGGGCTATCAATATACTGAGCTAATAGTCAAGGTTAAATGCTCACCACCAAAGAAGTTTTGAAGCTGGTTCACAATAGGGACCTCGATGGAATATGCACACGTTGTTGAAAGTTCCCTCTGACAAATGTTGCAATTTCCACTAACTTCTGATTTGCATTGGCCGTGATATGCTTTGCAATATCCACAGAAGTAGTGCTTGACAATTTCCCCTTTCGCTTGGCTAAAAAAATCTAGCAATTTCCTGACTGTTGTTTTACAGTTGTTAGGCTGGGGACAATGTGCTTTGAAGCGAATGACAACAACAAAACCACACTTGAAGTTGTCGTTATAGGAGCATCTGAATACAGCAGGTCACTGTCACTTTGCGCACACGCATCTTCTAGAGATTCATTGTCTGATTCACTGTCATCAAGATCGGAAGAATCATCAGATGCATTGTCGTCATCCTTAACAAACCGGTCAAATGTTGGAAATTGTTCAATTGCATCTTCGCCTGTCGTCCGGTCAGTTTGCATGTCCTCTAATTCTTCACATGATTTCCCTTGATTTTCCTTGATTTCCTGCTCAGAACTGAACCACAGTGTGTCCTTTTCCAAACTATTTCTTTCATCATTTTGATCAATTACAAAGCTGTAAACACTTGAGTCCTCAAGATCAGCGCTGAGATTAGTCGAGTTGATCATGAAGCCATCGAAGGGGACTTCCACGTCCTTTTCACAATATTCTTGACAATTCTGGGAAGAAATCGGTATCACATTGTTCTTTTTTGGATTTCCGCACTTCTTTATTCTTCGCCTCATGGCTCGTCTTGCTGCAGAGCATTCAAATGGGTTAAAATGGCGAACATATTGTTTGTAGCATTTCTTTCGTTCCGCCATATTGCTGCACGCACAACTCGGTTCGAAAGCGAGATGAACTGGTGACTATTGATACATCTCACGTGGTACAGTAATAACCAATCACAACACGTGGACTGCATTTGCCTTTCACCTGTAAAGCGCGTCGTCTTTTTCAAATATTTCACACATTGATGTCGAAAAGCTAGAACTTCTTGTGTTTAAATCAGACATTGTTTTAGTCGAAAATGGCGATGACTGGGCGTACTTCAAGAACCCGAAACATTCCTGCACGACTTAGAGAAGGTAAGCAGTAAAATGTGTGATAAACTTTAGCATGCTTTCAATATTTTCATGCAGGCTTACTCTATCGAGTGAGAAGCGAGAGATCACGGATTGATCTCGAGCTTGTGTTAAACGTTTAAGAGCCTTGGTAAACCGCATGGTTAGGCTAAGAATTATTATATTAACTGAAAAGTACTTAAGGAAAATTGCGATTGAAAGAGAAATATCACAAAAGAAGAAACGAAGTGTATAGTGCTGTGCACGTGCATGGGCGGAAATTAACCTTTGAAGTATTTGTGGCTTTAAATGTCGAAGAGGCTCTTTTCCTTTTCACCCGATAACAATTCACATAAATCACTGTTTATGGCCTTTTTCTCATTCCTAAAACATTCCTTGAAGTTAGAAGAAGGACATCAAATTATTTGTGGCGAGAAGAGTCCCTGTCTTATCAAACATGTCTTCAAGATGACTTCATGTATCTTTTAGCATTCTACAGAGGCATCACTGATCTCTGTTTAAACTCGAGAGGAACAGCTTTGTCCTGTTCCAACGATGATGCTCACCAGATTAGGGTTCATTCACATGCAACTTTAGAGGTTTAATGTCTCCTAACAATAGACCATTTTACAGCTGTGTGCTCAGTTACCTTGCCTTTGAATGAAAGTGAGTCTGGAGTTGACATTGCTTTGATAGAAACCTCACAGCTTTTCTTACATATGTTAATGATGTTCTTCTCGTGCTAATTGGTAGGAATTTACATAAGAAGAGCAGTGAGGTTTCTATCAAAGCAAAGTCAACTCCAGCCCCACTTTCATTGAAAGGCCAGGAAACTAAGCACACAACTGTAAAATGGTCTATTGACCAAGAAGCACTTACAGCTTCTGGAATACTTAAGTAATGACTATAATATTACTTTTCAGAGACTTGGTACCTTGTTGAATATGAGGATGATGAAAACTTACGAGTGGTTCATGAGAAGGAGATTCGCCACATCTCTGAAGATGAGGAAGATGAAATACAACCTGGTGATATTGTTAGTGCAATCTGGACTCCAAATGGACAGTACTATGATGCAAAAGTCCTTAAAGTTGGCGGTAAGCTAAGTGTAGTATTCCTTGGTCCTCATTATCGTACTGATGTCAAGATAGATATGGGTTATTGACCAAGCATGAGGTCAGGATGGCTGGATATTGCCAAAAAGAACGAGGCCAATATCCAGCCATCTTGACCGAACGAGCTTGATCAATAAAGGATTTATTGTATGACTTAAAACACCAAGAGATGATCTTTGATCTTGCGGGACCAAGCAAGAAATCCCAAGCGGGCAGTCATATAATAAATCATGTTAATAGAATCACTGAGTTGCCATGCACTGTTGACTGCTGTCAGCATCATAATAAACAAACAACTTTGCCAATTGTAATGACATGATCTAAAACAATGATTTTAATGTTAGAGTATACTTAACCCTTGTCCACATGAACAAATTCTTTGTGGCAATTTTTACTTGCTGGCATGGATGAATACATACATGTATCTTCAAATTTGGTCGTGACTTCACCATGGCCAATGTTAACACTAACTCCAAAAAGTTGCATAATTTGTAAAACATACAAGTTATGTGCAAAACAAGAACCGAGACAATGACACATGCTTCGCCATTCGATTCTCTGTCATTTCACTCACTATAAGAAATTCGCTTGGAAAGCATGCAACAAACTGAATTTCGACTGAAACATTTTATTATCACTGGCGGCAAATGGAAAGTGTCGCCGATTGTCTCGCCTAAAAACAGCTTCGGTCATGTCACGCAACACATGGAAATTCAAAACTTAACTCCTCATGCTGGACATAATGGTTGACAAAATGAAATCATTCGACTACAAAAATCCAAAAATAACAGCTTACCTTGAAATCTGAGGAACTCGATCATTTCTCCGTTGTGAGAAATGGGAATGTTCAATAATTCCTTGTGAAATACACTGTTTGCATGATTTTCCTGGCGTTTGTAATTTGCATAAAAATTCGATTTTTTTTCTGCGTCCAATTGGACCCTTTATTCCATATTCTATGCGTCCAAAAGGAAAATGAATGCGTCCCAGGATGCAATGACGCACTCTGGATACATCTCGGCATTATGTTCAATAAAAATAGCCTCATACATGTACACACTATAAAATTTGTTGGTGTGGATTGTTAATTGTTAGTTGTCTTACTAAATTGTGGCTGCAGGTGCCCTATGCATTTTCCAGTGTTGTCACACCTTCCTATAAATTGTCTGACCATGTCACAACACTCCTCCTTGCTTGCAGTTGACAAGAATGAGCTGATGAAAGAGAGACTGGAAAAAGTTAAGAAATGTGATAAAAGACCAAACAGTGATGCAACAGTACCACAGCCAAGTCAGAGAAAGAAACGAAAACCTCCTGGATACAGTGCTGGTGATAAGACAAAGAAAAACGATTAAAAAAAAAGATGACAAGAAAACGAAGAAAGAGGAGGAGAAGCAAAGGCAAGCACTGTTGGTTGAGACACGAAAAGCTCAGGCTGAGGCCTGATGGGCATCCAACACCCAGTCCTTTTGCAACAGCCCTCAGGGGCAAGAAGTTATGGTTGCTGCAGATGTACATGTTGCTGCTGTCCCTCGTTCTGCTGAATCAAATTCGTTACTCCCTTCAGCTGACACAAACCACAGCAACCACAAAGACAGAAGCAAACAAGCAAACACTGCCCACAGAACACCACAGTCAAACAATCATCAACTCATAATGTTAGCAGCCAGAAGTCAGAGCATCCAAAGAGCAAGGGTTTCTTCCCATTCAAATTTGTCTCCAGTAAGCAGCAACATGTGCACCCCACAAACAAACACTTCACTTCAGAGCAACAGGCAGACACCGGTATTAATTCAAACTCCAGAGAACAGTTTCAGTCCAAGTTCCAGGAATAGCAACAATAATGAGCTGAGAAGGAGTCTTCACTTTGACAGTGCGAGGAAGGTAGCAGAAGTGAGCAGTGATGAAGAGGATACTTCCCCCGATGACCCTGTCGATGATGACCATGGGCATGAAAACCAGTGCTGCAGGGACCAGTGGCTTGAAAACAAAGCTCTGAGGAATAGACTGCAAAAACTTCACAGGCGACTCAACATAGCTTGTAAGTTGAGATTCAGAGTCTCTTTCTAAAACACATCTGTTCTTGGAGACACGAAAAGCGAAACAGTCTTCCTCTCTTCTAGTCCTTAGCCCATCATACTTTATGTTAACTATCAAAGTACATAATGTTTCCATTAGGTAAAAGTCACATTCTCAGAACATCAAACAAACACACCACCCAAGAATTTCCTTCTCCAAGTAGAACCCTACCTCAAGCTAATTAATTTTCAGTATGTCTCATCTCCTGAACACAGAAGGTAGTCAAAAAATTATTGCATATTATTTTATCTGTCAACAGTAAAAGCAAAGACATCTGGAGAAATTGAGGCTAACAGGCCCAGCCCAGGGATCCTTGATCAAACTTTGGCTCAGGAGTACAAGGTACTGCAATTTTCTTGATTAAGGCTCAGTTTGATGTGAAGGGTTGTATGCATAATTATTATGTGTCATTCTTGACATTTTTTTGTTATTCAATTATTTTGTCAAAGTGAACTCATGTTTCACATTGCCATTAATATATTGCCTTTGAAACATGTTTTGTATGTGCATGATTTGTCATGTAGTGCGCACCAGGATTTAAGAAACTAAAAGGGTGCTTTGTATTGACAGATGGTTGAACTGATTGAGGGATCAGGGGTGTTTTGGTACCCCCATCAGAGGGCATACTGTTCTGCATACAAGGGCTGGACTGGGTATCTCAATGCTGCAGTGGATATTTTCTTTAGCAAGGATACCCTTAAAGATTCATGTGCTAAGGGGCAAGAACACAAAAGCAAGAATGGTAGTGGTCGTCAAGCTCTGAGCCCACTGATTGTTGAAGCACTTATCGGTAAGTTTTGTCTTTGATTAGTTCAAAATGCTCAAATATAATGAGAAAAGTTATGCTTTTGACACACATTTAACTGATAAGGAAATTGTCTAAGCAAGTGAGTTTGGCATTTGACAGTAGGGAGAGAAGTGGTTAAAAATGGAGAAATATACATATAACTCTACTTTCAGTTGTTTAGAAATGAAACCTAGATTCACAGCTATACATCCAACAAAATTTCTGTTCCAGAGCAAGCCACTAACATTATTTTATCCATTCAATTTGCAGGGAAGGTGTGTTCAAAAATTTCTAAAGAGAAGGCCCAACTCCAAGCCAAGTTGTGCAAAAAATCAACATGAAGTGTGTTGAAGCGAGACGTCCACCAAGAGTTCGAGTTTTACAAATCCAAAATTTCCCTTCTTCTGAGGAACTCTAGGTTGAATTCTTGTTTTGTATAGGCATAAAAATAGGGAAAGTAGGACATACTTCTTTTAGACAAATGAATGATAATTCGAAACCTGACCAAGAAATCTGTGTGTTAAACTATTAATGGGACCCCTGCATGTAACTAGTTAATTAAAAGAAATCGTTTGGTTTAAGTGATATAATTATTAATAAAATTGACATATGATTGGAAAGTGAATTGCTGTAGTATTATTCACTTTGGCTTTAATGATCGTCCTTA
>NC_090886.1:23599566-23612066 GCF_036669925.1 Montipora capricornis
TTGTTTTTTCTGTTTAGCACAATACGATTTCATTTAGTTAGATAATTTTTTCATTGTACATTGTATTATGTATGTCAAATACTTTCAACAGATCATAATATGAATTACCTTAGTTCATTTCATTTAAAGAGTACAAACAAAAATAATCACAAGTTTTCGACATAATATTTTGTATCTGATGTTATGATTTCTTGAAATGGGTGGCATTCCCAAAACTGTCAAAATAATTTATAGCATTTTTCACATAAGTAGCAACCCAATGACTTCCACTCATATATGCTGGTTCTAAATTGTAGATAAATAATGCTTTTTGGTGGTTATGAGTTACAGTGTCATCTCTTGATAAAAACATCTTTTATTGGTATATGCAAATATTTACACCATTTTATACAATCATGATTGGTTAATGGGATATTTTAGTGAAATTTTGGTTTTAGAGTATTGCTCCTAAAATTGGAGTATTGTTGAATGGGCTTTTTGGACCTAACAGTAAGCCTTTTCCCTTTCTTTCCTTTGCCTTTTTTTTTTTTACACCTTGCCTGTTTATATACTGTGGATAGGTATTAAATGGTGGGGGTGTATACATTCCAATTCTTGGTGCTCTTTTTCCCTTAGTAATCCAATTCTAGGAGCTCCTTTACCTGTTAACTTTTTCATTGCATAAACAGCGAGTGGAATACCAATACTAGCTAAAAGAGTACCAAGAAAACCACCGGTTTGCATCTTTGTTGGCTTTATATGAACAGCTTTTTCCATTTGTAGAGCATTAAGGAGGTCCTTTTTTTGTTTCATATTTAACAAATCCTGATACAGAATCAACTTATGCATTTGGTTTTGGGGTATAAGAAAACCACCTGTTTTAACTCCTTTACCATACATCTTTTTTACGATTTGAGAAGCTCCTTCTGAAGCTGCACCTGCAAGAGCTGCAAGAGCTGATAAAGTGTTTACCAAGCGTTGGAAGCAATGTTTTTCCTAATGACAAAATTGAAGTTAATAAGCTTCCTCCAACTTATTATCGAATATTAGTTTTAGATAATTTGATATCCATTTCCTTGCTTTTGTAGATGGTACATGAAGAGTATCGTTTTCCTGACAAAGCATTATTTGTTAATCTCAAAGTAATTGTTTCTCGTTTATGAAAAGCTTTTGCTAAATTCTTTTTTTTCATTTGGTAATAATTTAACACTAATGTCGTAAAGTTGAGTCATTTCTTTGTATATATTATATGTTACATAATTTTTGGTTAAACATAAAAAAATTAATTTAAACTATGACAAGTTCGTTTCCAATTTTATCAATATCAATTTGTTCTTCATACAAAACAACAGCATGAACACTAAAATTTTGATTTGCATTTGCTGAAAATCTGTATCTGAATGTTAATTGTTTTGGATCTCTCGTGTAACTTTTCTGTTTGAAAAGAGAAATCGAAAAATATGATTATGACTCTCATAATTTCTTAGGTTAAGCTGCGTGCCCAGAATTATAATCATTTTTTCTCATCGCATAAGACATCAAATTATTGAATATTCGTACTTTTGAGTCACTATCATACTCCAATTCGGGTAAAAAATACCGTTTCCATATTCGAGATGATACATCTAATGAAAAAGTATCCATTTTATAAGGTGTCGTTTCTTCATGTCTTGATCCATCATCGTCACAATAACTTTTTTAAAGATATACAAATACAAACTTAACATTGTCGATGGAAGCTGAAATTGGAAATAACCACTAGTTCTTGTTGGAGCTGAAACTACATATAACTCTCTCAAGTATTTCCACTTTGGTTCTTTCATAAATGAGCTCACAAAATTGGAATACACTATCTTTTGGGATTAATTTTAGCAACCATAATCCAAAGTTGTCTATCACAATTCTTCCAGCATCAACACCGTGTGCCATATGAACTCATTGTCTTCATTTAATGTGATGGCAAATTGAAGCTGCATAGGCACCAACATTTTACTTTCTAATTCTTCAAAAAAGCTGTAACGATTCAGAGAAATAATCACATTTATATGTTTAGCTCCTCCTGTTCCATCCTTGTTTAACAACTTGAGAAAGAGCATTTTCGAGACTGGAAACCAATATTGTTTTTAGCTGTTGTATTATGTGTGTCCAAATACTATAAGCTATTTTTACTTACTGATTGACTGAAGTCGTCAGAATACTCTAATAGATTTTTAACAAATATTACATTACGAAGATTATCAGTATCATAAACAGTTTTACCTGCAGATTTGATCAGACTATGAGCGCCATTGATAATCGTCAAACGAATTAAAATCATATTAGTGCTTTCCTGTGTTTTAATAGGTTCAATTGGCATTATTTTTTGTTGTTTTGTTGACCCTTGAATGATGATTAAATCACCAGATTTTTCAGCAACTTTTTACCTATTTTATCACCAGCATGTGGTACTCCTGATTTTAATGCTTTTTTTTACCATAGGTTTAGGTACCCTTTTAAATACATTTGAAGCAATACCCTTTAATGGTTTGAATATATTATCTACAATAATACCAGACTTTTATGTTTATAAACAAATCGTCCAACTCGTGTATGATAAATCTCTTAAATTCGTATGGTTTCTTTATGTGGTTATGTTATATTATTGCACTCTTTTTCAAATCAATGAATACGATACATCTGCTCCATTTAGGTCTAGTAATCTTCTTTTTACATCAGTTACCCATATTCTAATAGGAGGTATTGTAGTTTTATTTACAGGATTGAAGGTAATTCTTCGTTGTTCTAGTGTAAAGCATATATGATGGTTATAACACGCTTGCACAGAAACTGTAAATAATATCAGTATATTGACCATCAACAAGATCACAATGGATATTTAGAACATGACTCAAATTTGGTACTTTAGTACCAATATGAGACCCACTTGTCAATATTTTTTTGTCAAATCAAGTCTGACCTTAACTGGTAATTATATTGAAACTCGAAATGTTGTTGCATTCCAATGTGTTTTTTTCATAAAATTGTCAAAATCAGTATAATTAGGTGGAAAAAAAAGATTTTGAAAGTTTGCTCCATTATCCACGCTATATGCTATTGTTTGATTTTGATAACTTGGATTAACATTAAACCATGTAAAACTCATATTAATAATTCTATTTCAACCAAGCTGATATTCATAATTACTTAGTGAAATTATTGGCCTTGTAAATTTTGTAATGAAATTTTCTGGTTTATTAAAGGAATATTTTTAACAGAATAGCTCGACAATACAATTTCGCTATCCATTTATATACAATATCGTTACATTAAATTGTTAAATACTTTTTATACAGTTTGTCATGTTGAGATCTATTGAGTACTGACGTTTTTAGCAATGTATTTAATATAGATACACCCATATTTTCGCATATCAATCCTAAAATTACACCAACAATCAATTCCAATTTTTGATCAGCTGAGTTGGAGGATTAAAAAATACAACATTTCCACCTCTTTTGTTTTTTTCGAATCCCACAACCTTTTCATTGTTTTGAATTTATTTTCATAATGTTTAATATACGCATTCAATTTAACTCTGGCATTATCTATTCTTTTATTTTCCATTAGTCTTGCAGCTTCAGAAATGTAACCACTTTGAAATTGTTTAGTTATACCAGCCTCCTTGATAATCTTATTAGGGATATTGTCTGTTTTTTACTGATTTATTTCTGCTTGATTTTAATACCTTAATATATAGATTTAGCCAAGCCTAAAAGCAGAGCTCCCGGCTTGTTTATTTTAACTGGCTGTAGGATTAGTGAAAATAAAAGGCTTTGGAACTGTCCGCCTTTTGATTTTCCCGGATATTCCTTAATTATGTAACATTTTCTGCACTGCCTAACTAGTGAATTCCACGCTTAATTTCACCTGAAAAACCGACTGATCGCATGAATCACGAATGGATGAGTGTGATATCGCTTTTTCCAGCGAAATCTACTGTTTGAATTCACCAGTTAGGCAATTAATTTTCTTGAATCGCAAGAGTTTTAAAAGAAAACAAGCAAATCCTCAGCAAGTGAACGGAAAAGGAAAGAAGCCATTTCAGAGTCGACTGTCAAACGCCAGCGAATAGGAATCACGCTAAAATTAGAAATCACAGACGTACTATAGCTCGTGATGTGACAGATCGTCTTTGTCGGTTCAAGGTCAAACAAGAAGTTGATTACTTTATTTATTCCACTTTATCTCTGAAAACGAGATCATTTGCAATTCGATGTATTTCATTGAAACACGCCAGCTTGGCTTAGAACCAGAATCGGCTAGAAAGGACAAACTTCAAACCAGATCTCCAACAAATTACCTGCACGTGCTCTAAAACACAAGCTAGTGATATTTCTCCTTATACTTTTATGAAAACTCATTGCGATTACATGTTTAGAGCATAAGTGCAAAATCTCTTGTCACTGTCAAGGCACATCGAAAAAACAGTTAAGCATGCAAGCAGAGTAAAAAACTTCTTGTTCGCTTGCATTTTAAGGCCAAACAAACCAGCAACAGATCGATTATTTCTGTCCAAAAAAAAACCAGCTGATTGTTCTTTATTCCAGTTAACTATACAAATTCGAGTTTCATTCCTGAACAAAGGAAAAAAACCACGTTTTAGAAAATGCATCCACTTGAAATAACTCATTAGAAATAACAAACGGTTCAGTGTCCAAGAAAAGAATTTGTGGAGTAACTTCTTCCTAACTTTCATCCTATTACTGGTGTACCGTTTTGTCATTCTCGCTCTCTTTCTCTCTTCTTTCGTTTCTGTTCTTCTGACATAGGCCGTCCAGGTACTTGCAACCTTAGTAGATTCGAAATTAAAAATCTTAAGACATACCAAAAACTGCACTTCAGAGCAAAAAGGAGCCCTAAACAAATTCAAAATAAACACTCAGCTTTAACTTTATATCCCTCCAATGCTTGACCTGAATAACTACCGCTATATTATGTTAAACCTGGATACTGGTCAGCGAAAAGATGTCTTGAAAAATATATTTTCCAAACCGTACCTGAACACGATTGATGCATCGACCGTCAAGAGCTTTGCTGACGTAGCTATGGTGTGTGGACATTGTCGAGCCACGAAAGAGCACGAAAAATTAAGCCTCATTCAGGGTTGAGTGTAAGTGTCTGACCATTGGCTTGAGCCTGCAATCCAATCAACAACCAGTACCTGGGCAGCGGTCATGGCTAAAAAACAAATTGACCTCGATATGGTGCTCCACTTGGGCGCGCGGTATGGTCACGCGATACTGGTCTATCACATGTCATTGTTTTGAAGGTGTCAATTGACCATAACATTGATGTCCATATCAAAGATCTATAATGTAATCAAGAGTCATTCATCATGATCATATTCTGGAGGCAACTCTTTTGCTTCTCTTTATCACGGGTCCGACACAAAGAGGCATAATGACCAAGTTAGGAAGTTTGCGTTCATGATGTCATGGCTATTTTGGGAGGACCGGACCCATTTCTTGCATCCACATGGCTGCCTTTGCTGCGCACGGTTCTCCACTAATTCAGAATCATAAACAATACCAAGATCATTCATATCTCATTATCCATATCTTCATCATATAATCCATAATCAAGTTCATCATCAGGATCATATTCTGGAGGCAACTCTTTTGATTCTCTTTATCACGGGTCCGAGCACACAAGAAGCATAATGACCAAGTTAGGAAATTTGCGCTTACTCTGCAGTTTTTGGAGGACCGGACCATTTCTTGCATGAGACTACAGCTGTACACCAAATGTGATCGAACATGCGTAATTCTTGTAAACAAAATGGCGACGCGTGATGCCGAGTTATCCGTTCTCGTGCGGGTTCTGTCCAACACGGAAATCGACAGGATCTATATTGACGTGTGGCATTTACCACTTAACTACAGGATAAGCTCTAGAGTAAACATATTATCGCAAGAGAAATTTGAAGTCCATGGTAATTTTTTAAATATTCTTACTCTCTCAATGCACGGTTGAAAGATCAGTTTGGCAACGACAACGAAGCAGTGCTTGGTTCCAGCTCGCATATGAAACATTCTCTGACAATGAATGGTCAAACTTTCGTATATCCAGGAACACGTTCCGGTTCCTTGTTGATGAACTGCAATATTGTACTTTTTCTAGCCTCAACAGACGGGTATTGATCCCTTGCTAATCTGTTTGCGTTTTCCAGAGGATTTATTTGTATTTATATTCGTCAAGTTGCAAAGCTATCTTAAAAAAGACTTTGGCCCAAATATCTCACGATTGTGAATGGTGACGAACTCTGCCCGTATCATTGATAGCTATAAGGAAAAATGGGGTTTCTCCATGTGTGCCGGCGCGATTGACGGGAGTCATATTACAATTGCGACACCTTTGGAAAATCATGCGGCCTATGTGAACAGGAAATCTTTTCATGGGTTTTGTAATGCAGGCCCTCGTTGACGATTGTTACTTATTCAGGGACATTTGTCATTGGATGGCCTGGCAGTGTGTGTTCATGACGCCAGAGTGTTTTTCAAACTCGGAGCTGTTCACCCTTGGGGTGTAGTGGCCAGTTGTTTCCACCAGATCTGAAAGAGTCAATTCTGGGCAGAGAAATCCAACCTGTCATATTAGGTGACCCAGCATATCCCCTGTTAACTTGGTTGATCAAAGGTTACCCTGATAATAGTATTACTCCTCGTATTCAGAGGCGTTTCAATTACCACTTGAATGACTTTGGAGAACACGTTCGGTCACTGGAAGGGCAGGTTCCGACGATTCTTAAAGCAATTGCATATGAATGTTGAGGGAGTTGTTAACGTTGTGGCAGCTTTGTGTGTACTGCACAACATCTGTGAGATGCGACATGAACCATTTTTTGATGAATGGTTACAAGAAGGATTTAATGATCACGACGTGGCAATCATGGATGGAGCGGAAGTCGAAGACCAGGCTGGTTCAGACATCAGAGATACCCTTGCTGCTTATTTTATGACCAGTCAAGGACAAAGTACAGGCACCGTGTAAACATTTTTATGAACTCGCATGCAAACAACTCCCAGATTGTATGAATTGCTGAGCGACTATTCTTATCACTCGCACTCTATACCTCGAATTTGGTAAAGAATTGTTTGGTTGTTTGGTAGTCGTGCTTTGTTACTGTGAAGCTTTTTCTCTTGCGTTTTATCCAAAACCAACCTTCAGCTTGCGATGCGAAATAAATAAGTTATGTATCACACTTGTAACGCTTTGTTTTTAATGAAAACGGGTAGTTAGTAATTATACCTACAAGCTGATAAAGATGCTGAAGTAATGGAACTATTTGAACTGTTAACGTATAACTGCTAATGTATAGCTGGCTCAGGCTCAGTTACTTGAAATAAACTTGTTGTTCAGTTTACTCTATAACAAATCTTTAAGCTTTCAATTTTAAAACGCAATGTACTTGCAACCTTGTTGTGATTGCATATAACTGGAACAATTTGAATTAAAAATAGACTTTATTAATTTAATACAATGTCCCCTCAACATTTCTAGCCTTTGAAAACGACACACACAAAAGAAGGGTCAACGACTTTACATGTAGTAGCTTCATGTTAGCACCAACAAAAAGGTTATCATTGAATTCAACATTTATAGAACTACCTCGCCAGCCACCCTCTACAACTGGAAGAAAGACTGATCATTTTCACTAGAAAAGGAGGAGTTTGGTGATGTAGTTTCTCATAATTCCCATAATGTTGTGTCATTACAAATGGGGCTACACTATTTTGTCCCCTTGTCTGCATAAGAATTTGCAGAATGTGCAGTTCATGCCGTCGTTCTTCCCTTCTTCGCTCAGATTTCAACTTCTGCAGTTCTAGTCTGAACTGCAATTCCCTTTCATGTCTTTGTTTTTCTAGCTCTTCATATCTGGAATTAGATTCAAACAAACTGTGTTGTCAACAGTGAACTTCCCATTCATTATGGGAGAAATCAACAGCAACAAAAAGAAGGCTCGTAAACAGAGTCTTTGCCTAAGTAGGAGCTTTTCAAGTTAACAAAATTATATCCACAAGGATTGTAGCAAATGTTCAGAGCATCTGTGTTTCAATCTCAAGCTGAGTCAAAAATACTAGAACAAATATGTACAAATATGCTCTCTATCTTCCTGTGGTTTACATATAAAAAATTGTGGTTGAAATTTCTGCAATTTTTATTTCCAGGGCTTGACTTGAAAGGCCACAAAATCACAGCATTTATGGCCTTATAAGCCCCGTTTAGCCTTGAAAAAAATTCTGCCATAACAGGATTTGGTAATTAGATATCTCTAATCACAGGACTTACCTTTTCATTTGATGTTCCGAACACTGCAAAGCTGGTGCACATTGTTTCAATTGACTTCTGTAATTTCGTCTTTTTGCTTTTAGGTCTCTGCCCTGTCAGTTTTCTTTTCTTTTCTGCTGTACCCCCTTCTACTTCTCCTTCTGCCCGGTCAGATACTGTTAATCAATGAATTAAATTTTGAAAATCTATGCCTGAGAAGGGATTTTCATTTTCTCTGACATAATGCTCAATAAAAACTGCACACAGAGAAAAACAAAAACAAAAAATCAATTGCTGAGCAGTTTTCATTTGAGAAATGTTCTTTGCGTCTTCAATAGCTCATCAAGTACTATTATTACATATTGTTGACCATTCCAAAGCAAGGTTTGAGAATGGTATGCAAACCAAGTCTTGTTATCAATATGGAGACCTAGAGATTACTCAATAAATGATACACCAAAACCCTATATAGACAAACAGTATTACTATTTGTAAGAATAATGTAAATATGCCTTATTTACATACCACTTTCTTGATACTTTCTTCGCCGCCTTCATCAGCGTCATTTTCTTCACCCACACGAGGATCCAGTACATCACAGTCATTTTCTTCTTTGCTGGTATCCATCAGATGTTGAGGCTGAATGGAGGGGTTGTCTTTTACAATTTGGTCCAGTTTATCAAAAAACTTCCATGGTTTCTTGGGACGAGAAGTGCCACTTTTCTTGACCTTATCTTTTTCAGTTTTGTATTTTTGCCCGAAGCTTCTTTAATTTACTCGTTATTGCTGCAGCTGACTTATCTGACAGCTGACATATCCCTAGTTCAAAAGAAAACACAAACACCTGTAACATAATTTTTTTTGTGTTTAATACTGTTAGTGATGGCATCTCATTTTGCAGCATTTTGACATAAGCTTAAGCTTATTAATTTTACTGTGAGCATTAATAGGTAAGTTAAGCTTACATACATGTACCTTGACTTTCAAGTTGAAACACCTTTGAAAACGATGCTTGACTTTTTTTTTGACCGAAATCAAGCTGTATAATAGCATTTCTTACAGTATTAATTTTATTTCCTAATTTAGATTTTTGTTTTGCAAGTTCTTGCCATTTAAGTAAACTCATTTCTTATATTATTTGGTTACATAAAAATGGAAAATTATATATATTATACCCATATGATATATATATCAAATTACGATTCTACTGATGATAATGTTGGAAATTATAAGCAGTTATATGATTTTATGCCCAATAAATTCTTTAGGATGCTTATCTATGGACCATCAGGATCGGGAAAAACAAACACCTTAATGCATATGATTTACAGTTTGCTTTATTATGACAAAATCTATTTGTGTGTAAAAACCTAGAGCAATCAAAATATCAAATTTATTAAACATGTTCAATCCAATAAGAAAGGATGTTGCTTATGATATTATTGAAGCAAGTAATGACCAAATTATACCAGTATCTGAATTAACAGATGATAACCAAAACATTGTAATATTTGATGATTTCGTTTGTGATAAAAACCAAAAACCAATGATTGATTCATTCGAGGAAGACATAAAAATTGTAGTGGAATCTATTTGAGTCAATCTTATTATCTAACTCCTAAGGATATCAGATTGAACTGTTCACATTTCTGTATTTATGAATTTCCAAGCAGCAATGAAAAATCACTTATTTGTCGCGAAAATGATACTCCAAAAGAAGCATATGAAAAAGGAACAAACGATCCATATAGCTTCATCTATATTGATAAGCCACGAAAATTTACAAGAAAAAACTTTAATATACACCAATTATATACATGAGTTATTCAAACGGTTTAAATAATTGAAGGCATTCCAGGAGTTGGTTTTAAACTAACTTTAGATGGTAATTATGATATGAATAATAAAAAAATTAACTAATTTAAAACCAGCAACAGATGACAGTGATGCTTTAACCGAAAAGCAGATAAACGATCACGCTAAGGTGACTGGTGGTACATCTGGCCAACCAGTTGATTTAACTAATTATTTGAAAAAAGATGGAAGCGTAAAATGACTGGATTGCTAAATATGAATAATAGAAGGATTAAAAATGTTGCAACTGGTGGGCATAATACAGCAGATGCTTTCACTCATCTTCAACTAGAAGCTTTTTTATTTTGATCTTAATGTTGATGATGGTAAAATGGAAGCTCAGAATCCAATTGAAATGGGTTACAAAAAAATCAGTAATTTACAAGATCCTATTCATCATGAAGATGGGGTAAATAAATCTTATGTTGAAATCCTCGCGGAGATGGAAGCCCTAGAGTGATCATTGCTCGGTTCCTTAGATATGGGGATAGAGAATTGATTTTTTCAAACGCAAATAAGCTAAAGGATACCAAGTACAGGATCTCTGCCAACCTGCCCAAAGGAAACTACATTCAAAGAAGCTGGTCGAAGCAAGGAAAGGTGGTAAGACAGCCTTTTTCAGCCGCGCCGAACCTGATAAATTATTTATTGATGGAGCCTTAAATCCGATCTAATTCCTGCTGGATTATTAATTAAATGGTTGTCATTGCATTGTCATTGTAAGAGCCTGAATTTGTCTTTTATGTTTGTGTTATGCAGTATTTGGCTTGCCTTTAGCCGAATGATTACTTTTAGTATTCAATGTTGTTAAACAAAACGGGGGGGGGGGGACGAGTAG
This sequence comes from Montipora capricornis, assembly GCF_036669925.1. Lineage (NCBI taxonomy): Eukaryota > Metazoa > Cnidaria > Anthozoa > Scleractinia > Acroporidae > Montipora > Montipora capricornis. The sequence continues at coordinate 23,610,545 of NC_090886.1, forward strand.
GCTAATTATCAGTTCTCTTCTCTGCTTTATAGGTTTTGTATTTGTTTTGTGTTTATTTTTGTCTCTTTTCGTTTTGCATATTAACTAAATTATGTCCCTCGAGTCGTTTTATGGTGGCGCAACAGTTTTTCTGGTCACCTTTTATCGTGTTTTGCTGTTTTGGTTATTCGTCAGTGTTGTTTTTGGTGTTAAAGTGCCCCTTGGACGAAAATTCATATCTTTTTTTCGCCCTTATTCTGCTACAGAATAAATCGTTGGGTTGATTACTATGCATAATTGACAAAGAACGTTGACAACAAACCCTCTAACGTAATAATTTTCGGCTCCAAAGTGTCTTAAAATTTGGCCGCCATTATGGAATTTCGTTCCAAATGAGCCCGCAATTGAAAAGCAGATTTCTTAATCATGACATCAGAGGCTCAACATTCGAGTTGTTTTTAGTGAGATTTGTATGAGAATTTTATTATGGCTAGCGTATCCGAGGTCGAAATGTCCGATTATACCAGTGAATCTAGTGAAAGCAGTCAAGAACAATCATCCAAAGCTTCAGAGGACAGTTTTTTTTCAGCCAACGAAGACTTCTTGCCTTACGACGAAAATATTGAGCCAATTGCCACGGAGAAAGAAGCGGTGGAATACCAGGAACAAGCAGCCCAAGAAGAAGAGGAAGACGAGATGCTCTGGAGTAGATTCTCTGGGGAAGAAGACGTCGAAAACTGGTTTGTAGTGCTCTTTATTATATTTGTGTCGCTTGTAGACAGGAAACGTTTTTTTGGGCCGGTTAACTAGTGGAAAGGCTGCCTACACATTTACACATCCACGTCACAAAATTCCACTTCCAGACATGCAACTTTATATGGGCATTGAGCTATCCACCGAAATTTGTGTGCCTTGTCATATTAATTAGATCATTTTCCCACTTTTCCCTCAGGTGCAAATGCTCCAACTGCTCACTAGAGTTTGTTGTAAAACCTGAAGAGTGCAGATGTTGTATGGAAGTTGATCGATGCGTTGAAAAGATGGAGGAATTAGAAAGGGAAGGTGACTGCATCATTGCACATCCCGGTTTCGATGATGTTTGTTTAAATCGTTGGGTGCTACACACTGCGGGAGTTGGTCTTAAAACAAAAACCAAAAAATCCTACACCACCATGTTGGCTCGAGGCGACACGGCCGAGCATGAGTAAGTATGTGTAACTTTATACTTTCATTATCACCCAGTTAAGACAAACAGAAAATACTAACCACTGGAGGGAAGTTATACCTACATTTAGTTGTGAATGCAGTAACATGCATGTATATCACAAAGTGCAGACAATGTAAGATGTTTGGAATAGAAAATAATATGTACATTTACATTATTACAGTTCTGTAGCAATAAAACGATGATTACCCTTGAAACCTGAACTTCTGAAGTTATAGTTATAAATTTACATAGCCATGTTTTATTGTCCCAGATTCCTCCGAGCTGTTGCTTACAGGCAATTTGTTAGACTAGTGTGGGAACATGTTGGAGCTTCCA
>NC_090886.1:23624566-23632066 GCF_036669925.1 Montipora capricornis
ACTCCCTGGAACTGTTGGAGGCAGTAGCTTAAGCAGCGGTATAACTTTGGATCTGGTGGACCAGGTTGTAAAAAACGTACATCTACTAACTTCAGAGGACAAACTTGAGATAATGGTTCCCATTTTCAGCAGACGAAATGCCATGGCCATTTGGAAATTGTTTTATGCATTTTGTAATAACTAACCCCTTCCAATAGATCATGTAAACTAAGCCACCTGTCCCATTTTGAGGCACTTACGGGTATTTGATTTTATTTTGGGGGGCATAACAGATGTGCTGAATGTTCAGTTTGTGTATTACGGAGGAGTCAATAGTCTTAAATTCAAACAGAAAGTGGATGCTTAATGACACTTGAAGTGTGCGGTTAATAAAAGAAGAGTGGTAAATCAAAATCATTACAATACAAAACCACCTGAGACCTAACAGAAATATTGTCAATAGTAGCTTCCAAGCTTCCAATTTTTAAATGTAGAGTCAGAATCATCTTTTATTTTCTACGGGTACATAAGGCCAACAGTTGAATACTGCTGGTTTTCAATACCAAGGTATTTTATAGGTTCGATGTCAACACCAGGAATGCCTTTGTCTTGTCTAAGCTGGTACATTAAATATGTAGGTGTTGCAGTTTGTCTTGAGTGTGATGCAAAAAAATAAAAAAAAATGGGCTCACCATTTCACGAAACTATTTGACCCTTGTTTGCTGACTGAGTTGTATACCTGTATAGTGTAAACTAGGCTACAGTAAGACTGTATTTCTGACCCAGGTGGAAATCTTATTAGAAACTTGCAGGAATCTTGTAAGACTGGTATTGAGATTAAGGTAATTCCCTTGAAATTGTTCTACTACCAAACTTTTTTGGAAACTTGGCATAATTAACATTCATGATATGAACATTAACAACAGGCAGTAAAAAATGGGGGGTCACTGTGCTTGTTTACGCGTCAGCAGGCTCTTAAAATGGGGTATTTTTACTGGTTGTGGGTTAAAAATTCGAATCATCTTCATACTTCTAACTCTAACAGAATTAAGTCTTGGACACAAAATTGTATTTTGAAAATTAAGCTTCTTTTATACAAATAAGCAGTATTGCCTCATTTACACCATTTTTGATTGCCTAGTTGTGGGAATAGTGCACTTTTTGGGACAGTTGTGTGGTTAGCTTGAAGTTCTCGCCTTGGCGAAAATACACCCAGTACGCAACTGTTTCATGTTCTACTATCAAACTTTTTTTCTTCTTCAAATATGTTCTTTATTAGACTCTTCTTAGGGGACTGTTCTTGGGGGTCACTGTGCTCGTTTGAGAAAAATAATCTCATGTTTTGTACGCGCATGTGCTCATGTGCGCGCGCTAATGACGCAAAAATCGTGCGCAGTAGGTATGCACAATGCAATACTAAGTAATTACCTTAAGATCTTTGTAAGATCTTGTTCAAGATCTTTCATCTTAATAAGATCCTAGTGCATTTTGTTCATCAAACCTTCAGCATTTAAAGATCTTACAAGATCTTGCAAGATCCTTAATGGAGAACTAAGATAAGGTCTTGTAAGGATCTTACTAAGATCTTAATAAGATTTCCACCTGGGTAAGTTATGTAGACTAATTAACTAGCAGTCAATCAACATCCTCTTCAGAGCTATCATCATGGTCTTCACTGTCTTCTGCCCCTTCTTCATCTAATGAATCACCAGTGAGTTCAAACTCCCCACTGAAAAGCTTGTGCTTGTGATTTGTCAACCAGTTGTGGAGAAGGGGGTAGTTTCTAACGAAACTGTGGTGCTGCGTCGGTGGAGAAGTAGTATACAAAAATTTGGTTTTACCGGAGTCATCACTACATAGACGTCGAACTCTAAGAAATTGAGAATAAGGAATGGAGTTCTTGACATGTCATGGATGTGATAATGGATACAACAACTAGAACAAGCAAAAACACGAAAAAGAGAACCTAAAAAGAATGTAAAACCAGTGGCTACAGATTCAAATTGCTCAAAACAGAGTGATGTTAACAAACTAGCCGTAGAATTGAAAGCTAAGCTTAACGAGGTCGACAAGCTTCTTGTAAATCTGAGGGCACAAGCAAACAATAAAGAAGTTAAATCTTATATGTGTGCATTCTCTGCCTCCTCAGAAACGAGAAATAATGGTCAAACCAACCCAAATAAAACGTTAAAGAATCGCAAAAGGAAACAGAGAAAAAGGGAGAAAGATAAAAAGCGCTTTCAAAAAGCAACTGAGTCACGCAAACAGCATATCAAGAACCTATCAGATAAACAATTTACAGATGAACAGATAGCCTTGTTATCAAGGGGTCTAAAGTTTATTCCAACACCCGTGACAAATGAAGACTTTATAAGGCGCAACCTTTTAAGAGATTTTAACCTTTTCGCAAGACGAATGCGCCTCCAACACATCTTTCACGGGAAAGAAAACAAACAACACCCATTTTACGTTAAATCAACGTGGGAACCACCGGTCCAACAATCAGTGGCCTTAGAAACCTTCCTAGAAGAGGTAAAATTTGAACTAGCAAACATTCCTATAAAGAGGCCGAAGGATAACCTATCACCCGGTGAAAGGCGTGCATTGAAGAACCTATTACGTGACAAAACTATCATTGTGAAGAAAGCCGACAAAGGAACCACAACCGTAATAATGAGCAAAAAAGAAAAAATAACAGAAGGGCAAGTTCTGTTGAATGATCTTGACAACTACAGGCCCTTAGATAAACCGATGGCTGACGAAACAGCCGATAAAATAAAAAAAATAATAACGTGTATGCTCACGGAAAGCCACATTGACGAAATCACAGCGAAGTGGCTCTCCCAAACACCAAACCCGATGAGAATTCCAGAATTCTATACACTAACAAAGATTCACAAACCTACACTAGTAGGTAGACCTATAATATCTGGGTGTGACGGCCCTACAGAAAGAATTTCAAGTTTCGTTGACCGCCTCATACAGCCGATAGCACAACAACAAGAATCTTATCTTAAAGATTCAACAGACTTTATAAACTTCATCGAGAGAACGAAACTGCCAAAGAACGCAATCCTTGCGTCAATGGACGTAACTAGCTTATACACAAATATTCCTCAAGAGGAAGGGATCACTACTGTATGCAAAGCGTACGAAGACTTCTATCAAAACCTTTTACCAATCCCTACTAAGTTCTTGAGGCAAATGCTCTGCCTGATATTTAAAGAGAACTCGTTCCAATTCAATGGGCGACATTATTTGCAAACCCACGGAACGGCAATGGGAACCAAAATGGCCATGGCTTTCGCTAATGTTTTCATGGCAAAAATAGAAAAAGGCATTATCAGCAAGAGCAAAATTAAACCGCTAGTTTGGAAGAGATACATTGACGATGTCTTCTGTGTGTGGCACACAGCCGAAGACAATATAGAAAAATTTGTGCAAAGGGCAAACAACTACCACGATACAATCAAATTCACGGCTGAAATATCAGACTCAGAAATTACATTCTTAGACACAAAAGTGTACAAAGGCGAGAGATTCAAAAGAGAATCAACCTTTGATGTGCAAACACATTACAAACGGACAGAGACCTTTCAATACACGGATTTTTATTCGTGTCATCCACCAGGCATTAAGAAAGGATTCATAAAAGGAGAAGCGCTACGCCTCCTAAGAACAAATTCGTCAGTCGTGACGTTTAATATTAACATGCAGAATTTCAAAACACGCCTAAAGAATAGAGGATACCCAAATAAATTTTCAGAAAAATTCCTATCTGAAGTTAACTTCACGGATAGGGAGAGGTCACTTGAAAACAAAGACAACAGCACACAAAAGAAAATATTGCCTTTTGTTACACAATACCACCCGGCTTTACCTAACCTCAAGAAGATATTAATGGGGAAATGGCACCTTATTCAAAACCAACCGCACCTTAGAGAAGTATTCAAGGAGCCACCCATACTATCATATCGCAAAGGAAAGTCGTTAAAAGACATTTTAGTCAGAGCCAAACTTTGAAGGCACAGATTTTAGAATCACTTGCGAACGGCAGGAGTCGCGCAGGCCCGTCAACACTTTTTCACCATTTTGAGATCGTTTGCATAATTATTCCCTTCACCTCCTCTTGCCCATGCAATATTCTGTGAGAGGTCTTCTCTGAGTACAATGCTTTTACACATGTGATATATCGCATTGCCTCATAGGCATATTTCGTACCCCTTGGCCGGCAGCGAAAGTACAGCATCAACATTTTCCAATTGATTAGACTACGATCACCATCTCCCTCACGCTCTGTATCGTTCAATTGCATTAACATCACTCCAAGTTGTAAAACCTGGAGGCTGTAATTAAATAGTCGGTCATCTTGGCTGCCAGAGGGAATACTAGAAACAACATTTCTGCTGTGCTGTCCTTGTTCGGTGGTACAAGGTGTATACGGGGCCAACATTGCAAGTGGCCAAAGCACAACTTGGCCTGGCACCCGAATGTCAGTGGCACAGGATTCAATCGAGACCACATACACTGGGGCATGATCATTGGGTGCTTGGGTCCCCTGCAGGCTGACAACCTTACCAAGCCCTAGAACTTTGAAATCTGCAGGAGATCTTTGTAGCAGTATGACAATGGCTCTTGTTAGAAAACAACATTTTAATAATACCTTGGTTTGTTTCATCTCTAACATTTCTTGGAACTCGTAAGATTTAATTCCACATAGTAATGTACTCACCAGGGGTGTTAACGTTTTGCACTGCACTTTGTACTGGTATTCCCACCTTGCGGCCTTTGCTGCCTTCGTTGGTCTAGTTGTTCAAGCCAAGATTTTTCAATGTCGAACTCGGTCATGACAAATTGATCAACAAATTTTCCAAGATGTAACTGAAGGCTTGCCCATTTTGCTGATGGCTCCTTCTGGCTCTTAATTTCGCTAAAATACCGAGGGATAGGCATCTGTGCTTGAAATTTGCAACCAAGTCATAAAAGCATTGCATAGGTATGCCTTTGTAGCTGAGAGCATTAGGGCTTCACAAGCAGAGTAGTTCTTTTTTATACTCTGTGGCACATTGACTAACTTGAAGTGCTGTCTTAAGTGATACAGGGTTCCTTGGTCTCGTCCACCTGTGGCTGTTGGCTCATAAAGTTGCTCCCAAATAAATTGTTCAGCAGTACAGAAGGAAAACAAAATCAAACAACTACTGCCTTTAGAATATCAACTCTATTTCAAGTTGCAACATTTCACTTGTCTGTGATGCAATATTAAACCTGAAGTAAGGTATCAGAGATACAGTAACTGCAGTGTGAACTGATCTGTGCTTTATACATGCGCACTACTATAAAAAGAATTTCAGACACAGACATATTTTTTACAGACCCAATCCAATCAATGTCAAGATTTCATCCTTAGAAATGCCTTTTCTTATAACATACAGAATGCAGAGGCAATTCGGCACCCAAAATAGGCCTGAAAAGTTTTGGATCCCTTGAGAATTCCATTTGGAAGTACATGCAACATTGAAATTAATTTTACTGAGTGAAGTGCATTCTGTTCATTTGATTTAAACTAACTATGAAAATAGCGTCACTTTTTTTAAATACAAAAGGTGGGAAAAATGGAAAATATAATACACTGGTCAAAATAAGTCTGGATATTGCACAATTTTAATAATAAAGATGTCTGCGTTGTACAGGAACTCAACATGACTACATTGTACTGAGCTTGAAATGTTTATTTTGCGTGTGTACAACTGTAGTGTACTCACTCCTTTAAGATGGAACTGGGAATATTGTTTTATTCAGCAAATTCTTTAAAAAAACTTTGTGTAATTTACTCACACCAAGAAATGACTGCTTTGTGTGCCAAAGTGCAGGGGCTTCAACAATGTTTTGAAACCTCTCTGATGGACTGTCACATCCTAGTCTGGTTTTCTTAGCACCAGAAGCACGCTCCCTTCCAAGGAGGTACCCAACAAGTGGCAGTTTGACATTCCTTAAAATGACATCTGCATCTGTATTTAGTGGTCCAAGCTGGTCCTAGAGTTAAATTTACATTTAGTATTATGTGCTGCACATTCCATTTTCCTTACTAATGAAATATCACTAATCATGCAGTCAATAGCAAACATTTCATAAAAATACATGAAATAAATGTAATAATTTTCTAAAATAGATTACCCTGGCACTTGATCTATTATTCTTTTATGAATTAGTATAATTACCGTATTTTCTCGATTAAATGCCCCGGCGTTTATTTAAAACTTGGCCTCAGGGACCCGGCGTTTAATCAGGGTCCGGTGTTTATTAATGAAGTAAAATTTTTATCATTTTTAGGTTGATGCATTATTTCACATTCTTTGAGATCCGTGCGCACTTTGTCAAGGCAGGACGATTTCTCCCTTGGACCCGACCTGACATAATGTCCCTGTATTACATACGGCATTACATACGGCACGTGTATATTGTAATCAGTATTTATGCAAACAGAACAAAACGTTTGAAGTTTAAAAATGGCAATGTCGCCAAGGTCCTTTATGTTTGTATCAACAAACGTTCGCAATAATGTTTGTGATCTAATTGGCTAATGTTTGTGGACAACAATCTCATTACGTTCTTCTTCAAAAATGTCCGGCTCTAGATCCGAGGATCGGTCGTTTTCATCTACGGGAGCACCTTATACCAGTGCAGCGTAAAATGCTGCGGTCCTTTCAGTAAACACGTCCCTCCCATTGATTAGTGGGCCTTCTTTCTGAAAATAGTGGATTTTGTCATCTTCCGATCCGTTAATGGGTAGCGAGATTGCACACACTTCAAAACTCTTCTTGATAATGTCACTTGGAAGGCTTTCCCAGGCCGCTAATATTCTCTCAACACAGCTGCGCCTTGAAGGTGCCGCAATGCGACCCGCTGGAGTAATTTCGTGCTCGGTTTCTGCCATCCAGTCATCGTAAGCTATTTGGCACAGATTCTTAAAGGGCTCGTCCCAGGACACGTTGGGAGCCTGGATGTATTTCATGCACCTGCCAGGAACCAACGCTGCATCAACGCTAGCCTGTTGTAGGGCCTCTTTGACTCCATTTGTCATGTGGCATTTGTATGTGTCCCAGACAAGAAGCCCCAGAGCAAACGAGAGGCGGCCGACAACATACTGAATCCATTCTTCCGTCAGGCTTCATCCAGCCATTGGCTGAGGTGCGAATAACACATTTTCCGAAAAATTGCCTGTCTTCATTCATTTTCTTTAAATCTCTTTTTCCACCTTTGAAAACAATGAATGGCTTAAGTTTATGCCCATTTGCCTTGGCTGCTAGGCAAACAGTGTCTTTTTCATGTCCAGTTGACCTTATGGTGACACTTGATGCTCCAGCCTCATTCACAGTAGTAGCACTTGGCATATCTAGCCAGATCAGTGTTTCATCCATGGCAATTACATTTGCCATTGCATACTGCTTTGTGTGAGATTTGCACCTCACGTTAAGAATGAAACTTATCACGCGATCAATAAGGTTGCCAGGATCATGCTGT
>NC_090886.1:23637066-23652066 GCF_036669925.1 Montipora capricornis
AGTAACCAACATTCGCCCCAGTTTCATTTCGGAGTTTTATTTTTGCTGCTTCACAAATAAACAATTTATAACTATTAATAAATTACTAATACGATATAATTTTACACTTTGGTGACTAGCACTTTAGCTTTTGTCTTGTAATTTTGTTTTTATAGCACCTTGATCAAATTGCTTTTCCGGATATGTAAAACATTGAGACAATTAATGGTCTTCGATGTAAAAACAAATACTATGGAATGTTGTATATGATGCGCAAAAATAAAGGCCAAACAGACGCCCGAGAGTTAAATTAATGTTAGTTGGATGTGGGATGTAAAGACCCCTGCGGTCTATCTCAGCTACAGTCTCATCTTACCATTCAATTGAAGCAACGTCAGGAGAACTCAAAAGCTCCCAAAAACAGGATGACAATCCTCGAGGTACCCGTCCAATGGATAGTCCTGCTATAGTTTCCACAACTTCTCCCCTTTTGGTGTCTGTTACTATATTCCACATCTCCCGTGGTATGGACTCTAACTCTGGGACCCAGACCAAACAGGCATTTTTATCATGTTTATTACCATACTCTTTGGTAACTTGTAGACACAGTAAAGGTGGAGGGCGGGTTTGAAATTCATGTTAGCACTTAATGACAGCATTAGAAATTATCACTTTCCTCATTTTGAAGCTGGATTGCTGCAAATGAAAGAACACTTTTGTGTCGGTAGATCGTTTTATGGTCGTTGATTGGGAATCTACGTGTTTAATTAAACACTGATTTTAATAGAAATAACCTGACGACTGGCAACTTTTGTAACATCCTTACCTTCAATAATTGAATAAAATAATGTGTTTGAAAAAAATACATCCAAGTTGATCAATGATTTTATTGATATGAATTTTTTACTTACACTGATAAATGTTGGACGAAAATTTGTATGAATGAGGTTTTAATGCAACTAACACAACACTTTACCGAATAAAGAGGAAATCTAGACTAGCAAACAGAAGTCTCGTTCAGTCACAAGATGCTGTAGTTCAATAAACCAAAGTTTCCAAACTTTCTCTATACCACTGTTGTAACCGCGACTGCTTTTCAAACGATGATTTTGTTAAATAGAAAAATTATGAAGTCCAACAAGCAAACAGCGCTGGCATCAACTCTAATAACGATTTCAATTTTGTGGAAATAAACTGCGGAGAGTTCATCCGACTTCATCAGCAGACAAAAAGATAGCTTGAACAGTCATCGACTTTTGTTTTCGCATATGAAATCTTAACGGGGTTCAGTCAACAACAGTCGTGACAAAAAAATTGTTCCTCATTGTCAATTGGAGTTTGATCGACTCCAACTGGTATGCAATCAATGTGCATTCAAAGTTGGCATTGGTCACACATAACCCATGGCAAATTCTCGTCATCGGAAGAATACTCTTGCCAGCATACTTTGCAGTTGTCGTTATTTTGGGGAAGCGATCTTCTCCATTTCCTTCCATTACTCGTACACTTATTTCGCGCCCCAGCGTTCCTTTTCTTTCTGGCTGCCTTTTCTGTTTTTTTCTTTTCCTTTTTTTCTTGAACTTTCCACTTTTTTGCTTCTTGTTCTCTTCTTTTCGCTTCCGTCTTCTCTTCCCTTTCCCTCAATTTCTTCTGCTTAGCTGCAAGTTCCCTCGCTTTTTTTAATTTTGCATCCAGCATAATTTTCATTGAAGTTTCACCGGTTAAAAAGTTCGGAAGGGTTCTTTTCACATTTTTGCGTTTCACATTGCTACTTTCGCGCGCGGTAGGGTAGATGATTATTTCCTCAAGTACTGGGGAAACTGAAGAGGACGACGCCGAAGTTGCATTTGGCCAAGGGGCAGAAGTAGAAAGCAGTTGCTCCGGTATTTCTAATTCATTTGGTAAGGACTGAACAGTTGACGCGGCAGTGCGCAGCTTTTTCCAAGTAATAAATGTGCTTGTACTTCACCTTTACTGGAGTTTCTAAAACAGATTCCAGTGCATCAAATGCGTCGGAATAGGCACTTTGTTTTGGTTGATCTGATTGGTGAGACACATTGCCGGTTGTTTTTACAAGAACATTTTGATGAGGCAGCGAAGGCTCGCAGTCCTGGGACAAAGGAGTGCATGTGGAGGCAAGAGATGTTCTTTTTCCCTGGGGAAGACAAAACATTCACAGCAATGCTGCCAATGGAGGTTGCCAATGGAGCAACCGTTGTGCCTGTAAACACACTTTGCTCGGGTAGGGAAACTTCTGACGCCTGATACAAAGGAGTACGTGTGCTTTGGTCACTGCAGGAATAGACTAGGGATGATCTTACTTGGTCATTAGTGATCTGGTCTCGGCAAACAGGATAAATTCCGGACTTCCTAAATGCATCTGAAAGTGTCGATGGACGCATTACTTCATCCCAAGTGAATTTGAAGACACTGCAAAAGTTCTTTTTAGTAATGTCCGTATTAGGGTGTTTCTTGGAGAAGAGCCTGACATTTTTATACCATGTCTGCTTCATCGAACTGAAGAGACCAACGTCTGCAGGTTGCACAAGGTGGGTGGCATTCTTTAACAGGGCAAAAATATGCACCTGATTCTCCTTGGCAAGTTCAAACGTCTGCAAATCAATGTGAGCATCTGCACTGTCAACCAGAAGGACAACGGGCCTGGGGGATGGTAAATTTGGTATAAAGTGGTTAGCCAGCCACATGTAAAATGTTGCAGCATCCATATACCCTTTCTCAGTCATGGAGAATTCACTGCCAGGTACTCCTCCGTCCAACAGATTGTTCGTATTGGGAACATGCTTTCCTGAGAAGAGAAAGTAAGGGGGTATCCACTGCCCAGCAGCATTGAAGCAAGGCAGAACCGTGATGTGCTCCTTTGTCCCAGTCACTACTCGATGTGGTTGGCTTTTAGGTGCCGCTGGTCCAAGAACTTTTCCTGCCTTCCCTTGCAAGTCAAATCCAGTTTCATCGCAGTTCCAGATTTGGGCGGGACGGTTGACAAGTCCATGTTCTCTCAGAAACTGCGCATACTCAGTGAACCAGATGTCCAAGTCTGCAGCCGATATTTTAGCGCGCTTTTTGTCTAGCGGACGGGCATTTCTCAATCTGATTTTCGGGTTTCTCTTAATGAACCCTCCATACCATTTTCTGCCGGGGCGGTTCCTTTGAAATGGAGTTTCTCTTTTGTCCTTTTCAATGAACTTTTGTACAGAGTCGAGACATTCACTGACAGAAAGGCCAAAACCACGCTTCAATCTCTCAACCAACCAGTCAGCCAGCTTATCCTCTTCAGCCACCGTTAAATACGGGATTTTTCCCTTGCCTGCTAGTTCGTATGTCCCATTGTTTCTATCTCGTAAAGTTGTCTCTGGAATGCCCCCGCTGTTTTGCTGCCCTCAGCAATGGCATTCCATCTTTGACATCTTTCAGTGCGTTTTCATATGTTTGATGCGTTTTCTCCCGATTGTTTGCAGGTTTAAACACTTTGGACATAATGAACTGGCCTACAAAGCATGCAAAGTTCCTGAGTACTTATGTGTCAAGCCATTCATTTAAGGTACATCTGAACGGTTCTAGCTTAGCCTATACCAAGTTTGACCCACTACCTCGTTAACCCCCTCACTCACTACCACCGTGCTGTGACTTAATACACCTTTGCGTTAGAAATGAAACACATTTTTCATTAGGGTTAGAAGCTAATACTGGTTTGATGTTTTTTTTAAATTTTATACTGTTTTTTTCCTTCCTTGGCCGCTTACTTGAGCGAGTTGTGTGGCTTAAGAGGTTCAAATGCATATGCATTTCAAAGCCTGGACAACTGTCACGCAAGTTGTCACGGCAGTCATCGCTGTCGTCTTCTCGATGCATCAGTTTTCGCACCTTTTCTTTAATTTTTTTAATAGCCTTGGGGTAAATCTTCACAAGTGTAAACAGTATATTTTCATGCTATGGACAATTAACAGTCGCTACAGTCAAAAGAAAAATATCCCCCTTTACCCTATTGACAATTGGAATGTGTAAAAATATTCAACGTAGTCAAAAATATTAAAATTGTAAAACTAAACTTTCATTATACAAGAGAATTTAAAGCAGTCCGAAAACATTTATCAAGGAGATGTTAAAACCGTTTAACAAAAACAAAGGCCATTACTATCTATTTCAGGGTTTTCTAGTCTGCTTTGAGAAATGTAAGTTCTCTAGGGTTATAGGTCGCGGACCAAGGGCCTCCACGCAAAAAGTGTTGATGTTTTTTCAAGGGTTGATAAAATAAAAAATTTAAACTCTACAGCAATTTCTTTCCCGCCAGAAGAAATAAGTGTCTCTGTTAACTTGTTTTGCAAAAAAACAGGTGCTCCCGTTCAGTTTTATCCCTGCACAAGCTAAGTAAACTTCACAATGTACTTTACGGAGCCGCAAAATAAAACAATTCAAGAAAGACAATCAGACCTACCTGTCAACAAACTTGAATTTCTCGCTTTCAACATCAGCGGGAGGGCCGGAACTTCGTCATATGAAAGAATACTAATCAATATTTGATCGTCCACCTTCATTTTCGGTCGTATTTTATTTCACGAGAAAATATGACATAATGTTCGGAAAACTCGCGGACCAAGGGCCACATACTGTAGTGTTTAATGAGCTAAAGAAGAGGTTGGCCAAAACAGAAACCTTGGGTTACTTTGACAGTGCCGCACAAAACCCGTGTCATAACTGACGCCAGCCCAGTTGGCCTTGGTGCTATCCTAGTACAAGAACAAAATGGTAAAGAAAGAGTGATTTGCTTTGCAAGCAGGAGCTTGACCAATGTGGAGAAACGTTAGTCACAGACCGAGAAAGAGGCTCTGGGGATCGTGTGGACATGTGAAAGGCTACACATGTACTTGTATGGAACTGATTTTGAAATCTTGACAGATCACAAACCCCTACAGTTTATCTACTCGAAGAAGTCACAACCCAGTACGACAGTCAATCGTTGGGTGTTGAGACTCCACCCCTATCGTTTTACTGTCAGACATACCTGGGAAAGAAAACATTGCAGATTCCCTGTCTCTTCTTACAAGAAACAAAGCAAGTACAGACCTTAGTTCTGAGGCAGAAGAGTATGTCAGATTCGTTGCGGAAAATTCAATTCCTCAAGCCCTGCCTACCCGAGAGATCGAGCATGCCTCAGATGCAGACAAGAAACTGTCAAACGTAAGAAAATGCGTGCAAACGGAAATGTGGCACAAACTTGAGAACAAGCGATACCTGCTCGTCAGAAATGAACTCTCCGTTATAGGAAAATTAGTACTGCAAGGAACACGGATCATCATCCCTTCTACTTTATGTGATCAAGTTCTGCATCTTGCACACGAGGGTCATCCGGGAATAATGTCCATGAAGCGCAGACTTCATACCAAACTCTGGTGGCCACGGTGTGACAAGGATGCAGAGGTGTTTTGTAAGACCTGTCATCCCTGCCAGATGGTCAGTATGCCTAAGCCACCAAAACCCCTCAAGAGGACTGAACTGCCCTCAGGTCCAGGGCAACACATTTCAGTAGACCTTATGACGCTATCTCTGCCATCAGGAGACCATCTCCTTGTAGTTGTTGACTACTACAGTTGCTATATGGAAGTAGAAGTCTTGGGGTCTACAACTGCTGACAAGGTCATTGCAAGTCTGAGGAAGATATTCCTTACCCATGGACTGCTCGTTAGTATCACTACTGACAATGGACCACAGTTCATAAGTGAAGAATTCTGTAAATTTGTTGAAGAACGCATTGGACACAGACAGGTGACTCCGCTTTGGCGTCAGGCCAACGGAGGAGTAGAAAGACAAAACCGCTCCCTACTGAAGAGGATAAAGATTGCACAAATAGAGAAGAGAAATTGGAAAGAAGAACTTGGCTCTTTCCTAATAATGTAAGCCCTGCAGAACTCCTGTTCTGCAGAAAGTTGCGAACCCGTATACAAGGGATTGAAGAATTCCCAGTGGATGACCAAGAAGTATGTGATAGAGACAATGAAACCAAGGAGAAAGAAAAGCTGTATACTGATGAGAAACGCTGTGCCCGCAAAAGTGATGTGAAAGAAGGTGACACGGTATTGTTAAGAAAGGAGCGGAAAAACAAGTTGATGCCAACTTTCAGGCCGGAACCATACCGTGTGGTGGAATCACCTGATGGTGTCCAGTGTAAGAGAAATTCTACCCATGTAAAGAAATTCCTTGAGCAGAGAAATGCGCCTGAATGCGAGACGTCTTTATCACCTCCTATCTCGAACAGTTCTACTGAACATCAAGCACGGCCAAGTGTAAATGAAAGTGATGAACATTTAGGAGAAACTCATACACAGACGGTGGTCGGGAGTGCGGCAGAACCCTACTCTATCAAGGACACTGCATGCAGACCTATCAGGTCTAGAACATTACCAGCACGGTTTAAGGCCTTTGTTATGTCTTAGCAACAGAATTTTCATCAGACAACCACCATTGAGGACTTAATAATGTTATGCCTAAAGGATAAGCCAAGAGAGGATGATGAACATCACTCTATTGCTCCTGTTCCAGCTATTGTTTTAAAGGGGAACTCCGGGGTAAAATTGAAGTTATTTTGAATGTTTGGCCTCTGTCCCATGTGTCAATTTTTGATAACATCATTCCCATATCGTTTCATTCAAATTAAATGTTGTACCTGAAAGACGACCGAAAATGCAAATAGAAATCCGCCATTTTGGAGAAAATTTGAGCCGCGGTCAGTGGTCAGCAGCATATGGTGACGTAGAATCGTCATTTTCCGCGTGGTTTATCAAATCTGCTCCTAGCCGCTTCTTCATTCTTCAACTTAAATTATAATTCCTGTCGTTGTATCTGTATCTTCGACTGTACTTTGATTGTTTCAAGTAAAAATGGAGAGCTGTTCTGTGCCTGGTTGCCATAATTATTCAAAGAAGACAAAGAAAAACGGGACTTACCACAGGGTCCCACAAGACGATCGCGTGAAGGCATGGTTCGACAGAATCAGACGGAAGAATATGCCACCACTTGAAAACAGCTACGTCTGCAGCGATCATTTCACGCCAAGCTGTTTCGAGATAGATTTCCGGGCAAAATTAATAGGGGAAAAACCTCAGAGGGACTTGAAGGATGATGCTATCCCATTCTTGTTTAGTTACGGCCCTGAAGCAAAAAAGCCGCAGTCATCAAGCGAACATCGCCTTCAGCGACGAAGGCATGGAGAAGTTAGTGTTTGTCAGTTTGCTTCTCTTTTCCTATGAATCAAATAAATTTTCCCACTTACATGTCGATATTTGCACACACTCAGAACCGAGGGGATCGTGTGACCTGATGTATGAACAATGGTTTCAAGGTGACATATTTTGGTGTACATCCGCCCAGTTTTAAAAAATACTATACTGGGTTTACGTGGAAAATAATGGCGAGTTAGCCGACCTTACCTTATTTTTCCGATTTGTCACTCAAAAAACAGGAAGAATTGACAAAATGAAGTTAGGCAAATTCAAGGCATTCAATTTGTAGTAAATTGAGAAGAATTACCTATTCGCATTTTAATTTTGTTTTAGGCTCTTTCAGAACTACAGTAAGGGGCCCAGTTCTTGGCCAGGCCCAGTTCTTGGCCACTTTTTGTTCAACGTTTATTTTTAGCGCCACAAATGAATCTTTATTCCTTGTCTTTCGTGCTGCCCAGTTTTGAGTTTACAGCTACTATATACTGTGAGCAAATCGAGGTGACACGAAGGTAGGTGAATTTGATTTCCACGAAAACGTGTTTGTTTACCGCTACTCGAATTACATGGTCTAATTCAAGTTTGTATTTTATCCATATAGGAGGCCCAAATAAGCCAATTCTTGGCACAATGAACGTAGAGTAATAAAGCTTTCTGTTAAATATAAACTTTTCCTGGCCTATTTTATTCTTTTACCTAAATTCACCCTTCAATATTTCCTTAGTACTTCTGCATATTTGCCTACTCTCGGCCACCCTGCTGGCAGTCAACAACACTAAAAAGTGCTCATAGTTTTGTATGGAGTTTTCTTGTCAAATCATTTGTAAAAGTAAAGCTGTAATGGGGTGGCATGTTCCGACAGTAGCTATAAATTAAAACTATGAGTTCTGACTTACCGGACCCCGTTTTGAAATACCCAACTCTTTTTTAGCCTTGCTTTCCAGTGTATTTACGAGAAAAACTAAGTGTGCAAAAAGCTTCCATTTCTAACATGAAACAAAGCTCGCTAAGGATACTTTGTGGTCGAAATATCAAACACAAGCCTTATTAGTGACTTAACAACAAAATTGGTGATAAAGTGTTGTTTATTCTGAGGAATCGAGCACGAGGTTGCCTATTTACCGAGTTAGGTTTCGAGTCGGCTTTTTCGACATGGTTACTAGTAATCCAGCTGCAACGAATCGGCTACTTTGTAGGTAAACCGTCTGGTAGATTTCCAGTCCAATGCAGTCAACAAAAGAATTCGTGTAGGGGTGGGGTTAGTGTTTTGCCTTTTTATTCTGCAACGTCACTATATAAAGCATACATGAAGTAAGAGGCAAGACATTGAGTCTTCCATGAACTCATTTCCCTTCGCCACTAATGAGCATGCCTCTCATTTCAAAAATAGCAAGATTGGGAAAGCTTTAATACCAAAAGATAAACGAAACGAAAAAAATTACGATAACCGGGCGTAAATCGAAGGTAAGATCTAGAATATGATTTGTCATATCTATTCTGGTGGTACAAATTTGGAAATCCCCGTTAAGAATTAGACACAACAAAAGGCAAATATATAAATCCTATAATCCCACCATATTTTGAAGACCAACAAATGGCACCAATCCTGCTTTACAGTGCTTTCCTAGTTCCCCAACCCCCAGAAACGAACCTCGTCTTCTTTCTTCAAGTCATTATCACTGCCTTGGTCTATGTCTTTCTTGATAGGGCTTGATGTTAAATCAATAACCATCTGTCAAAAAACGGCTAATCTGTATAATTTTTGCTAATACGAAGAATATTGGACCAGCAATATTTCTTCCATCAGGGAACAGATTTTTAGCTCCTGGGATAGGGATCACAATATTTTTTACTGTTTATTGTTACTCTGGATCTGGAATCGGAATTGTCAATTCTGGGACGTTAGGGCAGAGATAATTTACAACTCGTTACATTGACTCGCAAAAAATGGCTTAAAATATTTCTTCTGCCTTTCCATATTTGCCACTTCCACCGGGCCCTGAATATATCATGTTCTTCTGAAAAGAAAATTCTAACCAGGTAACATTTCTGGTGTATAATTCTCTTGAAATCAAACATTATTTTATGAAAGATTTTAATGGTTACAACCCCGGCCGATTCAACACGCAAATGAATAGACAGTTGAAAGTTAATGAATAATTCATAACTAAAAGTATTCATTGAAGTGTCAGCTATTGTTTCCAGTCAAAAATACAATTACGAATGCAATACTAGGATAGGTTAAACAACATTCCCCTTACCGATCTGCAATCCTCTTTCTCCTCCATCTTGAAAAGACCTCGAGACGATGTGCAACACCACTGACAAAGTACGTTGTGTAAAACCACTGAAAATTTATTGGAAACCCCACCAAAAAACAAAACCGCCAAAAAAATCCCGCCAAAAAATCCTAACTCGAAAATCCTAACTCGAAAATCCAACTCGAAAATCCAACTCGAAATCCAACTCGAAACCCTAACTCGGTAATTAGTCTGTCTCATCAAGCGCACTCTTTTCAGTGGCCGAGAACTGGGCTCACTGGCCGATAACTGGGCCCATGAATGAAGCCTCCATTTTCGTTATTACTCGGGAGAAAACAGCGTTGAGCAGTCGATAGCTTTACATGTGTAAACTGAATGCTGAAGCTAGTTGTCTTTGAAATTTCAAGTGCTTACGGCTATTCCAAGGTACGAAATACAAGTTTACGTTATTTATGGCCGAGAACTGGGCCCCATACTGTACTTGCTGCAGACATCGAGGACAATGTATCTTCAGATGACCCAGTGACTAATGAACCTTCAATCAGCACTGATTTGGAAATTCATACTACAATCCCAGAAATGCATGATGTGGGAATTCAGTGTTGTTTTGATCCCATTACCCTAAAAAGTGTGGAGGTTCAAACTGAGATGTGCTACACTATAGGCAATGATAATGGTGTGTGTGGTACTGCAAATATTGACGTGTCCTCCTTTACTTATATAGAGGATGATATCCCGCAAAATCCAAGTGCTGTCACATGAAAGATTCCACATGACCACAATTATGCCATAGCAGCACCCCCAAATCCCACTGATACACCCACAGTAACTTTTCCAACCTATGACATTAACAAGTTTGATACAATCCCCTTACCACCAGTGCATGATGTCCTTGTTGATGATGATGATGATGATGACGATAACAATGATGATGAAGATTTAGATCCCCACTGGCTATTACCAGATAATAAAAAATCGTCATCCAAAGATGATATAGTGTTGTCTGAATATGAATTTGAAGATGGCTCTCCTGAAAGTGAAAAAAAAAAAACCTTGTGTTCGGTTCCTGTTTGAACAATTTACTGAAAAAGTGTCCAAAATGTGGGGGCGTGATCATTGACCAAAAAAGGAAAACAACTGGGAGCATGCTATCAGTTGTGCTAATCTGCCATAATGGGCATACAGAACTGTGGGAATCCCAACCAGTTATTAAAAGGAAGCCCCTGGGAAACCTACTATTGGCAGCAGCCATCCTTCTTACAGGAAGCACCTTCTCAAGCATCAGCCGCCTTGCATCATGCACACAACTGAAGTACTTTTTTCCAGTTGTTAATGAGGCATGGGAAACTGAATTAAATAGGAAGATTAACAAACTTACTTGTTCAAAAGTTGTCAATTTGGATGGTGATGGCCGATGTGATAGCCCTGGACATTGAGCCAAGTATGGCACTTACACTTTGATGGACGAAGAGCAAGGAAATGTCGTAGCATTTAGTGTTGTTCAAGTCTCTGAAGTGTCGTCATCCAATGCCATGGAGAAAGAGGGTTTTACCCAATGTGTTGAATTGTTGGAGGGCAAAGGGGTCAAGATCAACAGGGTTGCAACAGACCGCCATGGGTCAATCAACAGTTGTATTGCCAAGGATTACCCACATATTAATCACCAGTATGATGTTTGGCACCTTTCCAAGTGGGTGACCAAGAAGCTCACAAACAAAGTCAAACAAGGAGGATGCGAAGAATTGTCACTTTGGATGCAGTCCATTTCAAATCATCTTTGGTGGTCTGCTGCAACCTGCAATGGTAACGACCAGCTTTTACGTGAAAAGTGGAAGTCGGTGTTGGATCATGTCTCCAACAAGCACAAGTGGTCAGGGAACACCCATTTTCATCGGTGTTGTCACAGGCACATTTCATCCTCAGAGGCTAAGAAAATCTGTTGGCTCAAGCCAGGCACATCAGCCCACTTGGCTTTAGAGGAAGTGGCTTTGAATACCAAACTTCTGAAGGATTTGGCCAAGCTTACTGACTTTTGTCACACTGGTAAGTTAGAGGTCTACCATGCCATGATGCTCAAGTACTGCTCGAAACGGGAACACTATTCATACCGGGGAATGATTGCCAGGACCCAACTAGCTGCTCTTGACAACAATACTAATACAGGCCGCAGGTGAGCAAGCTGGTGAGGCACGTTACAAACTTTGCTTTCCAAAAGCAAACAAAAGATGGATTGCAAAGGCAATCAATGAGAAAAAATCTTACAAATATTTGTCAGATTTGCTTTTGCAGTAATAAAGCGTGTAGAACAAGGAGGTGCAGTTGCCCAGCCAGTGCCTGTTCACCTACCCAGGAACATTGCCTCAGAGCCAGCCCCAGCAAAGGCAGATGCAATAGAACAGCACCGCTCAAGATTTAACAGATAAAAAATAGTAATAATGTCACCAGTGCTCAATATTAACTAGTTGCAACACCCCAAGCCCTTTCCAAGAATAAGTAATGCTTGTAAAAACATAATTATTTATTTTACATAGTCAGTTCATGTTATCACAACAAACTATAGCTACTCGTCCACATAATTGTGGAATAAGGCTAAAAGAAATCCCAAATCGTTAAGATATCGTTTGTGAGATACCAAAAACCAAAGAAAGTAATCTAACAGCATAATGTAGAGCACTACCACTTGATAACTGATAATTTCCATGAAAGATACAAACTTGTTTTCTGCATTTTTCTGTTTATTTAATTCTTGCACATCTTTAATCCCGACTGCCTATAGGCAATATGTCTGAAAAGTTTATCTTCAGGTTCACTAGATGGATCTTTGTACTGCTGCTTGTATTGATACCAATCTGTTTGAAGGACCTATCTATTTATACACACTGGATGAAACCCAGGGTGCAGGGTGATGCATTTCGGTTCTTCGCCACATTCACCGCTAGTAACAGCCTCAATTAGCTTATTTTTGACAGGCTCAATTACTTGGCAGCATATGCCTTCCCATAATCTGACAATTGCTGCATGTACACCTACGTTACCAAAACAATTAACATTGCAGTTGCTCTATATTCTTCGTGACTTTCTACTAGTAGGAATGCATTTATAAACAGAGGACGACCGAACGTAGCGTTGGTGGCAGCAGA
Source organism: Montipora capricornis (assembly GCF_036669925.1). NCBI lineage: Eukaryota > Metazoa > Cnidaria > Anthozoa > Scleractinia > Acroporidae > Montipora > Montipora capricornis. Next base: position 23,649,679 of record NC_090886.1, read on the forward strand.
AGCAAATTATTTTGTCTTCACGCGTATTCCCATAAAACATTGAGTTAAACTTAAGACGTAAAGTTTATTATCAAGGATTGCATTATAATTTTTGCTGTTTTTGAACGAGTAAATAAAGCCACAATGAAGCTGTGCAGTAAGTAGATCGAGTAGCCAAAGGAAAGCTTCGTTTTCGCATCCAATCCATCAATTTATAAAGGCAACAAGGAAGAAACAAAGACCAATACCACAATTGTCACTTAGTTTGTTATGGAATTACAATTAACGGATAACTCGTACAACATACCGGTCTGAATTTCGCAGTCTTACATTTGTTTCTTCATCGTTTGCCATGCAGAATTACAGTGGTTTCGCCCCGTAGCGAGTTCGCCCCGTTGAAGTTCGCCCCATGTTCGTGCAATCTTTTAGTTATGAAAAGGTCTTGACAGATCGTCGCTTTCCCTTTCCACGTACTGTTCACATAGCCTGAAAATCGTTGTAAGGACTCGGTAGTGGCATGTCAAGTGCAAGTCAAATTTATTGTGTAAATACGCTTAGCTTTTGTGAAACAGGAAAAATAGGGCTTTGGTTACATCTCACGTTCAAGTCAAGTTTCTTGTGTAAATACGCTTAGCTTTTGTGAAAAAGCTCACCAGCTATACAGATAGCTGCCAATAAGAACAATTTCGCTGAAAAGTGAGAATCCTATGGTTTTTTATCATGAAATTAAACTAACGAAAGTTGCATCTACGTTAAAATCGACGGGACTGGCAGGTGGATCGAATTTGGGTGGATCAAACACAGTCGAGTTGAGATCATCCTACAAGCGCGTACTTTCTAGTGGGTTATCAGAACAGGGGGCACAGCGCCAATCAATAGGTTGGCCTGTCTGGACAGCGACGCGGTACTCTTGCTGCGATATGCCGGTTTGGCACATTCGGTGTTGCCATTGTTGGCAGTCGTCACATTGCAAGCCTTCCTGGCGAGCACGAACAGGAAACGTGCAGAAAATACAGAGATCCATCGTGTGCGTAATTGAGTCGTCGAGATTCGTGATGATAGTGGCTATTAAAGCGGATAAGCTAAAATGGCACGCTTTCCAACGTTTTATACACACTGATGGATCAGAAAGTTCATGTCACCTTCTTATTGGTTATTTCAAACCAATATTGATATTCTAATTATGTTTCGTTATCACAATACTCTCCTAATGAGTTCTTTTTTTCTCACCGTTCCTTTGTAATAAAAGTTAATGGGTTCGCATGTCGATTGATGTTTGAACTGTTCGCAAGAAATAGGTAAAGAATTGACTCGAACGAAAGACATGCGCCCTTTACAAAAAATGGACTTGACTTGAACGGCATGTCTTTCAAACAAATCAGAGCACAAACCAGCACAATAGACAGCTTACACAATAGACTTCACAAGTGAGACTTTTTTCTACTTACAATGGACATTTTTTTCGCAACTCAATTCCAAATGCTAATAAAATAAAAGACTCTAGACTACTAAAAGTATGTTAGACTCGATAGGTTTTTATTTGATCGTGGATAAATCCCTGCGAGTGGCAGCGCCTTGTTACAAGTTTGTCAGCGGTGAACATCGTAAACTACATATCAACAGTTTGTTCGCCAGGTAAGCCTAGATTTTAAAAGGGAGCGAAAACAGCTAGTATTACTTTATCATAACGGGGTCCAACTACGTGGGGGGAACTAGATAAGTTACGGGGCTAACTCGAGGGGGCTAACTCGCAACTGGCGAAACCACTGGCTTCCCCCATGCATTTATTGCTACGTCTTCGGGGTTCTATCCGCTTTATCAGAGCTCACACGCAGTTCAAAGTGGTACGGCCGGATCAAAAATCTTTCGGAGGCTTTTTACTCATCAATTTTATCAGAATACGTTCCAAAATTGGCCATTTTTAGCGATGATACAAAGGCAAAAGCTCCTCCTTTGCCGATGCAAAATATTGTACACAACTGGAAGACGCGCAATTATCAATTTACATCTCATGGGTTTGACGATTCTACATCACACGATGATACGCTGACCGCTTTCTGAACAAGAGGGCAATTTTCAAGATGGCGGATTTCTATTTGCATTTTCAGTCGTCTTTCAGATACAATATTTCATTTGAACGAAAAGATATGGGAATGATGTTATCAAAACTTGAGACATGAACCCGAGGGCAAACATACAAAATACCTTCAATTTTACCCCGGAGTTCCCCTTTAAGAAAGATTGTTGTTACCTAGAATAGTTTTACTTTGTAAGAGATCCATTTTCACATCAGTTTTCAGTCCAGGATCTATTTCAAACAAGGGAGAGATTGTAGTGTATTACCCATTGTTGCATGCGTGCAAGAGGTTGCTTACGAACACGTTGTCTGCTATTAAACTATTGAGTAAA
>NC_090886.1:23657066-23659566 GCF_036669925.1 Montipora capricornis
TCACTTGAGTTTTTATGGTACTTAAGGCCTCCTTGGACCCTAGTATGAACTCGCCTAATGCTTTGGGCAGATCATTAATAAATACAAGGAATAAGGTAGGACCTAAAATACTTGTCTGTGGCACAATGAGCGACAGATCTTTTTGTAAAACAGAACCCGTCTACATTTACATACTGACTTAGTCCACTCAAATAGTCGCAGAACAGGGGAAGAAAAGTCGCATTCACTCCAAGCACCTTCAGTTTCAATAATAACAGCTGATGAACAATCAAATCGAGAGCATTCTTATAATCTATAAAAACGGAAAACGGCCAGATGGAAGACATGAACTGGACTAGAATAGAGTGTGCAGGGGGGGGGGGGGGGGTATTTGAAGTCAGGCAGAAGTTCAGTAGCTGTGACAGCGATGATGATATTGCAGATGCAGCAATTCTGAGTAATTTGGCATGGCTTGAGATAGAAAGCAGTAATTGTACAACCCTCCTCTGTGTTATTGTCGAGAGGTCAAATGATCCAATGCCCTGTTGGTGAATCATTATCATTGAGTAGCCAGTTGGCGAATCAAGCCCTAGCCCCGCAACTAGTTTCTTTGGTTGATCAACTAAAAACAAATTTAAAATCTCAGCAATACTTTGTTTATGCGAGATATTCTCCTTGTTTTTTGTGAGATGTTTAATTCCACTTTCAGTGCTTTTGTCATCATTTGATAGTCACTTAATAAGGTTCCAGTATTTTCTGGAGAGGTTTTGTTTTTGTTAATTTTATCCTTGAAGTACGTTTGTTTTGTACTCCTGATCAGTTGAGTCACACTGTTTTTAGCTTGTTTACATACATTTCAGTCCCTTCTTGCCTTTCTTGAGAAGTTTGTCCCTAGCTTTTATCCCTTTTTGGATTTCAGTGTTGAACCATTTTTCCTGAGCTTTGTGCTTTACTCTCTTGTTTCAAAGAAAGATGCTCATCAATAATGCCATTGAATATTTTGTACCAGGTGTCAGCTACATCGTTAGGATCCTTGAACACAAAGGCACAGCCTCATGCAACGATGAAACAAATTGCTCCTTGTTGAGACACCTAATGTCACAATATGTTACTGTGGTGTGTTGATTATCATTTTTCATCCAGTGCAAAAATGTCCTATTAACCAATGACTGGGGGATGATCGGACATCCCAGAAGACACAGTCCTCACATTAGGAAGGCACTCTCGATGACTGCTCCAGATGTGGTCAGGTTTTTGACACGGGCCTGGTAATTCCATGGACAAGTTGGGACATATTCAAATTAAGCATTGCTTTGACAAGCCAATTTCTCTGTACTCAATATTAAAGTCGCCTAATATAATGATCTCTCTACTTAACAGATAATTCTGTCCATTTTTTTTATCGTCTGCCGCTTCATAGCGGAGCTCCCCGCGTGCCAAAGGAGCAGCATATTTAAGAAAATATGGTAACCCATCGATGCGAGAACATTGGTTTTGTTCACTGTATGACAAAACGTCAGTCCACCCCTCCATGTATGCCAATGTGACCAGTATCACATGACCATATCACGGGCTCAAGTTTAGAGCTCATTGATGAGACAATACTCCAGCTGACACTCCAGCTAGTTTACAGGCTACATCTGTAGGACATCAGTCAAAACAAGGTATCCGCTGACCAGTATCACATGACCATATTGCGGGCTGAAATTGGACCTTATCGTGGTCAGCTTTTTTTTTTAAGTTGACCGCTGACCAGGGACTGGTTGTTGACTGGATTGCAGGCTCAATCCAGGTCAGAAACTCACACCTGAGCATAAACCAGGCTTCATTTTTTGTGCCGTTTCTCTGGCTCAAAGCGGCTACATGGCCATGCTACCTCAACAAAAGCTCTTGACAGTCGACGCTTTTCATGTTCAGGTTTGGAAAATACTTTTTTCCTGCATTTTTTGCTGGTTTCAATCCAGGTTTGACATAATATAGCTTTGGTCAGACACACTGCTGGCTACATAGTCATTCAAGTCAAGTATTGGAGGGATATAAACTTTAAGTGCTGCATTTTGCTCTGAATTGAAATTTTGAATCTGATAAGGTTACAAGATTCCTGGAAGGCCTATGACGGGAGAAGAGAGAAAGAGAACGAAAATGACAAAACAGTTCACCAGTAATAGCTCAAACTTGGTGGAAGAAGCTACTCCACAAATTCTTTTCTTGGACACCAACCTGGAAATTGATATTAGGAAAGTCAACAAGCAAGAGTTATTGGTTCTGGAGAACCCACATAACAAGGAAATACTTGAGGCGAATTCTCATCTCAAGGGGGTGCGAACGGATGATGACGACACTGCAGACAGGCTACTCGTACACATCATACTGGGCGCAAATGATTTTGCGAAGATTCGCACTGGGGAGCTTTTGAGAGTGGGTCGCCTGGAGCTGACAGGGAATTGTCAACTGCTTATCTAGTCATTAATTCGAACGCAAATTATGAGAGGTTGTGCACACTTGATGTCCTTGGTCTGGA
>NC_090886.1:23679566-23694566 GCF_036669925.1 Montipora capricornis
AAAGTATAGGTTGCCTCAGCTTTTGGCCTGGTGCTTGGAATCCTACGCCAAAAGTCGCTGGACGAACTGCCGTTTATCCATTCCGAGGACTTCCAAAGGATCGTGTCGTGGATCAACGCGTTCACCGGTAATGTGTCTCCATGTTTTCCGCCAACTCCACCGAGTACACCGAGCCCGCCAAAACCAAAAAGCGCGCCAATTCCTGAAAACCCTCAAGACGTCTCGCCAAAATCCGAGAAGAGGCCGAGGACCCTGAATGAACTCAAAGCCAATGAAGACCTCTCTCCTGCCTTCAAAAAAAAGAAAATACGGGAGACAGCGGTAGATGTAATGAACGAGACGACAAGAGTGTGTGAAAAGAATGGGGAATCGTTAAGCATTGTACACGGAGAGTGCCGTTCCCTTTCAGGAAAAGCTGGTCACGACGCGCGGGAAGTCTTCAGAAGTGTGTTCGATTCCTTTGCCCAGGAGAAAGGTGTTCGAGCAGCTTTCTCAAAGCTTATCTCGGAAGAGGCTTGGGACAAGAGAGTGAGATGCATGAGAGTCCCAGATTGGATATATTTGCTCTTCAAACTGAAGTCGAGGATTTCGGACAGTGCCTGGCAAGACTTGACAAACCTGACAAAATTAGGACGAACAGGGGTAAGTTGTACTCAGCCTTGACCTTTCCTTTTCCTTGTAGACATTGTAAGGATGGACCTTTTTTGATGGGGGGAGGCAGGGGAGGGGATGGGATTCATTCTCAGCAAAAAATTTTGGTGTCATAGAGTTTTTCTTCTTACCCCTTTGATTAATGTGCAGATGCAGAATTTATCCTCCATTTTTCACTTGCATGATTTTTCATGTGATTTTCCCCCACAGTGTAGAGGATAACTTACCTTGTCTAATGTATTGAACTATTGTTGTAGTCAGATCCAGGATAAAATGTGCTCTCTTCGGTCTAGTCTGCACTACAGCAAACTTTTAAGATTGATAAAAGATTTAATTTTCGTGACAAAAGCAGTTCAAGTTTGCAAGCATTAGTCTAATAACTGAGGCAAATAACTGCCAGACAAGACACTCTCTGCACCACTTCATGTGGTATCAACTTTTAAGACTAGAAAATGGTTACAGGAAAGATTGAAGATAGCTCTCTGTTGTGGTCCTATCCTAACCTAAGATCAATTTCGAAACAAAACTTTGGATTTTGCTCTTTGAGGTAAGGCATATATGAGCAGATAGTTTACTTAATGGAGAATATTACTTGATGATTCCCAGAAAAAGTCAGATCAGGCCATCATCCCATTAAAAAACAACATTGCTGCGTTGCGGAAGGGCCATTTTGATGTAACTAGAAGCCTAATTGGTATTGGTATTGGAGTGTCACCATTTGGGTCATCAGGGAAATGCGCCTGCATGGTTCACTCCCTGATGACATTGTCTTTAATCTAAAGATTGATGGACGCCCTTTCTTTGGTAAGTGCACAGAAAGAAATATATGAATTAGTAAGTAATATTTAAGTCATTGTCATTTTTTGTTATTCATGATATTTTAAATTCTAAATAATTTTTTTTTTAAATAATGGTAATGACAGGTCAAGTGTTATTGACTAGGTTATCTTTGGAAAGATGTCCGTGTGGAACACTGTTCAGTGTTTACTTCAATTTCCCGTGTGTTTCTCAGAAATAATATAAAAATGTTATGTTCATTAAAATGTTCCTCCTCTTTATATAGTTGATAACATACTACTTTTATTATGCCAGCATTCAGTGTTCTTCCAAGAATTTATTTATGTGAAATCCTTTTTTTATATTTTAGGTAAGGATCAAGTTACAGTTGGTGTTGTTCCCCTTGATGCAAAACATCGATCTTCTCAAAGCGCCAAATCTGTCTATCCTCTGGCTATAGCCAATTGTAAAGAAAAGAGGTTTGTCAGTAATCATTGTTTTGTTTATACCCTATATATTTAACAAATAGATTTCATTTGGCTATGCAACCATACTGTAATAATGCATACATGATGCAAAAACATTATGCGAAGAAAGGAATACACATGCCAAGCGGCATTTTCTTAATTCTTATCTTGTTTTGTCACATTTCCGTCACTATCAGAGTACAGACCCATGACCAAAAGAGATACTAACTTCTGGACTTCTGGCTGAATGTACATTACAATAAGTACCGGTAGCTAGCTAAATAATAGTTGAAACCGTTTGACATCTGCCACAGTGTTTCTGATCCAGATAAAATTGTTGTGAATAAACAGCTTAGAATAAACTACTGGTGGATCTAGTTAACTTGGTGAATTGTGACATAAAGCAGAAAGTTAGAAAGAGCAAAAACAAATTGCTGCTGCAAATCCATTCTAGTGAACTAAAAAGTTAAAAAACCAATCTCAGTGCTCATGAGTTTTATAGAGTTTTTTTGTATTGATAACCAATAGGTGTGTGTCCAAACGTACCCTCAGTAAATGATTATGAAGTCTTGTGTATACCCTTGTTATTTTTAATTAAACTTGATGCCTTTTTGATATGTATTTTCAAGGAAGGATCTGAGAAAGCTTTTTGTTAATCTTAGAAAAGAAATTAAAAGAAATGTGATTTGGGCTGATGGCAAGCACTATCGTGTGCGATTCAAAGGTATGTATTGTTTAGTTATATTGTAGTTTGCAACCATGTCAATGTCAATAATTTTAATTTGATAATATGACCCTGTCTTACTGAAATGTCTCCCACCCAATTGCAAATTCAATGGCAATTACAGGTGTAAGGTCAACTGACAACAACATTGATGTTAGGCATGTGGCATGTCCATGATTATGTGAAATACCGGTAGATGTGAAGGTAAGAGAATTTCCATGCAGCTATCATGATAATTAAGTAGCCGACAAACAGCTATTATTGCTGACTACTGCAATGAAGATTGCTGGCTATTCAATGTTTGAAAATGACTAAATGGCAACAGCCAATGAAGGCTATCTGGAGAATTTGACCACCTCCTTTCTTTGTGTAGCCTTACTGCATCAAAGGTAATGACAGCTCTCTGCAAGTCTGGTTAATGCTATTAACAATGTTTATGTTATTTCCTAGGCTTGTGATTGTGATTTACGAAGGCAGGAGGTTTGTCTTGAGCATTTCCTTCAAGTGAAAGCAAACAATCGCAGGTAACTATTAAAATAAAAAAGATACAATGTGATTTGTGGTGGAAATCCACAGATTAGTTCTCTTATTCACTGTCAAGATTTATTTGTAATTTTAGCAATGCACATTTTTTGTGGAGAGAGGAATTTAAACCAGAGTACCCTTGGGGCAGTTAGGATGAGAACCATCAATAAATTCAACCCACAGAATTATGAGAACCTGGCCCTGCTAGTGTTATATTTTCTTTGTCTGCTTTTTTTCCAATGATATGAATAAAAGACCAATAGGTTTTACTTTTGCTTTCCCTCTTTCCTGTCTTTTGTGGATTAGTTACTTTTGATTGATATTATATACATATATGGCAGTGATCCTTCTACCTGTTTTCAGCTTTAAAGGATTGAGAGATGACCTGACATGCCTACTTGATGACGATTTGTCTTCTCTGTGTCTTTGTGCTTTGCATTGCGAGATGCGGGATACAGAGCAGATTTTGAAAAGTGTTGGTCTTCTGGCCTACGAAATTGGTTCTCTGCAAGAGTGTAATGATGAACTATCAAAGTATGGCCCAGAGAACTTCAAAGCAGACCGGATCACGGTAAAATTGAGACCTGGACAACAAACAGCTCCTGGTAGAAACAACATTTCTTTTGCCTCTTGTTCAGGTCAGTTACACAGTATTACATATCATTAACCATATATCAAAAATGTATTTTCATCTCGTGGGAGCCTTGCCGTGAGAGACTTGAGGCAATTTTAAAAATGGCTTAATTGTTTTGGGTTACTTAATTTTGCTATGGGAGTGGGAGGTCATGGAGAAAAAAACACAGGTTTCTTGGTTTTGTAAACTAGTTAAGAAAATGTTTGTAAGACAATCAGATCTCTCCCTTCAGTTCAAATTACTGTCATGAAATTTGCCTGTTTTGTAGTCGCAGTAATTTTTGCCACTTCTAAACATGCAATGAAAGTTTAAATCACTGTAAGGGAAAAAAACATAATATATTATGTTTTCCTTTTTTTCCAGGAAGTACTGAACGTCAAATTGTGAGTGCTATTGAAGACATAGTTGACAAATCACTCCCATCTTCAAAACTTGCAGCTCATTTTAAAGATAATGAAGCGGCTAAAATATGCATTCTTAACAAAATAGCATTCTGCGAGGCACGACAAAAGGTGATTATTTTGGTAGTACTACCCCTTTATAGCTTGGAGATATTATAATGATTCACAGTTACTCTTCCTTGAATAGTCACCTTAAAAATGATATGACTGAATGTCTTTTTCACAAGGGCATCTTCATAATCCTCCTAGGTTAAAAAAAAACCTAGTTCTGTTCCAATTAAATTATTTTTAATTGAAATGATGAAGTACATGTTTTGTGAAAACATTATTGATTACTGGACTTCGCTAGATATGGATTGAGTTGATCAATTAAAGTTACAAAATGTATTTGCTTAAGGTCTATTTTTTTTTCTTGAACTTTACAGTACTACGGTGAGATGTTGGAGAGTGGCATTTATGTTAGGGATTTTGGGACAAGACTTGAAGAAATCAACTTGGAAAATTCAGGTAGTACACTGAAATGATTTGTAGTTGAAAATGAAAAAGCATCCTAAGCATTATTATATTATATTATATTATATTATATTATATTACATTATATTAGTATAAGTCTAAAACCAAAGAGCCAAGAGAGTAAAACAGTAAATTTGGAGATTTGGTTGTATCCACAAAGAGACACTCATTTCCATGTATTTTTCTATCTGTTGATACTCTTTCATTAAAAGTGGGGTTAGATGTCATATTACAGTACTGCTTGATATGCAAACCTACTAATCTAAAGCGATACGTTGTCAACAAAAAATATTGGCATTTGCATTAGAAGGCAAAAAAGTTGTCCTGGGATTCTGCCAGACTACAGCTGGATTTCATCAGAAATCGCCAAATTTTGGTTGGACATTGTCCCTTGTCCGACTGTTGTTTGCAGCCCTGTTGGGCGGAAAGGGGTAAAAGCGGCAGTTTACAGTATCTAAGTTTTGTTTCCTGTTATTTATTAGATGTTGCCAAAGAGATTGAACATCAAAAAGCATTTTGGCATGAGAAGGGAAAAGAAATTGAAAGTCAGTTTAAAGAGCTGTACCAACCCACTCGGCCGGCGCCAGTGCTCAAAGGCAGAAAGGGACGAACGAGTAAGAAGGTCCCGCAGAAAGAGGAAAATAACGAGCTCAGCTCTTATGCAGGAAACCTAACCAAGGAGTTTCTGATCAAGGTCAGCCTCTTAGACTTAAGTCCTTTACTGTCCTTTTCCTTCCTTGGTTTTGTTTCTTATCTTTACCCCTTTTCCCCTATTAATGCACTCATCAAATGCATATGTGTCATCTCTAATCGGTGTGACTGGGCATCAAGATTCATCTCAGTGACCTGAATGGTCGTGAAAAGTTTATGAAGCTCTGCATCGTCAATACATACATGTACATGTCAGTTTTTAACTTTCAATTGTTTAACAGGTATGCTGTCTGTGGAAGGAGATTGCTGAAAGGGATACTCTATGCCTCAGATGAAGTTTTTCTTAAAAGGTAGTATTTGCCCCATTATATCTGAAAAATGACGAAAACTGAGGAGAATCGAAGGTTCAAAGAGAAAAAACCGTGCTCGAAAGCCCAATTTTACCCTTTTCGAAGACCGGAAGTGAAACTCTCTTAAAAGTGAACACATGATCAATGACGTAGAAGTGAGAACTCGTGTGTTTTGCTTTACGGCTCAAACTGAAAACAAGTGAGCTATGGATTCGGACGATTCGCGCAGTTTTTCTTCGTCGGTGTCTTCTTCTTGTGAAAGTGCCAACGAAATTGCTTTAGCCGACTGTGCAGGCACCCAACCTTACCTCTTTGAGCCTTATGACAGCGAAGCCAGCGAAGGTACAGATTCGAATGAGTCCAGCGAGGAGGAGACATTCCAGCGCTTACAAAACACAGACTGGTAAGCTTCAAATCGTCTCGCGAATAAGCTTGTTTTATTGTAAACTTTTATAATCTTTAAATTGAAGAGAATAAAAGATAGTAATAAAGTTTCCTTGTCACGTAGACTTTTCCTTTCTTTCTGCATTTGGAGTGCGCAATAAGCTTGCAGTTTTATAATCGATAAATTTGGCATGCGAGAAGTGTTATTGGAAAATTAGCTTATGACAACGTCTTACGTTGAAACCTTACGACACCTTACATCAGAATGTCCACTTAGGTGTGCTTGTGGGAATTGCCAGCGACTGACTAGAGTGGTTGAATGCGTATGTTGTTCTGAAATTGACTGTGTGGTGGCAAAAAACAACGAAGCGGTCGAGGCTGAAGGACTCGGCGAGCCCCCGGTGTGCATTACGCAACATCCAGGGTTTAGTGCTGTTTGCTTGAATCGGTGGGTTCTTCAAACGGCATGGTATCAATATAAACAGCAGTATACCGATGCATATGAGGGTCCAGATCACAAACAGAAGAGGCACATAGCCTACAGGCAGCTGGCAAGGTGGTGCTGGGGACTGTTGGGGAAGCAAATAAGAGTGGTTCTCCCTTCATGCGCAGTTTGTTGCATTCAGGCACACTTTCCACCCCCAGGAATGGAAGATGATATTGTGTTTGAGGGATTTCGATTTCCCGACGAGTAGACAAATAAATTGACCGAAGACTTTGTGTTTAATTCGAACATTTCTTCTCATAGATGATTTTTGTTCTACCTTAAAAATAATCGTAACATATTCAGACTTATTCAAGATTATTGGTATTCAACTTACAGATGATACGTTAACAAATGTCTTCAATGGTAGGATGAAAATTATTTGTAATAATTTTTACGTAACTAATTTCAAGTGTACTTGAAGTGTACAAATCCACTTTGTGTAGTGGTTTTACTCCTGGGGGTGTTGATCGACTACTTGGTGTAGGCTTCACCTAACTTATTTGGTGACTATCCAGGCCATTACGTGAGAGCCAATTTTGCTTGCAGTTAGTTTCACTGCAGTTTGCTTGTGCATGGTCAGCTGTCATTTTTATGTTAGGGTAACTGTATAAATTTATAGTACTGTTCTGTAGTTTAAATTTGAGTATAACTACCTGGACCATTATGTGAGTGCCTACACCAAGTAGTTACCCCCAACAGGTTCTCCTTCACTGCAATAAATTACAAATGTACCATATTAAGGCAATTTCAACAATAATGAAATTCATAAAGTTAAAGCTATTCTATTACATGCTTTAAAATTGAAACAAGTTAAACTGGCAATGAGAAAGGGAAAATTCGTGTACTATTGTACTGTAGTTGGGACTGAAAAGGGTAACAAATATTGCTAGTGAAGCCATTAGCCTTGTTGGTCTTTGTTATAAAGAGCAAGGAGCCAATAGATTGATTAACATCATTTTCAAAACAATGGAACAAGCCTTTTCCTGCTACGTGTTTTTGGGTAACTTAACTGTTCTTAAACCTTGATTTGAAGGCATTTATAGCAGCCTGCTTATCTGGCCGCTCAAAATCCGATGACAGTGATTGAGGTGCAGCAGCTCTTTCTAAGACACAGGTGTCAATTCCCTCAAGAATCCGTGCAACACTCGCTTTCAGATCAGCAACATATCCTAGAGAGAACATCGTTATTAGAAGAATTATAATTTTTCTTGTGGCTTGACAAGAAACAAGTGGGTCATTCACGTAGAAAAAAAGTTCTAGATTTGGGTAGCCTATTTCGTAGGGGCTGATCATTCTGAGATTTCATTTAAATTTAATGCTAATCGATAATAATTTAATTATCAAAATTTTTTGGTGTGTTATGTATCTAGTTTTTTTTTAATGTGCAAGTGAACATATGAAAATCATACAAGGTATATTTTAACTGCGGGAGAAAGATTTAAAGACATGAGAGATCATATAGGCAGTTGTAATTGTTAGTTATCTCTGAAACTAGCCCACATGAAATGTTTCCTTGCATATTTTATCAGTACTTACTATATGTGCATTGAACTAAAATCTTCTTTATTGTATGTTCCCCCTTCTTGTACTTGGGGAAAGCAATGTTTACCCGCTCAGTACCATCCTGTAGTTTTGCACATTCGCGGTCGCTGTTCTCGTTGAAATGTAGGATGGAAATCTGCAACCTGGAAATAAATTATGCTGGATACTTAGAGTAAATGTGAGGAAATATTGATGCAATTTATTTTTAAATGACAGCAGCTATGATCATTTTCTGCAGTCTCTTTTTCACAAGCCCAAGTCATTATTACATTTATTGTTGTTTTCAACAATTACCTGCTGGTCATTCCATGGTAGGAGAAAGCCAAGCGTTTTGTAGCAAAGTGGTTCTGTACTGAATGAAAGGCCTCAAGTGATGAGGTGGCATGTGCTCCAGACATCTGCTTGATATCCTTTAATAGTGAGCCCTTGGTCAGTACCTCTGTCAGTTTCTCATTATGTTGTGAACCTGAACAGCATCCACAAATAAATGGTGAGTAATAACCGTATGTATCAGTATTTAAACATCATTTCCTGTAAAAGATATTTAGAATTAAACATTACCATACCTGGTTTGAGCCATTTCTTTTTTCTTTTTCTGCCATGCAGTCTACCATGAAGACACTGGGGAAACAAAGAATTGTCATGCCCTGAATGCTTGTTCATGATGTGATTAGTAATGGAGAGCCACTTTGCCTCCTTTAAATCGTCGTCGTCATCATCAGTTGATGCAGCACACCAGAACATGTGGTTGACCACGCTCTTTTTCCATTTTGAGACCACAGCACAGTCTTAACAGATAATGGAGGTCAAGCTGAGGGATATCAGCCGGAGCCCAAGGTTGAGGCTGATAACCCATAGCGAGACCTTGATTATTCTGGATATCACAAAAACCGAATGTAATAATTGTTTTATTATATATTCCACGGAAAAAAAGAAATGGAAGTCATGTAATTGCTTCTTCACTGCCCGGAAGCAACACAAAGCGTGCAAAGTTGACATGGTAACCTGTGATCTTGAGTGTCCTTGACATGATAATTGTACTTTCGGCCAATCAGAAAAGAGTTACTGTAGAATGTTCATTGTATAATAATTTCTATTATTACCACACTTACAAAGTCATGGCATTGATTATACCAACTAACCTTTGCCAATATGCCAGCCATCCAATCTGTGCTTAACAGCAGGCCATTTCTCCCTCATTTGCTTTGTAATCTGGACATGTCTGTCTGTTATCAAGGTGTCAACAGACAGTCCTTCATCAGTTAAAAATTGAAGGGATCTTTGCAGGCCTTCTTTTTCCATTGCATTAGAGTTCTTTACTTCATTACTCTGTAGAGTAATATAAAGTGAACAGTAGAGTAAAGATATCTCAGACAGTAAAGTAAGTTATTTATGCCCAGTCATATTTTAATTTAATTTTGGATGTAGAAATGTAAATACCAACCTGGACCAGCTGGGAATCTAGAATTTTGTTTTGCTCTAAATCCATGAGAGAATAACTGCCATACTTGCGGAATGCCCTGGGCTGTCACAGCGACCATCCCCTCCCAAGATCAGCTCCTTCCCCTCAGCTTTGATGCTATCCAGTAATGAGGACTGTTGTTCTCTATACGTTCTCTCCACTGCTGCATATAAATATTTTTTCTGATGCTTCATGAATGTGGAGTACCCAATGGTCAGTACATTCATGTGGCCCATTATTTTAAGCACCTTTGCTGGACTCCCCCCACCAAATAGAATTCCTGATGACATCATAATGTTGCCAAGAGGGGTGTCCCCAATGGATGGCTGAGAATCCCAACTTCTGGTGAATGAGCAAGAGAGACATTTTTGCATCACTGTTATTCTGGTACCAATCCTGGAGTTGACTCGCCTCTCACACTCTGTCCGACACACAGGGCAAAACTCAAATAAACTCAACAGTGACGATTCTGCCACAAGAAACAACTTCTGTTCGTAAGCAGGTGTATTGCCAGTAGGTTGTCTGCGTGAAAGATAAGATTTCAAGTGTTTATTCCAGTGAGATCTATTCGCCAGGTAAATGTAAGGTTTGTACTCATTGGAATGCGTCTGGTTCATTAAATCAATTTCAACGCTTTCCCTAGCATAATTTGTCAACACACGGCATTCACGTAAAACAGGTTTTATCGTTGTAAGATATATAATGTAAGGATTAGAATTTTAGATTTAGGATGGTAGGCATTTTATTGTACCTGCAGTTTTTACCGTGTGTAAATAATGATTAAAAAAAGATAAACAAAGAAACAAATGAGCGTATATCAATAGTTTTTGTGTAACTCACTCGTACAAACAATCGTCAGCAAAATCTTCATCTTCATCTTCATCTCTATGATCGTCAGGGTCGGGAACATATAAGGGGTCGTCGTCTGCGTCCATCTCTTCCGAATCTGAAGGCTCATCGTCACTTGCAGAAGGTGTAGATGTAACAAACATCTCTTTTAGAAGAGTGCATTGGGTTCCTTGACTCTTAGAGGGTACAGTAGTTTGAATACCTGAAAAAATCATAACCAAAACGTTTGTAAACAAACTTTTTTTCGGAGGACGATATTTATTTTCAATACACAACACAGTTATGAAAACTTGCCTTTCGCAGTACTTTTACTTCGAAATTGCACAGAAACATTTTTGCTGTTAGACCGTGTCTGTGTGGCTGCCTCCTGTACCCAAGGTAACGATTCAGCTCCACTCGCTGTTTCATGCCCTTTGACACTGTCTTCACAGGATACACAGGATACCGTACAATTCTCTCGTTAATGTTCAGCGACGATCTTTGAAAAAAACAAGGTAAGTTTACATTAGTTATATGTGGGTTACATTTACATTACAATGCCAGTTTTAAATAATCTGCAATACGTACCCTGGCAGCTTCTCTTTTTCTATAGGCTCCCCTGGGCTGCTTCTGAAACTGTTGAGCACGAGACCCGCACGCCGGCCAAGACGACCCTTCTGTGTGGTCTGCGTTATTGTCCCGTCTTGGCTTTTTTTGTGGGGGACAGTTGTTAAATATGGTCGGAACAGCGCCGGGTTTTAAAATTTTTTTCATGTTTAACCCTAACGAATGAGCAATCACTGACTGTGTTTCAAATGAATCTTCGGAAAAGTGCCTACTGCAAAGTTTGCTCGAGGCCATCTGGCTAAAATTTGCTCGCGTGTTTCTCACTGCATTCGTCCATTGACGAGCAAGTTGAGCATTTGAAGGCCAGCCATGGAAACTCACTCCGTCTTTTGCAGTGTTCGAACACCCACCAGCTACACAGCGATGTGGCATGATACAGTTAGAAGGTTCTTTTAGAAGCAAAAAATTTACGTAATCTTAGTATCTTCACCAGCGATCTCAAAACATTTTAAGCCGGAGCAAGCTGCGAGTTCTCATATTTACATAATTTCCGGTTTTGACCAAAAGCGCCAATTTCGAATAGTACGTTCCGAAACTTTTCTCTCTCGACTAAAAGTAAAGAAAAATTGACAGATTTTCTTTGTAAATATCTTTTATTCAGACTATAGGGTATCTTTTTGTAAAATGTCGTTTTGAGGTGTAGAGTATCCCTTGAAGTCACAAGGGACAGGAATTTTGAAAAAGATGAGGAACATCTCATTGACATTTTCGATATAAAGGTATGTCCATTTTATTCGTTTTCATTGACAAACTTTAAAAGTAACCCACAATATTGTTTTTTCTAAGTGTGGGTGATTTGCAGGTTGACTGATCTCTTTCAATACATTTCCTTATTTCTTCAATGTTAAACATGCCTTAGAACTGCAGGTTAATAAAAAATTCAACTCAATCTGCCAGTATGTAGATCTAAATACTGTCAATGCTGTGAATTTTACACACTGGTTCTTCAAGTAATTAATATCAATAATAATTCTTGTCATTTATTTTTAGTGCAAAGAATGGGGCCTTCTTTTATTGGAGTTGTTTGGTACGAGTCTTGGGACAGGAGATTATGGTCATATCACGATAGAGCACGTGACAATGCTCTTTAGAGTCCACCGTTCGCTGCACGACCTCTCAAATCAAGGATTTGAAGCTGGCCACAAGCTGCAGAGACAGCTATATGCCAGAGCAACATCACATGATTCTTCGGGCAACACTTCCTCTTGTAAGTTAGTTTTTCAATTTATTTTTCATCTTAATGCTTGAGTCATATACAATTGTCTACTGATAACTTGATCCAGCGAAAAAATGTTGCTGAATATTCCAAATAGGAAATGGTAATAATCCCAAAATTACATAGTTGCCACATTATTTTATGCTATCATTAACAATATGTACATAGCCAACTAGGCGAGTATAAGTACTAGGTGTGCATATAAGTGCAAAAAGGACTGTGTACTTATCAATTCCAAACCCAGTCCCACCCAGGGACAATTTGGGTAAATTGAGCAGATTGGGTATTTGAAGATTTTCTTTGCCCCATTTGCATGGCACAGTTGGCATGAGTTGAAGTTATAAAGGCCACTGAGCCTTTAATGTAGGATTTCTCACTTATTAATTTTGAAATTAATTGAATTGAAATAGTCTGAGTTATTAACCTGTTTGCCCTCTGAGCTGAAATATTAATGTCTTGAATATATATCTCTGTTAGTGGATCAAATTCTTGCCCACTTATTCACTGAGAAGTTTCTTGACATGAGGCTTTCCTTTAGAGAGGCTTATCGCTGCATAACTTCAGGTATTTACATTCTTTAAGACCTTGCTTTTGTATTTCATGACAATGGCTTGCTTTTAAAAGGTAAAAAGTAAATTTGTGGCCATGGCTGTGGTTTTCTGGATCATGTGCACACCACAACATCCACGACTGGCAACTGACCCTCGTAATATCATAGTGCAAACCAGAGTTCATTGCATGGCAGGTGCTACTAACACGAACAACATTATGGGGGTAATCTTTTCCTTCTAGGAGTAGTTTTACTCATATCTGCTTTACGCTACAGAAACAGTGGGCTCTTTCTGATTGAGATCATTGACTTTAGTGCACATAACCCCCAAATGTGTTATTTACTGAAATAAATTTATTTGTTATTTAAAATGTTACTGTGCAAACATTTTTGGATTCGGCTGAATCCTCAATTTTCTGTGTCCTGTCAAAGTCTCAAGAACAGCACCTAAAATGCTGCCATTTTATTTCACTGCCGTATTTTTAGGGGGATGGGTCCAACAGCTGTTGTGATGTCTACCCAGGAACAAAGTATCTTTCATGTTCACTTTCTTCGCAGAAATGCTTCAGATCACAGGTTTATTTACTCAAGAGGAAAAAAATTTGCAGGGCTACGTGCATTTTTCTCTTTACTTTTCTCACAGGAGAACCTTTCGACTACAGAGGTTGTGGCTGGAGACCAAAGAAAATGGGGTGGACAAATGAAGGCAAAACCTGGATCAAGAGCATGAATGACCTGTTCAAAAACCTGTTTGGTCCAGATTATTGCCAGTATGAGTACAGCAATACTAAGCACTGCATGCTTGTACCAGACCAGTTGCCCATTATT
Organism: Montipora capricornis; assembly: GCF_036669925.1. Classification (NCBI taxonomy): domain Eukaryota; kingdom Metazoa; phylum Cnidaria; class Anthozoa; order Scleractinia; family Acroporidae; genus Montipora; species Montipora capricornis. The sequence goes on from NC_090886.1 coordinate 23,693,184, forward strand.
TTGTACAACCATGATGATTGGGAAAAGAACCATGCATCAGTTGCTGGAGAAGAAGTCAATGTGGACGAAGCCAAAGAAGGCAAAGAAGTCAAAGTAGATGAAAGTCTCAGTGTCACACAGTATGCTGATGTGAGTCACAGTGGAGGCAAGAAGAACACTGGAAATGGTAATTCTGTCCAAGCCAGTATCTTTGACTTCAATGTAATTAGAAACCTGACTCGTGCTGAAATAGCAGCAATCAAGCTCCCTGAAGTGGTGTTCATTGCAGAGAAAGATGTTGTGCTCGCTCAAATGACAGAAATAGAAACGAGTGACCCCACCGTCGCCACTCAGCGCCCCTCTGAAACAACGGTGCAGTATGCATTGAGCTTGCTAGCACGTGCAACAGCTACCAGTAGCAGTAGTGTGGCAGTTAACAGCGATGATGAAGGGAATGAATTGGCTGTGACTATTGGTAGACTGGGTACCCACACAAAGAAATCACTCCTGGTTTTCAAAAAAATGTGCAACCTTTCATCTGAAGCAGCCAGAATTAATGAGGAAAAGAGGTGGCTTTCTCAATCTTGTGTTCCAGATGTAACCAAGGTCAGAAAACTTCTTCTAAATGCAAGGCCTCATGATGAGGTTATAAGACATGGCCAGTTCCTAATGGATGTTTCAGATCTTAGTACATTGGCTTGCGAACGCTACATCAATGGTTTCTCTATTGATGTCATTTCTTTAAAGTTAGTCGAGAAAAGTGAGTCCACAAGTGTCATTTACCTCCCCTCCTTCAGTCAGATGTGGGCAAAACAAGGTGTGGAATACTTCAAGCACAAAGCCATCCCCTTCTTTGATAGCTGTCCAGCAGAAGATGCAACCTGCATTTTAACAGTCCACTACACTGGGGACTGCTTTGCTTTGATGTTACAACTAAAACAGCCTATTTTGATGACGGTTTGAAGATTCAACCTCCAAGTGGTACCCTGTCTGTTGTACAAAATATGCTGAGTGGTTTCAAGGCTTTGTCACACAATGCCACGGAACAAGAAGATCACTGGAACAACTCTTGCTTAAGACTTCCCTTGCCACGAATCAACATGCCAATCCAGACACAAGGTGGTATTGGCGCTGGTAGCTGTGGAGTCGGTGTTATTCTCGCTATAAGAGATATTGTTGCATTTGGGAACTGTCTTCCCTCCTTCAACTGGACATTTGGCAACATGGCCAATTTACGGAAAGAGCTAATGGCTCTTATCCTTCAGTGGAGAAGTGAAGAGGTATGAGTACTGTGTTTTATTACTGTAGCAAAATGGGCCCACTACACAAATGCTAGAAAATGTCAATTGAAGTAGAATGTCGTGTAAATTGTTCCCTGATCCATGAAGGCAGAGCAGCTGATAA
>NC_090886.1:23704566-23729566 GCF_036669925.1 Montipora capricornis
AGCGTTTTAAATTTTTTTTTGCACGACGAACATTCCGCAGTTATCGACATGTTGCTTAAGTGTCTCCAGGGAATGGAGTGAAGAAAATTTCACACTTCCTGGGGTGTATAAAAAAAGTTTCACCCAGCCCTTGCAAATTTCTTAAGATAAACATAAACAAAGGAAAAAAAACGTGTATGAGGATTTTATTTTCCAATACAGTCGAAATGCATTTACGGCAGTACTATAACAGATCAAACAAAATGTGTCAAGGAAAGTTAAATACTTGGGTATAAAATAATCACGATGAACCCCACCACTCCCCCACACCTTATTATCTCGCACTTGATTTTAAACGTGCGCAATTTTATTTTTCCGCGTTGTATCCGGCCAGATTACGTGACTGATTTGATTTGTTAGAAATGTTATTTGGCGCAATGCGGTATGTCTCCCTCTGAAGAAGCTTTGGCGAAACCAGAAAAGCGTGCACGTATTCCGCACCTTAAGGAAAACAAAAAAAGGCATGTTTAAGGTTAGGGTTAGGGTTAGAAGCTAACGTTACGTCTAAGGTTAGCTTTTATGAATGTTTAAGGTTAGGGTTAGGGTTAGAAGCTAACCTTAGGCCTAAGGTTAGCTTTTATGAATGTTTAGGATACTTTATGTATTAGTGAAACAATGACCTGCGACCTGCAAATTAGACCCGCCGGTTTTTCACGCAATTAATGAATGTAAATATCGGCAATGGGGAGAAACATGAGAACGTTTTTATGCACCCATTTTAGGACAAAATGGATAAGCAAATATTTGGGCGGCCGTTTTGGGTTTATCGTTAAACAACAAATAGCGAGCTCCGCGAGATTTATATGCTGTATGTAAGAACAACGATGAAGTCTTCTCGAACATTGGCCGGCTTGTTCTCGCTTCAATTCGCAAAGCGCTTCGCAAAATTATTGTTAAATACAATCAAAAAGCGTGATCTTCAATGAGTTGATCGTTTTTCCTTTGTATCCTACGACATCCATGCTCTGGCTTCTATCGCCCCACGAGTCAAAAACTTCAACTGCCGGATGTATGTTTTTGGCTCAAACCAAAATCCAACTGTGAAAGCGTTGACAATGGCACTCAAGATCAAGTTTCCCTACGCTCTACGATTGGCTCAAACGAGGAAGTCAATTAATTAGATTTTGAAACATTTAATTTGATCAATGTTAGCGTCTGTAGCGGCGAGCCAAAAAATACTCGATGCGGGTCCTCATGCCAGATCATTGTGAAGATGTTGTCCTGGTTATGTTGGGTTTGTCGGCTGCCTTCAACACGATAGATAATGAAATTCTCAAATCCAGGCTTGGATCCTAATTTGGTTTCTCCAATACTGTACTACAGTGGTTTTCATCCTACTTAGGTGGGTGCATGCAATCTGTCATCTAATCCTCGCCCTGAAGATTTTGGTGTTCCCCAAGGGTCAATCTTTCGACCTCTTCTCTTCAGTTTGTATGTTGTGCCCCTCCAAGATATAGTTGCTGCGAATAACCTCAACTTCATGTTCTATGGTGAGAACTCGCAACTTTATATTGCCATAAAATACAACGATCAATCCCCAGCATTAGCTACTCTGCAGAATTATGTTAATGCTGTTATAAAGTGGAACACACAAAACATGTTGCTTTGTAACTCTGGAAAAACCGAAGTTATCCAATTGACCTCTCGCTTTGTTAGAAACCCTATCCTTTCTCAATTTTCGTTTGGTAACGCGATAAGGGACTTAGGTGTCATACTGGACAAGGAACTTAATTTAAGACAGCATGTTAATGATACTTGCAAGAAAGCTATTTCTGCAATGAGCTCAATTAGTCGAATCAGAAAGAACATGTCCCAAAGTAATCTTAAATGTATAGTTAATGCTTTTGTGATTTCCCGCGTTAATTATTGCAATAGTATTCTCTATGGACTTCCTACGGTTGAGCATAAAATACTACAACGGGTTCAGAACATCGCAGCTCGTTTAATCACAGGAAGCAGTCAGAGAGACCATATTACCCCAGTGCTTAAGAACCTCTATTGGCTTCATGTTAGGTCACGCATCACTTTTAAGATTTTACTCTTAACCTATTGTACAAAATTCTGAATGCAAAATCGCCTAGCTATCTTATTTTGCTTATCAGTTCTTATAAACCAGTTCGTTCTTTATCGTACAGTCTTCCTAAACCTTTAAAAAAGTCTGAGACTGTAACTATTTTTAAAAAGAAACTTAAAACATTTCTTTTTTGCGATTATTTTAACCCTTAGATAGTTATACGATTTTTCATTACATAAGATTATATATATAATTGAGTTTTTTACCTTCCCGCCATAAGTGCATTAAGAATTTTAAATGTACTGACAAATACTTTGTTGTTGTTATTATTATTGTTATTATTTTTTAAATTACATCCAAAATTCCTGATTACTCCACTTGATCATTTTTCAAAATAATGAACTCCATTTTCTGGCATTGAAAAATGTAAACACAGAGGCCATACTCTGGATGTAGAAGATCTTCTTTAAAGTTAAACCTCTGTTGGCGAGAATACAAGTCAAATGCTTGTTCGAATGGTAGATATCCTTTGCACTTCCCATCTGTGGTAAACTTCCTATCATACGCTGCTGGAACTGTAACTTCTTTAAATTTCCCTTTGTTGCTTTAATAAAGCTTTCTAGCTTTGACCTGTTCTGCTCACTGTTGATAATTGTAACGATTTGTACAAGCATTTACTCACTTTATCACTCTTGATAACACTCAATTGCTCTGTGTTCAAAGGAATAAAGATGCCAACTCTCCCACTTTTGGTGGGAGACTTGCGCTTTTTTGCCTTGTCTCCCGCTCTCCCACTTTGGTACATAAATCTCCCGCTTTTTATGTCTACTGTAAATATTGACTACTTAGTAAAAAATAAAACAGACTTTCTCCTGTATTTTCTGTCACAAATACGACTTTAACTCCCACTAGGTAAGATCGAATGCTAAACAATCTTCCTGTTGGAGCGCTTTTAAGCCAAGAAATGATGAGAATTCACGAGACTTTCCCACCACATCAAATGGTGGAAAAGTTGTACCTCACGAGTTGTACTTCCAGCTCACCTCAGGGAATCAATGTCTCTCGGACCGGCAAGTTCATGTGTTTTCACGTTTTTCACGGGGGAGCCCTATAAATATTTTTTGACATCATTTCTTATTCAATCAGTTGCAAAAATGCAAGTTCACATGGAAACTTATCCAAGATAAGAGTTAGATGGTATTCTATATTTCCAAACTTGTGTTATAGCTATTTCTACAGCTAAAGGCGAATTTCCATGACCACGTTTGTCAAATGCATTTGAGAATTAGATTTCAGCACCTCAAAACACTCAGCTAATTATGTGCGCGCTGTCCACTAGCGTAACTTACTGTCGCGACACAGAAAAGCAAGTTCACTGCACTGGGCAAAAAACGCAATATTTGTTGGATTTGTTCTTATTTACATTTTTCTCCTTCTCCGGCTACCAAAAAAAGAGCTTTGCAGATTGTAATTGGTTAGTTTCATATTTCGGCAAATTTGCAAGAAAAATTAAAAAGAAAAGAATAATTTTTGAGCATGCTCGAGGATCCAGCGTACTTTGCCTCCTTAGCATTTGGAACTTCCATCATGAATTTTGGAATTGAGTGGTCTTACCTATGTCATTAATTTTTGGGTTATAGGAGTAGCAGATAAAAGTGGCCACTCAGCTGATTCCACCATTTGCGCCAGCCAGTCACTATCCTGCCTTTTTTTAGGGCGGTCTCTAATGCCCTTACTGGATATCAGGACCTGTACATCGAACTCAGGGTTCGGACATTTTTTGAGCTTTGCTTGAAAAAGAATAATTACCTGTATAACCAACAGCTAGATAACCAACATCTGGATAATCAACATCCAATAGTATACAAAGGTTATATTTACAGAATGTAACGTTGCTGGCCCCCTTTTATCACGGATCACTTAACTAGTGTTATAGGTATAGGTATAGGTAAAGCATATTTAAATGAGTTAATATGTTTGTTCTTTTTCCTGTCCTAGAAATATGTTTTGTTTTGATAGCCAACGGATGGAGAGGTAAATTTTGGAATTGAGTGGTCTTACCTATGTCATTAATTTTTGGGTTATAGGAGTAGCAGATAAAAGTGGCCACTCAGCTGATTCCACCATTTGCGCCAGCCAGTCACTATCCTGCCTTTTTTTAGGGCGGTCACCATTTCCCTTACTGGAAATCAGGACCTGTACATCAAACTCAGGGTTCGGACATTTTTTGAGCTTTGCTCGAAAAAGAATAATTACCTGGATAACCAACATCTAGATAACCAACATCTGGATAATCAACATCCATTAGTATACAAAGGTTATATTTACGGAAAGTAACGTTGCTGGCCCCCTTTTACCACTGATCACTTAACTAGTCTTATCAGGTATAGCATATTTGAATGAGTTAATATGTTTGTTCTTGTTTCCTGTCCTAGAAATATGTTTTGTTTTGATAGCCAATGGATAGAGAGGTAAATTTTGGAACTGAATGGTCTTACCTATGTCATTAATTTTTGGGTTATAGGAGTAGCAGATAAAAGTGGCCACTCAGCTGATTCCACCATTTGCGCCAGCCAGTCACTATCCTGCCTTTTTTTAGGGCGGTCTCTAATGCCCTTACTGGAAATCAGGACCTGTACATCGAACTCAGGGTTCGGACATTTTTTGAGCTTTGCTTGAAAAAGAATAATTATCTAGATAACCAACATCTGGATAATCAACATCCATTAGTATACAAAGGTTATATTTACGGAATGTAACGTTGCTGACCCCCTTTTACCACGGATCACTAAACTAGTGTCATCAGGTATAGCATACTTAAATGAGTTAAGTGGCAGTCCCGCTAAAAGCGGTCCTCTCGATTTCGCGACCAAAAATAGTTTTCCTTTATTTTTTGTCAGTGAAGAGGCTCGGGTAGACGTATACCAAAATCGCTATTTTTGTTTTTAAATTCTTTTTCTAAGGTCTGCTACAACCCAAAAACGAATTGAGCCTGTCGCGGCGTCTCGGAGGTTGTTAGAAAAACTCAAATTGTCGGATTTTGAGAGGCGCGCTGCGAAAAAACGAATGCCCGCAAGAAAAATCTGTTCAAGTCAGTTTTCTTAGTTTACTATAGATAGTTCACAGACAAAATGTAAACATCTTTAATAAAAAATTGAACAAGCTAGAGTAGTTCAAAGACGTCCTATTCTGCTAGTTTAATTTAAACCCGGAATGTAATGAAGTTTTGAAGGAAAATATCTCAAAAGTTGCGGCCTAAATCTGGTATAAAAATCACATTAAAGTAACGTTTTAAACTTATTTTACCGATTTATAACTTCAAACGTGTGGGTATCTCCTGAGATCACAAGCGATAAGAGATCAAAATCAGCAAACAATGCTTGTCTGCATAAATTATTGGCCAGTGTCAGAGGTCATGATTCTGTGACTTTTTAAATTCGCAAAACGTTTGTTTTAAGGCATTATTTCGCCTGAAGTGCAAGCAATGAATTCCTAACGGCCTTAGAATGCTTGTGCGTTTAAAACATAAAGCCAGAACTAATTGCGTCAAGTTCAATTATTTCATGAGTGGGCCGACAATGGAGAAAGTAAATTACGGGTGCTTTGGACAAAAGTCTTTCATGAGTGTATTAGCCGATGATTAGTCTATTTTTTGCCATTGTTTCTTTGTTTTAAGATAAATTAAGGTTAAAATAGGTGGGGGGAAACAGAATTCAAGAAAAAATAAATTTGTAATTTTTTTCCATAGCTCAGCATCAAACCGCGAAACGTGAACTGTTACAGATCAAAGATATTTAATTGAAAAATTAGATTAATGCTAGTTGCTATAAAATGTACGTCGCAATGAAACGTCTTCACAGAAAGAATTGGTTTTCGAAACATCATTTTATTGAGTTTTGGAGCATTCTTTGACAATCATCTGGAAGAATTAATTCACGTGGGATGCTTATGTAGGTCAGCGGCAGCCGCTTGGCACGGTATAACTGCAGTGTGAAATGATGGAATTTGGATTTGGAGTTTTAGATTGAATAATACATGTATGTTACAAGATAGAAAACGTGGCTTCTTTTCAGGGCTACCAAGAAAACTATTATTTCTTTCCTAAAATCACTTCCGTAAATTTAAATTTGACGGAAAGCAATATCGCGTCTTTATTGCCTCAATAATTGGGCAGATGTCCTTTCATAAATTTAGTTCTGGCTCCATTTTTAGTTCCCCGCCGGTTCTATCCTTTCCTTTACAAATATTCTCAAACACCGACAACAAGTGCGTCACAACAATAGAGTTAAGTTTGGGAATGGGCAGATAGTGAAAATGGCTGCATGCTTTATGAAAAACAAAGACAGCAGTGGGTGTGGGGAGTTCAGAGGACACAAATCCTTAACATCGCTTCTGGAATGTACCTCTGATATTTCCAGTCATCTGAAGCGCTGTCATCTTTCAAAGGAAAAAATTTCCGAGTACCAACTAATTTTGATTCGTGCGGGCCACTTTCACTTAAGCGAAGAAAACATGGAAGAAATGTTCGTGTGTCCTCGCCATCGTGGAAATTTGGGAGCATACTGGAAATGCCCAACATCTGCCTTCCAGTACCCCGATCACAAAGGCAAACAAGAAGCGGTGAAAGTGGACCGAGTATTCAATGTCCAGATAGCTAAAGACATTTTCAAAATTTTCGGAGTTACTATTCCAGTTGGATCGCGTAAGTAGTTCTTTTATTATTTCAAAACGTCATAAATATTCATTAGCTTTATACCCGGTAAAACTCAACAAACTGAGCGGTCAGGGTAAGGATTGGAATTCAGGCTCAGGGGAAATACGGGGTTGAATGGCTGAAACAATGGAATGCTGATTACAATGAACAAGTTATGTAACGAATACTAATCAACATGAAATCCTATATAACACGTTCATCCTAATTTGCAAATAAAAAGTGTAAAGTCAAACATTCAATAAGATATTTGCAGAGAAGCCCAGAGAGACGCCCAGTCTAAAACTACCAAAAAAAAAACAATCGACCGGTCAGAACTTATCCTAAAATGAAATGCAAAGTTTATTAATAACCCAGAAAACACCGAAAGCAATCCACTTCAAGGTACGTCTGTAACGGGTGTGTGTAAAATGCGGAACCCATCGGAACCTACCAGAAACCTGCTGGAACCCACCCGGAACCCATTGGAACACACCCGGAACCTGCAGGAACCACCAAAAAAAATGATATTAGAAAATAACAATAATTATACAATTCAAAAATTATAAAAACAGTAAAAAGCATGAATTAAGGATATTCCAATATAGAAAAAGAAGACGGAAACAGGACTTCACCTGACTTAAAAAGTATTTTTACCACAAAAATCTCGCGATTTTCGACCCTGGCATTTGTGACCCTCTACAGGTTCATCCCCCAAAAAGAAATCTTCGTTGTGCATCCAGAGGATTGTCATTGGTGGTACCTGCATGCTTATCAGACTCAGGCTTACGGTGCTCGCTCCTTCTCGGTAGCTGCACCTACTCTCTGGAATTCCTTGCCAGTGGACATTAAAAAATGAGCAATCTTTGTTTATCTTTAAAAAGAAGCTCAAAACATTTCTATTTAATTAACTTCACATGTAGTCTTATCACATTATTCTTTTCATTATGTATTCTTTTTATTTCTTATATTTGTAAGTTTATTTGTATATTTCTCATATTTTATTTCTTAAATTTGTTAAGCGCACTGAGATTATGTAGCTGCACTCTAAAAGAAATTTATTATTATTATTATTATTATTATAAGGATCGAGGAAAAGCAGAGGAACTTCCGTATTTCAATCAACCAATCAGGGCATCATTTACCTCAACGGTTGTATCACGAAGGCCAAACGACACAAGGGGAGCGATGCCCACCCTATCCTATCTAGAATACCGAAGTTCCTATATGGTTTTGTCGATCCTTTTACGATGCTATCCAGGGTCGAAGATCTGAGTTTTTCTGGTACAAATAACTTGCCTGCGAGCGTAAATCTAGTAGGGACATAGTCGAGGACGTCATCGAACGGAATGTAGTAAGTTTTGTTTGAGATTTTTCTTAAATTTGAATTCAGGTGGCTTCGAAGAAGTGGCAGTCAAAATTAGTTGTTGCCTTTACTTTTTATTTACACACACACACACTCAACCGAAACAAAATAATCCTCCCCAAAGCTATCCAAGGCCGTAGTCATTCCACTTTATTTGTATATAGAACGCAACACGAGGCAAAAATACTCATGATCTTTATTTCAAACCATATGAGTTAACTAGAGACGATACAATAATTTATCCGTGTCAACACAACTGAAAGCCAACACACACGAGTTTAAGATGTTTAGCCTGTGCTCATTTGTGGTCGAACTTGCACAACACACTTGGTCTCCAGTCGAGAAAAAACTTTGGACTTTGACCTTTAGCATAGCAAGCACTCCGTTTGAAAGTCAGATGCCGTCCTGTTTCCGTTATTTTATATTGAAATATCCTTCATTAATTAATTATTACAGTCAAACCAAGTGAAGCGTACCCCTTAAGATTGCATTAATGAAGTGATTATTTAAAACTTGAACCCGCTAGTCGTTTCAAGAATGCAATAATGAATTGATTATTCGAATATTGAACTCGCTCGCTCGATCCAAGAATACGGCTAAATTCGCTAACGGCTTCCGTTTTCGAAAAATCAATTCACTGTTGCGACTAGTAGGTTTCAAACCTACTAGTCTTTTCTAGAATGCAATACTGAATCGATTTTTCGGAAACGGAACCCGTTAGCCGTATTCTTGGATCGAACGAGCGAGTTCAATATTCGAATAATCAATTCATTATTGCATTCTTGAAACGACTAGCGGGTTCAAGTTTCAAATAATCAGTTCATTAATGCAATCTTGAGGGGTACGCTTCACTTGGTTTGACTGTAGTTATTGCATTTTCAGTTTATAAATTTTCAATTTTATAGTGTTATTTTCTAATATCAATTTTCTTGGTGGTTCCGGCAGGTTCCGGGTGGGTTCCCGCAGGTTACGGCAGGTTGCGGCAGGTTCCGGTGGGTTCCGGGTGGGTTCTGCATTTTACATACACCCGACTGTAAGAATGAGTCAGTGAAATGAGTCACAAACTGTTAAAAATCATCAATGCCCATTATGTCACAGTTAGATTTAATGACTCTCTCCACGAGCATTTTTGTTCTCTTGTACAGTTATTAACTGTGGAAATTTCTTTTGGTTTGCGGCATTGTGAAGGCAATTACTGAATTAGACCCTTAAACTGTGTAGTTTATTTGCACAATGTATTTGACAACTACACTTCCCGGCAGCCTTTGTCACTTTGGATGCTTTTGTTTTGGCATTCTTTAAACAACACGTTTTAAAAAGAGAAATTTATTTATTTATTTATTTTGCAATACTAAAGAAATGAAATACTCCGGGAACGTTTTTGAAGCTGTTCAAACCACTCACAGCACGTATTTATCAAGTCTAAAAATTCTCGCGCTTTCGCTCTCGAATTTTTAACTTTGATAAAACACTACTGTTCGTGGTTTAAACATTACGTAAATGATTTATGGATAAAATAAGTATACATATCACATGAAACGACGATAAGATTTGCTAGTGCCGCAAGGCGATTTGCGTATTGGAGTAAGGTAGAGTTCTTTAGCCTAGGTCGCTCTGGGGTCACCAGAAGGCAGACCTGAATTTTTGGCAGCTTCGTTTCCAGGTCCTCTCTTCTTTTCTTCCCGTTTCTTACATTCTGGGACGTCCCAGGTGATAGGAAGAAGAGAGACCCTGGGTACGGGGCTATTATCATTAGTGCTATTACCTTAAAAAAAAAAACAAACAAACAAAAACAACAACAGCTGCAAAAAATAAACGAACTAATAAGTAAAAATTGAATAAGGTTAAAAGCATGTACCCCTAGTATCGATCGGGCTACCAAGTTTGATACGTCTTTGTGTGTTCGAAGCAAGGCCAAGAAAAAAAAAACGTGAAGCCTTTGAGCCAAGTGGCATATCCCGGTTTCTGTAGCAGGAAGCGGCTACGAGTATTTCTACTCCCCCTGGACGGGATGCTAGTCCATCGCAGGTTACTCCCCGGCAATTTGTTAGGTATTCCACAACAATTCGCTGGCACCCATTTATACACCTGAGTGGAGAGAGTAATGTGTCTTGCCAAAGAACGCAACACAATGTCCCCAGTCAGGGCTCGAACCTGGACCACTCGCTGCGGAGTCGAGCGCACTAACCATTAGGCCACCGCGCCTCCACAAGGCCGAGGACAATACAGAAAAACTTATACATAGCGAACTCGGTGTGTTAAAACGCGATGAAAAGCATAAAATAAAATGAAATAAAATACAATAAACTGCAATTCGGGAAGTTCTTAGCTGTAGTATGTGAGGCTCGTGTGGCAAGTTTCTTATAATGTTTCTGTATTTTTAGCCATTTGTAACAGTTGTAGAAAGTTCCATGGTAGCAGACTAAAGACTGAATGGCTCTGGCTGAGGGAAACACAAAGTACAGAAACGAATGATATCATGGATAAAACCGAACGGAAATTATCAAGGTACTGATTTCTGCCTATTGCAATAAAAATAATTCTTAAAACGCGATGAGAATTTTTTTTTGCAATTCTAAAAAGTACCAATACATAAATACGTTATTGACCAAGCAAGTTCTTTTTTGCGTTATTATAGACAAAGTCGAGTTCGATAAAAATGCAAAAACCAATGAGGGCAATATCTAGCCATCTTGACCGAACAAATTTGTTCATAAATAAAGGATTTTATTATATGGCATTCAAGAACTAATTAATAATTCATGAGCCTAACAGCCTATCAAAACACCGATAAAACGTCACGTGCATGAGCTTTATATCCTGATAAAACACTCCTCGTCAGTATTCTTTATATAAAGAATACTAATAAGGCATAACTTGTTTTTCTTGTATGCTAATATTCACCTCTTACAATTTGAACCATCGTTTTGAGTCCAAAGGGACACGCTCTTTGTGGAATGTTTTTGAAATCGTTCAAAAAACTCGCAGCACGTGTTTTATCGGGTCTAAAAACACTCGGCTACGCCTCGTGTTTTTAAACCCCAATAAAACACTGCTGCTCGTTATATAAACATTACAAAAAAAGAACTTTATATCTTGCGGGACCAACACCGGAAATCCCGAGGGAGCCTGAAATGCCCATCTAACCCGCTTGAGTAGCCAATCAGGACAAAAGATCCGCTTCATCTTGCCCGGTCGCGGTTCAGCTATTTAATAACTTTTAACAGGTACCCATGACCAGGAGCCTTCAACTCCCATACTGGGCCTATGTCACCGCATTTTTACAGACCGATCTATTTTTAGACTATCTTCGCCGAAAAAAACAAAGGAAGTTCCGGTTTGGTGACCCCATGACGTCAGGTTAGTTTCTTGTAATTGATCATCGGGCTCCTGCGGGAGTCTCATTTTCGGGAAATTCAATCTAAAAATAAATCGGTTTGTGAAAACGCCGTGACACGAACGCAATGGAGTTGTAGGCTCCGGGTCATCGGTTCCTGCTTTTAATGTAAAATATTACTTGCTCAAAGCTCAGTTTAGTACTGTGTAGATACTTGCATCATAAAAAATCTATAATTTTCTTTAGACTCTTTTGTCCGTTGATTTCCCTTGCAGGGCAGCCAAAGAAGAAGCACGTTTTGCAATTGAGAGTTGCATTAGCACCCCATTACCAGAAAGTCGCATTACGAATCGGGATCCTGCTTGGTCTCTTGGACAATGGCAAGAAATCAACCCTAACAGTTCGTCCGACAATGAGTTCACCGAGAAGGAACGTGACGTACTTAAAATATACAATGAGGCACTCAGTAACATTGGTTTGCTTTCGGGAAAAGCAGTGGTGCCCCTCACTTTCCGACTTACGTCCGAGTGGGACGAGGCGACGAAAAAAGAAAAAGAACTGTGTACAGAGCAGGTGGGCGAAGCATGTCGTGCTGTGTGTGGCGTCATTGCTCCAAAGGACAGTGATAAGCTGTTACGATCATTTCAACAATCAAACAATGAAATGGGTTACTCTGACGACCTTAATGCACTAGTAACTGCATACAAACAAGCACCAACAAGGTACATTAAAGTCCAGATTCTTAGTATCTATGCTACGCGTTACCCAGCCCAGTACTTGAAGAAAATACACGAGCCATTTGAAAAGCTTAGTGACCGTCAAATAAAGAAAGCTAGAGCGCATGCCAAAAACGTTGGAGTTGGACAGACCGTTGAGAAACCACTGTGCCACCGAGTGAAAATTGATTTGGTAAAGTTGGAGCACTTTCTGTCTTTTATAGACCAACCGTACTTCTACCAAGACGTAGCTTATGGCACAAGAACACTAAAGCTTGATTCAGGAGAGGAGCTAGTAATGCCAAATGTCATCAGAATTGTTGCGAGGTCCACGATGGTAGAACAGTATTTAAAGCATTGCAGTGACGATCGCTTTGAGCCTCTTGGAAGATCTACGTTGTTTAGAATACTGCAAGTTAGAGAAGCGTCACAACGAAAATCCCTTCAAGGCCTCGACAACATAGCTGCGGGAGGTGCTGAAGCGTTTGAAAATGTGCACAAGATAGTAGATGACTTGAAAGAGTGCGGAGCAAGTGCAACTTGGTGTGATGAAGTGCAAAATGGTCTTAAAAATGGAAAGCGCTACCTCAAGACAGAATACAGAGTACATTGCCGTGAAGAGGAAAGCCTATGTCCCGATCACTGCAGATACTTTGCTCTCAGTGACTTGCAGGACCCCGAACTCAAACAATCTTGTTCACATCAACATCAAGTGCGCTGTAACGAGTGTGAGCATCTGAAAGTGACTTTGCAATCTATCGCTGCGAAAATTGATTCCCCTTCAATTAACTTTTATAGCGATGAACAAAAGGAAGACTTCCAGCACGACCTTGCTCAAGCCCGTGACATGATTTTTCAATGGAAGTGTCACATTCTAAGAGCGGAGAACCAAGAGCGAGCAAAGCAAAATGTATTAAGCTCTCTCCAGGATAACTCTGTCATGGTTGTAATGGATTGGGCCATGAAATTCCTGCAGCTAAAATATCGAGAAAAGCAATCCGAGTGGTTCGGAAAAAGAGGAATGAATTGGCATGTCAGTTGCGTTATTTCGCAGAATGCAGCAGATAACAGCCTCCAGGTCGAGTCATACGTCCACTTATTCGATAGCTGTGCACAGGACTGGCACACTGTTTGCGCAATTTTGGAGCATCTGCTCAAAATCATTAAGGAAAAGAAGCCAGAGGTTAATCAAGTCTTCTTGCGCTCGGACGGCGTGGGCTGCTACCATAACAACAATCTGATCTCTGCTACCTACGACATTGGTGTTCGAGTAGGAGTAAAAGTTATAAGGTAAACGAAAAGATTGAAGGGGTAGTTTCTAAAGAAACTGTGGTGCTGCGTCGGTGGGGAAGTAGTATACAAAAATTTGGTTTTATCAACGGAGTTGATAATGTAAATTGGCCACCGTACAGAGATTCTAAAAGCTGACGTTTCAAGCGTGAGCCCTTCGTCAGAGTGAATCGAGGGATTATGGGTTACGTGTAGTTTTTATAGTAGAGTAGGAGCTATGCTATTGGTGGTAACATGGCAACGTGAAAAACAGGAATATATTAGTTAAATGAAAAGCATTCGTTAATACCGTGAGGATTAAGGGTGCCGATTTGAAAGATGATTTTTTGTTCCAGATTCTTCCAGCTTTCCGTCGTACCTAGTTGTAGGGAAAGGCTGCAGATAGCCATGTGTTTTTTAGAGTGGTTAGGCAGATTAAAATGGCGAGCGACTGGCTTAGATGCATCCTTGTCATTCTTCTTAACATCGCGAAGGTGTTCGCGGAATTGGTCACCTAGTCGTCTACCTGTCTCACCAATGTATAATTTATTGCATAACGTACAGGTTATGCAATAAATGACATTTGCGGAGGTACATGTGAAACGATCGGTGATCTTAACAGATCGCTTAGGTCCCGATATCT
This sequence comes from Montipora capricornis, assembly GCF_036669925.1. Lineage (NCBI taxonomy): Eukaryota > Metazoa > Cnidaria > Anthozoa > Scleractinia > Acroporidae > Montipora > Montipora capricornis. The sequence continues at coordinate 23,718,641 of NC_090886.1, forward strand.
TGCTAGTGTTAACAATGAAAAGACAAGTTTTGCATCGTGAGCGCGCGCATTTGAAAGTGCCGGGTTGCTCGTAAGTTTTGAGCGCGCTTCTAACTAAAAAGTTGCCTACGTTTTTGTCGTGTTTGAATGAAATAAGTGGAGGTTGCGAAAAGATTCTACTAGTCTCGGGATCATTTTGGAGTAAATTAAAATTACTAAGAATGATGCTTTTGACTGCGTGATTATGAGGATGGAAAGTGAGGGTGAATGGAATTCTGTCATTCTTATCTTTTTGTGACGTTTGTAGTGATGACTGTCGATCAAATTGTTGGGCGCGATGATGGCCCGCTTTGACCACAGAGACAGGATAGCCACGTTTTTCGAAGAACTGGCACATCTCCTCTGATTTGCTGGAAAAATCGGAGTCATCACTACATAGACGTCGAAGTCTAAGAAATTGAGAATAAGGAATGGAGTTCTTGACATGTGATGGATATGACGATGAATACAACAAATAACTGTGTGAATCTGTAGGTTTGTAGTGCACACTAGTACATAGCACGTTGCCTCTAATAGAAACTTTGATAACTAGGAAAGCCAATGAAGTTTCCGAAATTTCCCAGGTATAATTAAGAGCCGGATATGAAAAGAGTTGACGGAGGTTATAAATTGATCGAGTTCTTTCTGCTGGATGAAATAGTGCCGATGCAGTCGTCGATGTAGCAGCCGTAGAGTTCAGGTTTGGGGCCGTTGTACTGATTAAAAAATTGGTGTTCAACATATCCTATAAAAAGATTGGCTTAGCTAGGTCCCATTCTTGTGCCCATCGCTACACCATTAATTTGTTTGTAATAGTTGCCGGCGAATGAAAAACGAAAAGATTGTCTTACAGAAAATATAAGTTCACAGTTCACTCCAAAACTGAGTAAAACAAGTTCCTTTTTGAAACCTCTCCTGTACCAATTTCTAAAGAATCGACTACAAGTTATAATTAAGGTTATAATTAATGTATCGTTACTCGAACTGCGTAAGATGTAAATGTCGAGGCCTGAAACGGACTGCAAATTAAGACTCATTTCCCTTATTAAGCGTAAAATGTTGAAAGATGATTGCAATTGTAGCTCTTTAAAAACTATTTAAAAGAAACAAAATAGAAACTATTATTAATATCTAGCTTTTTCCTGTGCATTTTACAGTTTTCTCGAAAACTTGATATATTCTCAGAGACATCAGTAAAGCCAAAGTACCACAATCTTGAACAAAAATATACGGAAAATTTCACCTTTCTCTAACTCTAACTCTTGGTCAGCACGACAAGCAAGTAGGCTCCGAGAGCTTGTATGATAATCTGACGCGCGATTGGGCAGCAAAGTTTTTGTCTGTAACACTTGAATCACAATTGTCATTGTCCACTGGAGAAGCAACGGGTTGCGAGCAAACAGGGAATGAACCTTGTGATTTGGGCTGGGCACTGCAAAAGCCAAGAGGAGGAGGTACTAGATTTTCCGAAAATGTAAAAAGCTACCTCACAGCAAAGTTTGACCTTGGGGAGGACACAGGTAGAAAAGCCGATCCAGCGCAAGTGGCTGCTGACATGCGGGTAGCAAGAAACAGTGAAGGACAACGAAAGTTTCAAAGAAGTGAATGGTTGTCGAAAGCTCAAATACAAGGTTTCTTTTCACGGCTTGCAGCCAGCAAAAGGCAAAAATCTTCACAGAAATGCGGGGATGATGACCATGACGGCCTTGTTGAAGACGAAATGGCATACCTTACCGAGAAAGACAGGCAAATGGCCGTAGACGAGGTTGTCACCGAAATAGGACTTATTCACCCAATAACCTATGACGGCTATGACATTTGCGAGCTCAGCAAATCAGATGCACTCTCTAAATTTAATGTAGCTACATTAAAGGCCATCTGTGTGTACCTCGACCTTCCTTTTAGGGTTAAGGATGTGAAGGCCACTTTAATTTACAAATTAAAGGAAGCGGTCAAGGAATATGAATGTCGCAAGTAGAATGTTAGTAATGCAATAGTTTCAGAAGATCGTCTTGGTGTTAGCGAATGTTTATGAATGTTTATGTCCTAAACAGGATTCTTTTTGCGGCACGTGTGGTATAAAGTTAAAATACATGTTAAAGTTGCGTTCAGAACAAAAGAGTAAACATATTTGGCGTAGGAAATTGGTACATAGCCATAGATAAACAATATTGTGTTGTTGCCTGTAGAAGTGAACTCGTATGTGCGCGAATTATGATTAGTACCCTGGCAAACTGAGGTAGAAGGGTGGGTGGGTCGCCTTTCTAATGATATCTAATCCCTAGGTATAGTATGCTGTGATTTAGTCAAACAGGTTTTCAAATAATGGATACAAACAAAAATGTAGCCACACAGATAGACTAAGGGCGCATTTGATTGACCCTATTGCGGAATAAGAATACGTGGAGTGATGATTAAAACGGTATGTTTGCCGCGTTTCGGAGCAACAAGGATTATAAAAATATGCTTAAAATAGCATTTTAGCACATGTTTGACAATTTTAGTGTGAATGTCCGTAAAAACAAAGGATTCTCAACTTACATTCCATTTATTCCTATTCCGGAATATGGTCAAACGAACGCACCCTAAGTGTCTTACAGCTTTTACGCAGAGCAATAATAACATGACGTCACGTCAGTTTGCTGGTTATGTTGAGTCAAAAATGAGTATTTCAAGTAGGAAAAATTATTGACATTAGGGTCAATTTTTCTGTAGAGGAAGAGTGAATATTATTATCGCAAAGTTTTTTTGGTTTCAATAAAGAGAGAGAGAGAGAGCGCACTTCGTCGCGTGATGTATATGTCTGGCCGATTGTGATAATTAACGAAAAGCTACAACCAAAGCGTTAATCTCAACTGGCTGGATAAATGTCTTTCATCAAAACCTTAAGAAAAGGTAATCTCAATTAGGCTTCTTTTTTACCGTCAACAGTTAAAAGACAAGTTTGATTTTTTTTGGCTTGAAATCGTATTTGTCAGCCCGATGAATGTTTGTTGCACCACAGGTGAGATTCACCTTGAAATTGAGGAAAGGAATTAAAATTTACGTTGCTTTTCTAAAAGTTTTTTTTTTAACTTTATTCTTAATACTGAGAGAGCTTGAATCAAATGCTGATTTAGATATGAGATAGAGCATTCCAAAACGTTTGTTCATACTGTTGGTAGTTACAAGTGATACCCGAAAGTTAATGATGTTGATTATTATGCTTGAATTCATCCCTGTTAAGGATCTCTTTGGATTCAAAAGTACTTAAATCAGCTTGATAACTTCCTTTTAGAGGTTGCAGACGAATTTAAGTGTCATAAGAGGCAATTTTTGGAACTTTAAATCTGTAGAATCGTGACATCTGTCACGGTCATTAATTATGCAAATAACTTTCAATGGCAGATTACAATCTGCCGTCGTTTGCAATCCTAGAGGATACCCGCAAGTCTGAGCCTATGAACCAATAAAATAAGTTTAAAACTTAACTTTGATGTGATTTTTATACCAGATTTAGGCCGCAACGTTTGAGATATTTTCCCACAAAACTTCTTTACATTCAGGGTTTAAAATAAACTTGCAGAATAGAAGGTCTTTGAACTACTCTAGCTTGTTCAATTTTTTATCAAAGATGTTTACACTTTGTCTGTAAACTATCTACGGTAAACTAAGCAAAATGACGTAAACAGATTTTTCTTGCGGGCATTCGCTTTTTTGCAGCGCGCCTCTCAAAATCCGACAATTTGAGTTTTTCTAACAACCTGCGAGACGCCGCGACGGCCCCAATTCGTTTTTGGATTGTAGCAGAGCTTAAAAAAATAATTTAAAAATGAAAATAGCTATTTTGGTATATGCGTACCATAGCCTCTTCACTGACAAAAAATAAACGAAAACTATTTTTGGTCGCGAAATCGAGGACCGCTTTTAGCGGGACTGCCACTTAATATGTTTGTTCTTTTTTCCTGTCCTAGAAATATGTTTTGTTTTGATAGCCAACGTATGGAGAGGTAAATTTTGGAATTGAGTGGTCTTACCTATGTCATTAGTTTTTGGGTTATAGGAGTAGCAGATAAAAGTGGCCACTCAGCTGATTCCACCATTTGCGCCAGCCAGTCACTATCCTGCCTTTTTTTAGGGTGGTCTCCATTGCCCTTACTGGAAATCAGGACCTGTACATCGAACTCAGGGTTCGGACATTTTTTGAGCTTTGCTTGAAAAAGAATAACTACCTGGATAACCAACATCCATTAGTATACAAAGGTTATATTTACGGAATGTAACGTTGCTGACCCCCTTTTACCACGGATCACTTAACTAGTGTTATCAGGTATAGATTATTTAAATGAGCTAATAGGTTTGTTCTTTTTTCCTATCCTAGAAATATGTTTTGTTTTGATAGCCAATGGATAGAGAGGTAAATTTTGGAATTGAGTGGTCTTACCTATGTCATTAATTTTTGGGTTATAGTAGTAGCAGATAAAAGTGGCCACTCAGCTGATTCCACCATTTGCGCCAGCCAGTCACTATCCTGCCTTTTTTTAGGGCGGTCTCTAATGCCCTTACTGGAAATCAGGACCTGTACATCGAACTCAGGGTTCGGACATTTTTTGAGCTTTGCTTGAAAAAGAATAATTATCTAGATAACCAACATCTGGATAATCAACATCCATTAGTATACAAAGGTTATATTTACGGAATGTAACGTTGCTGACCCCCTTTTACCACGGATCACTTAACTAGTGGTATAGGTATAGCATATTTAAGGACGTTCGCGCGAAATTTTTTCAACATTGATTTTCTTCTGAAACTTTTACCACTGTAAGATGATGAGTTAGTTATGTCAGAAATGTAAAAAAAATGGGAGGTCACCGACTTCGTTTTGGAGAGAATATGTGACCATCCACGGGAAAACCAACAAAAAGGTGATGACACGGGCACGCGTGCATGACACGGCACGCTGAGCGTGACATACAACACGCCATATGCGCATATTTAATGAGTAGCACAATAGATGTCACGGTGGCTTTTGTTCTGCACACTGAGACACTCCAAACCTTTTGTTTAGCGTGGCGTGTTGCGTGTCAGATGCGTGCCAAAACAGGCACCGTAAAATTGCAAAAGTAATGCAAACGAAATTCGTCGAAATTCGTCCCTTGTTCTAGCGAATTTTCCACGAAAAGTCATCGAATTTTCGAACGATTTTTCGTAGGGTTTGAAGCGAAAAATTCACGACCTTTCTCGAAAATTCGAGATAGCGAAATTCGAAGTAGCGAATTTTCGAGGTAACCAAACGAAAATTCGAGATAACAAAATTTGAAGCAGCGAATTTTTGTGACATGAATCGGCGGCCGCCATCAACAACATCGCTGAACAAGCGTATGTACGCGTAAATAAACGCGTTAAGGTTAGCGTAAATAAAGTCGTATCGAAAATAGATTCAATGATCCGACAGTTTAATCGGCTATTTCCAACGAAAAAAAAAAAAGATTGCCTCACACAACAAAAACTGTGATTGCTTCACGAACAAGAGTTTGTTGTAGAGCTTACACATTGTGAAATGACGGCAGAAAAGAATCATCGCGGCAAATTCGAACTTGGCAAATTTTTGTCCAGAAAATACGTGGGACTGTTCGAAAACAGCAAATAAAGAGCGAAATTTCGCTCAATTTTTTTTAGGTCATTTATCGAATAGAGCGATTTTTCGCACGAAAATTCGAAGTCAATTTTCGTTCCGAGGGAATTTTCGTTCGAAAATTCGGTGTAGTTGGAAACAATAGGCCTTAAGAATTATCATGACTTTTCGTTGAAAATTCGCTTACATCAAAAATTCGTCGAAAAGCCAGGAAAAGCCGCGAATTTCGGCGAAATACGTTTGCATTACTTTTGCACAATACTGTATTCTGCGGGATTTTTCAGCTATTTCGGCAGGTAAGTCGGCCCTCACTCGGCTTTGGGAGTAGCGTGTTTATATACTTGGTTTTTTAGCGAGAGTTTTGGCGCAGCTGTCGTGCAATTTCACTCACTCCGTGTCTTTTTACGCGGTGCTCGATTTTACTTTTGCTGACACGCTCTTTTGTTTGGTATAACACGCTCTATTGTTTACAACTTGTAGTATCAGACAAAAGAAAATTTTAATGAGGCGTGCATTACGACACGGCACTCCTGTGTTAAAGAAAATTTCTTTTGTCTAGCGTGCTAAAATAGCGTGCCCGTGTCATCACCTTTTTGTTGGTTTTCCCGTGGACGGTCACATATGTCCGGAAAAACACCCAAAATGTGACAAAATCGGGCTTCGTTATCGAATAAGGCCAGTGTCTGTAAACCCAAATATATTGCAATTAAATCTTTGAAGTGAAATCTCTGCCAAATATTGTTTAAGTGGACTAATTAAGTGAATTTAGTCAACTGGTGAGGTTCCCTTAAAGATCAAATTCGTATTTAGCGACCACAGTTTCACGCGTCTTGCAGCCGCAAGATGGAGGATTTGATGTCCCGTGAGCAGAAATCTTGAAATTTTTTGAACTTCCCAAATTGATTTTTTGTTCATTTTTGGACAACGTGGAGATAATTGTAAATAAAATCCGTTTCTGCAAAGAAAAATAGGGGTCACCGAACGTCCAAGACCGTTAAATCCAGGCAAAGCTATAGCAATGGCCTTTTGCCCTATCAGTTCTCATTTTATTACTTAGCGCGCACGCTCATGTATGACGTGGCGTGTGCATTTGCGTGCGCAGTAAGGATGCGCAGAAACAATTGGCGCGAACGTCCTTAAATGAGTTAATATGTTTGTTCTTTTTTCCTGTCCTAGAAATATGTTTTGTTGTGATAGCCAACGGATAGAGAGGTAAATTTTGGAATTGAGTGGTCTTACCTACGTCATTAATTTTTGGGTTATAGGAGTAGCAGATAAAAGTGGCCACTCAGCTGATTCCACCATTTGCGCCAGCCAGTCACTATCCTGCCTTTTTTTAGGGCGGTCTCCATTGCCCTTACTGGAAATCAGGACCTGTACATCGAACTCAGGGTTCGGACATTTTTTGAGCTTTGCTTGAAAAAGAATAATTACCTGGATAACCAACATCTTAAACGTCTGACCAGTCTAGACTCCTGTATGGCCAAGCTGTATGAATCAAGCTTTGACACCTCGTCCATCACGCCTGGGCTATCCAAAGCTGTTCGTATTTCAAACGCCTATGATGTCCGTGGGGAAGCTATTCTAGCAAGTGGCACATGTACACATTTAGTCACATCATTCGTTGTCCCATATCTTCCTTATAACCCATAGTTGTAGCTTTACTAATTGATCGACAATGCATGAACACATACCAGTAACACCAATATTTGGACCGCTAGTGCCTGAAACATCAAAAACGGCATCTCCTGCCATGGGGAAATCTTCTGGTCCAGTACAGGACATTAAATGTAGCTCTCCTCCTAAAAAAAGACAGCTTAGTGATAGAGTCGTCAAAAGGAAATTCACTGGGTCATTTATGTAAAGCGCCAGCTTAAACTATACATGGACACAAATGTGGCCTTGTATTGTTCCAGTGAAGAACGAGAAACACATCTTCCGCTGCACATTGTGCAACAAAGTTATCGACAGTGGGAAACCAGGTATTGGTGATGAAAAGAGGCACATCCAACAAGACGAGAATAAGAAAAACGCCAAGGGAAGCAAGAACTAGACAACGCTTTCCCAAGCATGCTCTCAAGCACAGAACAATGAAGACAAGGTTTGTACATAATATGGCAGCCCATTTGTAGCAATATTTAATTTTCCTTGAAACAGCTTTAATTTAAGCCGATTTAACTGTGAATTTAAACCTTGAGGCAAATTTTGTTTAATCTTTCCCTTGAAACGTATTTGATTTAAACTTTCTTTAAAGTCATTTAAACCTTTCGAATTCATTGAAACTTCCCATGGCGAGCTTGGCCAGGGTAGTCTCATTGTTGAGTGGCCTCACTCTCAAATCTACCCGCCTTGGCAGCCATTTGGTTTTCTCATGAGCTTTCAGGATATGAACAACGAAAAGAAAAACAGGGTATCTCAGTTACTTAATATTATAAAGCTTCGAAAATTCTTGCAGGTAATGCAAGCCCGGCAGGCCCACCTACGAGTGTATCTGATTCAGGCCCGTCCTCTGCAACACTGCAAGAATCTTTGCAACAAGCTAACAACATGTTTCCGCAAAGCTCATCATCTGGTCTTAATAGACAAGGCAGATTCCGAGCAGCAGCTGGTGCCACCTATCAGCATCCCAGGCAAGGTAATGAAAAGTCTAAGAAAGAGAAGAAGGCAATAGAGTTTGCCTTGTTGTGATGCTTTGAGGATGATGAGGTGGACGTACCAAACCATCTGAAGTGGGATTCTGTGATAACGTCCAGTGTGTTAATGTTGCAAGAGGATGATGACGAAAGCACGATCAGAGGCAAGGTGAGGGAGTCATTGACTGGAAAATTCCCGTTACTTGCTACAAATGATTTTGAATTCGTGAAAGTACGGCACAAAACCATTTCAACATTTCTGGGCCCTGGAATGGAATACAACTTCGCAGTTGTCAAAAAAATTGCTAGATGGGGATTATTGTACATGTATTTGAAAGTAAAGCAAGGATTTCAATTTCTGTACAAGGCAGACCCTGGAAGTGACGAGGAGTTGTCAAAGTCTGTCTTTGACACCACTGAAGGAGAGGCTGAAATGAAGGTTTCAGAACGCCAAAGTGTTCGTAGTGGTGACCTTTTTGAGCCAGCATATGTAGAAAGTACAATAGCTATCCCTGCTTGTGATCCAAAAACACGTAAACTCGTAGATAAAATCCGTCTGTTATGATTCCGTCAAGACTGCACATAACATTCAGCTTGCTGCTTGTACTGTCGAATCTAAGCATTTTGATACCCATATTGAGAGTTCCGTTACTGAACAGGGTAGGGAAGGTGGTACATAATTTCACTCTGCAGCCGAAAATATCGATTGGTCAAAGTGTTTCCTATGCAAGAAAAATACATACAAGAAATCTAGAGATCAATGTTTGCACTTTTGAAGCCACTGAAAGTATTAAAAAGTCAGCGGAAGGGAGAGGGGATAAGGCAATGCTTCATATGTGACCTCTCACACGACAACGTTCCTTACGGTTTGCCGTTTTCGCACGGATAGCCGTGTGTATGCCGTGCATTAGCCGTGCAAACGGATTGGGCATCCGTTTGCACGGCTCAGGCTATCCGTGCGAAAAAAAATTGCATCCGTTTGCACGGCTCAGGCTATCCGTGCGAAAAAAAAATTGCATCCGTCTGCACGGCTCAGGCTATCTGTGCGAAAAAAAAAATGCAGCCACTTGCACGGCTTGGGCTATCCGTGCGAAAAAAATTGTCACCCGTTGCAACCGCTTGTGCTATCCGTTCAAAACCTGTCAAAAATGTAAATAATTTGATACAAGCGGTACAATTATTGTCACGGTACTTGTTCGTTCCACAAAAAAGTCAGTTCGATTATATATAGTTTCTAAATGTGTAAATGTGATGAGTACAGAGTAGCGGATCAGACAACAGATGAAAGCGTTTTCAGAACTATTTACATAGTGAAAGCATCGTATGTTAATTTCACAGCACATGGGGATCGATGATCCAGTGTGAGAATTAATAGCAAGAACTTCTGTTTGTCGACTTTTTACCACAACACAGGAAAATGGAGATTTAATAAAATACTTCGCAGCCTGCGAGTTTGTTAGCGTGCTCGATGTAAAGTGGTTTAGATTCCACATTTTCACTCGCGAGAGAGACCTGTTTTGGTTTACGCCGAGTGCGCTCATTGGCGTTCGCTACTAACATGCCTAATTCGCTGTCTATGTTAATTCACAGTTTTGATTTTGTTTTTATCCATAATTGATACTCCATATCTCAGTTTGAACCCTGTTGCCATAAAAAGATAAAGCTTCTGATAGCTGCAATAATATTAACTTCTGCGATCACGGTACGGCTTTGATTACAAGACTTTGTTGAAACTTTTTGATTGCTACACTAACAAACGCAATATCTTTTGCCGAAATTTCGCTTAAGGTTTTATTTGAATTCTTTGACCATCTTTAACTTACATAAAACTACTGTTTCATTGAGAGTGGGGTATGAATAGTTGAGCCAAACAACAACCTGCGCGAGCCATTGTGACGTCTTTAACAGCAAATAATTGGCAGAAGTTAGCACAACTGTAGAAAACAACAGTTGACGATCTAAGATCCGCACTGCCCTAGTCATACTATAGGTGCAACAACTTGGCCTACAATCGTCGTATACCTATGATCGTGGTACATACTCATTCACTAAAAGGATGATGGCGCTACCCTTTTGCCTAAAGAAGAGATCAAATCGCTTTTGGTGATTAGTATCTGCCGTGGCAATACACTCTTGCTGTCAATGAACTTCAACAGCACATCTTCTCATTAAAGATGAAAACACAAACTCGTGTGACTTATTCATATGCTAAGTTGGCACTCTCCATTTATCCAATTAAAACCGTATAAAATGATGAATGACAGAAGCCAACTCACTTCAGTATTGCTATCACTTACGGTACTTGTCATCGATCGATCATCATTAAGAGTATTCATTTCCATCAGATTGCTGCGCAAACAGACCAGCAAGCGTCCATCAAATGCGCTGTTTTACTTTCCGGAAGAGCAAAAGACCGGAATCACACCAACGCGAATAATCAACGGGAAAGACCTAGATTTAACTGCAGGAATGGTGGTAACTGTCAATTGGGACAGGGAGAAAGTTGAAGCGGAGATACTAGCATTAGACGGTAAGTTCTAGTGGTGATTATTTTCCCCGTTCATCCAGTCCGTGTTACAGTATTAAGCGCCGAAGAGAGGAAATGTTTGTAGGAGATAATTTTGGCAAGAGAAGCTACACAAAACTGAAGGAATACATGAT
>NC_090886.1:23734566-23744566 GCF_036669925.1 Montipora capricornis
GGTAGCTCCAACTACTCAAGATGGCTACCAATCTATCTAACAGATATCAATAACCTAGTGGCAGCACACCCACACGTTCAAAAGTGGATATGCTCTTACCCGCTGAAGTCAACCTTTTGCACAAGTATGGACAGATATGGCCTCAGAACAATCTATAAATGCTGACTCTAAGTCAAAGGGAGGCATCAATGGCATAGCTCAGAGCCCGGGAGCCCTAAGCAGATGGTTCCTGACCTTCCTCGAACATGCAAGCGTCATCGCAGCACTGAAGCAGATGTATGACCTACAAACCAGTGATCACACCACCCACAAGGAAGCAGCAACGACAGTGAAACGAGAGTACAACGTCCACAGGTTGCTGACATGTTTCATGAGTGGCTTGCTGGCAGATCCCTTCTCCTCGGATACGACAGATCTTCTTGACTTCGCCGACACTTTGGTTACGTCCATCACAAAAGGAAGAAAGCAAATGTCAACTTTTATCTTGAAACGAGTGAACAGCAATACCATTAGCTTCTGGGATCCTGTTGCTAGTCTTAGAGTGAAGACTTTCGAGACAACGTCCAGGAAAGTTCGCCTGAAAGCAGGCATTGAAAAGCTGATCAAGGTGAAAGCTCACAGAGAGTTATTCAGGAGGCTCCTTATCGCAGCCAACGCACGGCAGATTAATCTTAGAGAAGTCCTATCCTATGCTGCATGAGTTTTCTCCAGTCCTGTACTGGCTATTCCATCAAGATGGTAGCCTAAGGAAGACTATGAAGAGTGTCTGGTATCTATGGTATCTACTGTGAAGAACAGAATCAGTATTCTGCCGAGACTTCCAGTTGAGCCACAACACGGAGTGGCATGGCCTTGATCCAGATGCACAAGTCTAGCAGAGCAAGTACATTTGGCGAGCTATCCTCCAAGTACTTCAGCATCATCACAGCGCCACTTAACACCACCAACTGCATGGCCGTCCACTTCGTGTTCTGTCAGCATTGGCCAACTTCAATTAAGGCTGGGGAGCATTCAACAGGGTTGTCATTAGAAGCCAGTAGCTGGCAGATTTCCGCCAGCTGTCAGACCATCTTGTGCCGGCTACTGTGCGGAAATGTTTTTTGGGAAAAAACGAGAATAATTGTGTTATGCTGCCAATAATCTAAAGATTCTCAACTTACGTTTTACACATGGAATTAAACTTTAGTATTTCGTTTTACAATTTTCTTTTATATGTTCCCAAAAGGAATAAAATCCTTGTAGTAACGACATACAGAAATTTCAACTGGTGTTGACAGATAACTTTCGTAATAAGTGCGTGACCTCAGCATTGCACGACCGTGGCATGCAGCTTGTGTCAAAGAAGTTAAAAGGTTCGTGATTACTTCTCAAGTCAAACAAAGAAAAACAAATCCAATGAAAATGATGCCGATCAAGGTAAGCCCCACAAATAATTTCACCCAGTTGATTAAATCAATTATCTAGTGAATGAAAGAAATTATATGTGAAGTGCAGTGTTGAAGATGAATTGAAGAAATGATCCTCGCACTTGGTCGTATATGCACCTGAAAAAAATTCGATTATCTAGTGTTGTGCAAAACGGCTCCATGGAGTAAGAATTTGGATGTTCGTTCATTCATTCATTTTTTATTTGCCATTAACCAATAAAAGAAAAAAAACTACAATAAACTAGAAATTTATAATAACTTTAAGACGATAGACTAAAAAATGTTTAAGGTGGTAATGACAAGGAAGCCTAAGAAAGAAGGAATTGTTAAAGTCTTTTGGCAAACAAACGGATGCTTTCACTGTCTTGAATTTCAGGACTTAACGAGTTGAAAAACATAGGTCCTTGAAACCGAATTGAGAAGTTTCGGATATTAGTTCGACACAGAGGTATGTAAAAAAGGTTGCAATTTCTAGTATAATGAGAATGTAACTGGCTTGCAAGCGTAAACATATCATGAAAATAATTAGGAAGTAAACCTTATTTAAATAGATACATAAATTTACCTATCAGGTATAAATAAATGCCAGAGAATTTCAAAAAGAAAGAAACTTTACATATTATTCTTATTATCTTGTTTTGCAGAATGATAACACGACTTATATTACTCTGATACGTCGATCCCCACACTGAAATACAATATATTAAGTAAGGGTAAACTAGACTATAGTACAAACAGTGTAAGGAAGTTTTGGGAAGGCAAAAACTTGACTTATAAATAATGCCTATAGATTTTGATACTCTTCTGGAGACGCTAAGAATGTGAGGTTTCCATGACAAATGTTCATCAAGGATAACCCCAAGAAATACTGTTTCTTTCACACAATCAATCTTATTGTTGTCAATTTGAATAGATAGATCAAGTGTTTGCCTCCTTTGGCGTGGTCTAAAAACCATAAAATTCGATTTTTTAAAGTTAATTGACAGCTTATTAGCTCGACACCACTGTCACAGGGTTTCAGAAAGTAAATTAAAATCTTTGTGAGAAAAAAATATGTTTGTGTCATCAGCAAAAGGAATAAAGTCCACCACCTTTGACACATTTCACAGATCATTTATATGAAGCAGAAAGAGGAGGGGGCGTAATATAGAGCCCTGAGGCACCCCACACTTAATTTGGCAAGACTCCGAACAGATACCATTAAATTCCACATATTGTGTTCTACCGCTTAGATAGCTTTCAAACCATCTAAGAGCAGTGCCTCGAACATCATAATGCTCTAGTTTTGAGATTAGAATATGATGACCAACAGTGTCAAAGGCTTTAGACAAGTCTATAAAAATATCAACTGAATATTCCTTATTTTCAATAGCAGAAGAGATTTTGTCATACAAACAAGCAAGAGCATAAGCAGTGGAGTGATGTTTGCGAAAACCATACTGATTATCAGAGAGAATCTTGAAAACATCAAGAAACCTTAGAATACGATTATACATTAGTCTGTATAGAATTTTAGAGAATACAGGTAAAACAGACACGGGTCTGTAATTTGTTAAAATATCCCTTTCACCAGATTTAAATAAAGGAATCACTCAAGCAATTTTCAATTGATTTGGTACAATACCAGAGGTGATGGATAAGTTAATAATGTTAATAATAGGGAAAATTATTTTATCAATAGAATCTCTAATTAAGTTTAGATATGTTGTCATGACCTACAGCAGTACCTGAACAACAAGTGGCACATACAGTATTTCAATAATTTCTTCCTCACTTGCAACTTCTAGAAATATTGAATTGACTAGTTTTGAGGGTAAAAAAGAACTATGCGACTTCTCTGATGCAGGAATTTTGCTACCTAAATTAGGGCCAATGCTAGTAAAATATTTAAAAAAAGATTAGCTATTTCCTTTGGATCAGAAACGTCACGAGAATCTGCCCTAAATACGGATGGGAAACCACACTTACCTTTATTTCTATTTAGGATTTCATTGAGAACTTTCCAAGTGGCCTTAACATTTGACTTTAGCTTCTCAATTTGTTTTTCATAATATGAACGCTTAGCAACTCGAAGAGAATGGGTAAAATTGTTTTTATAAGACTTGTATACATTTTCACTGGAAGAGTTAGGGTTATTAAAGGAGCTACGTCACGCTATTTTAGGTAATTTAGTTTAATTTTGTTAATTATGAGCCTTAAACATCAAATTGGCAGAGCAACAGGCTTTCATTTTCAAAATCAGGGCCACATAACAATTGAGAATGATTTTCCAGCTTTGTAAATGACATTTTAATATAGACTGATGTACTTTTGAAAAACGGTGGGCCAACGTTTTTTACATTTACCCAAATTCAATCCATTTCAATCCTCTCCAGTTTTGTCCATCCATGTTCCTTCTTGGCTTCCCTGCGTTTTGTCAGAGATCTTCTATAGTTTTGAACAATTATTTTGATATTTTGTTAATTCTATGACCATTCGATCAGTGCTTAAATTGCCTGAAATTGCGTGACCTAGCCCCCTTAAGAAAATGCTTATACAACATATTTTTCTTTTTTACGGATTTAGCAAGACCGTTAGTAAACCAAGGCTTACGAAGATTGAACCGTTTCACTTTTTTTCTTTTGAGTGGAAAACATCAATCATAAGTTGCAACATACTTTTCAACAAAAAATTTTATAAGCGCAAGATGGATCATCTAAACCAGGTATTTCAGCCCAGTGTATCTTACCTAGGTCATCTTTAAATGCACTTAGATTATGCGCATTTTTTTCAGGAAAGATTACGTATTTGTCTTTGTCACTAGCGCTATTATTATTTAAAACAAGTGAAAAAATCGGCAAATGATCAGATATGTCATTAATAAAAAGACCGTTAATTGAAGGACAAAGTGGATTGTTCGTGAAAATGTTATCTATCAATGAAGCTTTGTTCACCGTAATTCTAGTGGGACGTGTAATAAGTGAGAAAAACATCCTAGAGTTCAACAAATCCAGAAAATTACTTGTCGCTTTATGACAATGGTGATTGATAAGATTTAAATTCCAATCACCCATTAAATTTACGACTTATTTTCTTTGGCAATTTTTTCTAATACTAGGTCCAAATCAGACAGAAAATTATTTCAGTTTGAGTCGGGTGGTTGATAAATAATGCCGACAATTACATTCTTTTCTTTTGTCCTATTAATTTCAACAAACAAAGATTCAGCACTTCCGTCGACAGGGAACTTTAGATCAGGACGTTCTTTGTAATTTAAATGTCCACCAGTGCGAGTGACTCTAGGTTTATGCAAAAAATTGTAACCCGCAATATCGGAAAAATGCTGACAATCATCAAGCCAAGTCTCAGAAATCCAAATGATAGGAAATTTCACTCCCAGTTGGCCTAGAAAATTTGTAAGCTCATCAAATTTATTAGGTATACTATGAATGTCCATATGGAGGAAAGGAAGTTCTGATTCAAGACTCCTGCAGTTTAAGTTTAGGCGACTTTGCTCATTGGTTAACATGTTATTAAAGCTATCTTCTGTATAGCATTCACAACTACTGTTTTCTAAAAGAAAATTTATGTCTGGGTCATTGTCTTTACAAAGACTACAATTTTTATAGGACTCACATTACAAAGGATTAAACTTTAACTGAGCTAATCTGTCAGGATCAAAATTAATAGTGCCACCATTCCTAAATTCAAACAGAGTTAGCCGAAATTGATCATCCTCTAAATTATAAAATGGTAAGGAAGATGAACTATTCACTTGCTGGTTTATCACGAACGACTATGCAATTTTACCCGCCTGTTTAGCAGCTATAAGTTTAGGAATTTGAGGCTCTCTCTTCTGTAAGGTTGCTGGTGATA
This sequence comes from Montipora capricornis, assembly GCF_036669925.1. Taxonomy (NCBI): domain Eukaryota; kingdom Metazoa; phylum Cnidaria; class Anthozoa; order Scleractinia; family Acroporidae; genus Montipora; species Montipora capricornis. The sequence goes on from NC_090886.1 coordinate 23,739,849, forward strand.
GATCTTCGGTGATATAAAGATCGGTTGGCTTCTCCCGCCTAGCTTTGCGCAAAACCTGCTCCCTGCTTCCAATCTCTTAATCTGCAAACAATGGTTCTCGGATGATTCTGGTTTGCTTGTGCCGCCTTGGCTTTCCGCCTTTCCACCCGGTGAGCCCTTTCGATGTCAACTTCAATGCCCAGGTTGTCCTTGATTGCTCGTTTAACCTTAACTTCTGCGTCTTCCCAAGTTTCATTGTCAGATTCTGGGATTCCATTCACGCGGAAATTATTTCTCCTACTTTGATTTTCGAGATACTTCATCTTCTGGGAATGAGATGTGAGGTCCCTGCTAATTTTATCAAGTTCTTTGCTGATACCTTCCAACTTAACATGAATAGGTTTCAAATCTTTGACATCTTTTTGAGTGAACTGCAAGCTAGTTTTCATCTCCTGCACATCCTTCACCACACTGTCAACCCTCAAAGTCAATGAATGAATCATTGACTCAAATAGCGATTCCTGCACCTTTAACAATTCGCGAACGGTGGCTAGAGTTACGTAATCTCCTTCGGCGCTATCCTGTTGAGTTTAACGGCGTTATTCCACCGCTTGCCTTCAAAGAAACAAGAAAAATATGTCTTAAGAGAAATGCCTTTGGCTTATCTTGTAGCGAATATGCTTCTGCTCTATCATAAAATTGTCTTAAAATTGAAAGTAGAATAATGAATTCATTTCATAAACACGCTATTAAAGATCCAACCTAAAAGTGGACTTCTTATCAATACTTAATTGTTTTTCTCGAATTTAACTTCAAGAATTCTGTGATTTTTAACATAGAACTTTGCTGTATATCAGTTAAAACGACTGTTACAAGCTGCTCAAACAACCGGGCGAAATTTTTTTATATTGCAACTAATTTAATTTACGTGTTTTCGGGAACTAAACAAAAAGTAGCGGACGATTTTAACAGAGAATTACGTGTGTGGGGATATTGATGAATGAAAAATCCTTGATTTGCCTTTCTAAAAGCAAAGGCAACCGCTCAATCATATATGTGACCTCTCACGCGAAAACGTTCCTTGCGGTATCCGTGCAAACGGCCAAACGCGCGGCAAGTGGACAGATAAAAACGGGTAGGAAAGTCGTTCTCACGGGTGGTGTGAACGATCGAACGACCAGAGAAAATTTTGCACGGATGAACCGCACGACTGAAGAAAACTTAAAAACGGTAAGGTTGCACGACTGAACGGCCGAGCAAGTTTTGGCGACGAATGAGGTTAAACGGCATTGAACATTACGAACGACACAACGGGTTATTGAAATAACAATCGAAAACATTGCAGGACGCGCAATTAACAACAATAAGATGAATTGGTTAATTTTACGTGTGAAATCCGAATAGAAAAATATGGTCAATATTGCGTTGTAATTCACTAATCTCTTTTGATTGAAGAAAAGAAAGTGTTTCCTTCGGGGAAAAACAACCGCTGAAAACCAGACTTTCGTCTGTGTTACACGTTAACTTGCGGTTACTATCACTGTGGTTAATTTCATAAGACTTAATACTAAGATGAGGCATATCGCAATACAGTACTTAAACATCTTCGTCATAATAGAAACATTGCCGTTTGCAGATAGTGATAATTTTCCACTACCGGTACATTTATTTTCGGTACTAAAAGAGAAAATATTTGTGAAGACATCTTGAACAGATCATTATTAATTTCGATAAGCTTACATCCAAAGGAGGAGTTGTAAAAACATTGCAACCGTGTATTGCAATCTGAAACTCGCCTTAAATGTTCCGTATAAAGCCCTTTCGTCTCAATAGTACGTTGTTACACCATTTTATATAAAATATTTCGTGGTGATTTAGATAGAGATCGTTATAAGACATTTATTTATTGGCCCGAGTGCATAGTAGTTCATCAAATTTTGTCCAGTCCAGCGGAACACGACAATCCGGAAACCAACATCCCGCGACTCCCGACAGAAATTTGCATAAAATGGGCATCAGTAAAATTAATTTTAATTTATCACTATAACGCTTCAGCGATTCTTTTCGATTGAAAAAAAAAAACAGCATAGCAAATACTCAATGTTCAATACAAACACGTTAATATATCCATGCGTAGGAAATTGCATTGTCAAACGTGACACAAAAGTAGAAAGATTTCAATTTTTGCAAACCGAGACGGCAAAAAAGTCATGATTTTAGAAATTTGAATAATTGTTCAGCAACTGAAAAGAAGTGTTGTCTTGGTAACTGCTTTGGTCGTCATTTCGTGCATCTAAAATCACACAATCACAAAATGGAGGAATTAGCAAGAGATGAGGTGGACTGCAATCAGACTGAAAGTACGGAAACTATCATTGCTAAAGTGCGAACGTTTCTGCAAGAAGGGTGTGGATGTCATCAAGGATTAACAGGTGGTCAGTGTTGCAATGATTTTTCACAAGAAACCGTCCTAAATAATGTATACAACTGCCTGGAATTATCTCACACAGAGTTGGATTTGGTCATCTTAGCACATGTTCAAGCTTTTACGGCAGCCGAAGCAACCGGCGAAAAAAGAAAAAGAAATCCGCCCTACAGCTTTCTTTATCGGTCTCGACCCATTTGCAAGGAGATGTTTCTCAACCTCTATGGCATCAGTAAATCACGTTTTCAGAGGCTTGTTGATCATTATAATAATCATGGTGTTTCTGTGCGGATGCATGGAAACAGCCGGAGGCTACCACACAACACACTACCAAACGCCGTCGTCGAAGATGTTAAAAACTTTCTGAGCAACTTCGCTGACGAAAATGCTGTTCTGCTTCCAGGAAGAATCCCTGGTTTTAAAGTTGAGGACATTCGGCTTCTCTCATCGAGTGACACTAAAATGCATGTATGGAACGCGTTTACGAGAATTTGTAAAGAGTCAACCAAGCAAGCTGTCAGCTATACGAAATTTATCAACCTGTGGAAGCAATTTCATCCAAACCTAGTCGTGGCTAAGCCTATGACCGACCTATGCTTCACTTGTCAGCAGAACACTTCTAAATTACTTCGAGCGGCTAATCTTCCGGAGGAAGAAAAGAGCGAGTGCGTTCAAACACAACAAGCGCATCTAAAATCCGTCCAGGAAGAAAGAGAGCTCTATAGAAACGTTTGCGAAGAAGCAACACGTAATTTCAAAGCATTGGAGAACACAATAGACACTGATGAGTGTCATGAAGCGTGCTCGGTGACAACTTCAATGCACTACTCCTTTGACTTCGCTCAACAAGTTCACATCCCGAGTAACCCGATGCAACCTGGTCCCATCTACTTTAAAACACCCCGGAAGTGTTCCATTTTTGGAATCATGTGTGAGGCTATCCCTCGGCAGGTGAACTACCTAATTGATGAAGCTAATGACGTAGGAAAGGGAGCAAATACAACAATAAGTTTCGTGCATCATTTCTTCGAATATCACGGACTCGGAGAAACGTCTGTTCACCTCCATGCCGACAATTGTTCCGGCCAAAATAAGAACAACTTTTTTATTTGGTACTTAGCGTGGAGGACAATCCTTCAACTGCATTTGTCTGTAAGATACTCATTTCTGATCGCTGGGCACACGAAGTTCGGTCCGGATCGATGTTTCGGAATGATCAAGAGATCTTACAAACTAACCTATATTTCGTCACTTTATGAATTTGCAAACATGGTCGAATCATCAACAACAGGTGTCAACAAAGCGCAGCTGGTTGGAACACACGATGGAACAGTTATCGTGCCGGTTTATGACTGGGCTTCTTTCCTCGAACGGTTCTTCAAAAGGTTACCGAATATCAAAAGTTACCACCACTTTCGATTCTCCAAAGACGAGCCTGGTAAAGTTTATGTTAAACACAGCAGCTCCTCTCCTGAAGAATCTTTAATGCTGTTAAAGAATCGAACCGTCCTTCCCCCAGCCTCACAGCTTCCAGCCAAAATAAATCCTACAGGGCTGAGCCAAGAACGCAAGCAGTATTTTTATCGAGAAATCCGACAGTTTTGCAAGCCTGGAACAGAGGATCTGGTTGCACCAGCTCCATGAACGTATTAATGTCAAAAGAACTAAAAAATATTGTTTAGAAACCCAAGAATTATTGTTGTTTAGCCACTTCAAAATTTGGGTCCTAATATTTTGCAATTTAATTCCTCAGTTTTGGCTCTAAGTACGATATGCCGCATATAAATTATTGGAATATACACGTGGAACCCAGCAGTTTCGTTCCAGTTCAGTTAGATAACCCCAGATCCCAAATCTGCTAAGCCGCCTGATTTCACGTATATTCTTCAAGGTACGGACGGTGACTCGCGAGGAGCGACTTCATACGCCCTTTCACAAGATGGACTTCAGGTTAAACACAAGTTTTTTGGTTATGGAAAAGTCGCGAATATCAATCTATGCGAAAATCAATAACATCGAGAAAATAATAAAACGATGCGTTTACATATCTTCTACTTTTCAAATGCCGCATATAAATTATTGGAACAAACACGCGGAACCCAGCAGTTCAGTTCCAGTTCAGTTACATAACCCCAGATCCCAAATCTGCTAAGCCGCCTGATTTCACGTATATTCTTCAAGGTACGGCCGGTGACTCGCGAGGAGCGAGTTCATACGCCCTTTCACAAGATGGACCTCAGGTTAAACACAAGTTCTTTGATTATGGAAAAGTCGCGAATATCAATCTATGCGAAAATCCATAACATCAAGAAAA
>NC_090886.1:23749566-23752066 GCF_036669925.1 Montipora capricornis
AATCTGCCTCACCACTCCAAAAAACACATGGCTATCTGCGGCCTTTCCCTGCATCTAGGTACGACGGAAAGCCGCAAGAATCTGTAACAAAAATTCATCTTTCAAATCGGCACCCTTAATCCTCACGGTATTAACGAACGCTTTTCAATTAACTAAGATATTCCTATTTTTCACGTTGCCATGTTACCACCAATAGCGTAGCTCCTACTCTACTATAAAAACTACACATAACCCATAATCCCTTGATTCGCTCTGACGAAGGGCTAACGCTCGAAACGTCAGCTTTTAGAATCTCTGTATGGTGGCCAATTTACATTATCAACTCCGTTGATAAAACCAAATTCTTGTATTCTACTTCCCTACCGACGCCGTTTCTTTAGAAACTACCCCTTCATTCTTTTAATAATCATGTTGTAGACACTGTTTCCTCTTGTATGTAAGCATTAGGACAGATATGTCGTGTGAAACATATTTTCAATGAAGATTTCTGAATAACAGTCATCAATGCCTTAGTTTTCAGTAAATGTAGTTTACGTCATAGAAAGTGGGGCGTACAGGGTTTTATTCACGGGTTGTTTGTGTCAAAAACCTGAACGAGCGAGGTACAAGTGAGTGAGGGCTTTTGACAAAAACAATGAGTGAATAAAACCCCGTACAAAGCACTTTCTATGACGTGAGCTGTTTATTACACATAACAAGAGAATTTCCATTGAAATAATTTTCTGAACGCAAACTAGAATAAAAAACTCATTAACATTGTACTAAATTTAATAGCAATGGAAGATATCACAGTACATGTACATCAAGGGAATAAAGTGCTGAACCGAAAACTGCACTTACAAAAGATTTTTTTTTAAATCTAAGTACGATATCAATAAATAGGATAAAGTCTCATTTAGTCACTATCTGATTCAATAACAAAGTGACGTGCTTTTTTGGACATTGGAGAATGCAAGGACAAGTGGAACTTGCGTTCAAGGCATTTACAGAAATGTTAAAAGTTCCTCCCTGAATTGAAGCGCCTTGGAGAAGAGTCAAGGGCTGCTGTGTTGTGGACTCCTGTACTGTTTTAGTTGCATTTAAAGTCAAAGCATTGGAAATACCTACTTGGTATCCTGATGGCCCCGGCACTCCAGGATATCCATTCAGAATGTTGGAAATGCTTTTTTGTTGTCGCTCCGACAGGGTGCTGTAGTTGTTCAGACTTTGTACGTTCTTGTGCCTTGATATTTGCATGATGTGCGTTGGCGGTACCCCTCCATCATTCAGTTTCTGAATCATCCTTTTCCTTCCGCTATGATTGGTGAGATTTTTTGCATCTAATCCAGCTTTTTCTGTCATTGTTTTCATAAGTGACTTGAGTTTGTTAACTCCTATGGGAGCTGACTTAAACCAAAGTTTTGTATTTACGGCTTTTGTAGTGTGATTGATTGCTAAATAAAACACACTATCCGGAGACTTCAGGTCATCTGGTCTTTTAAAAGCATAGAGGTCATAAGCCCGGACAGGATCTCTTTCACTGCCAATGACAGCAAACATTTTTGGCTTTACAGTACGAGAGTCTTTTGGATCAGCGCCTGTTCGTGTCTTCGTCTGTCTTTCGTTGTACTCTAGAAATGCTGTTCCGTCCGCTGTTTCTTTTCTTTCAACATCGCCCCATCTCATATCCCTGTGCTCTTGACAACCCCTCAGTCCAAAGAACAGTGTGTTGTTTAACCATATAGTGTTAATAAGAGCCTCTGATAAAGATCAACCGAGTAAATCTTGGCCATAGAGAATATCAACTTCTTCGTCTGTTAGCATATGCGCAGCGTTTGGTTTATTTCCTTTCTCTTCTTTCTTTAGTTCCTTTTGCTTTGCGACTAATACTTTCTTTAGTCTTTCTGAACTCCTTTCCTTCCATAATGGTCGAGGAATAGTCTTTCTCTTTCTTTCTTAAATAACGATCAAAGCTGGAAACAAAAGACCTGAGTGATGTGGGTTCATATTGTCGTCCGTCTTTCTTTCGAACTTGAAGTAGAAAATTGGCAAGTAACACGTCGAGGTCTTTTGCATCAATATTTTCAATATCTCTCAGCTCGTTCCTTGAAACTAAAAATTTTTGGAGCAACGAGACATCTCTCTGTGTTTTGCTTAATGTGTTCTTGTTTTCTTGATGCTGCACAAACTCGTCCAGGGAGCAACCAACCGACACAAATCTAGCGCTTTCCTCCGGCTTTGCCATTTTCGCTGGAAAAATTTAGAGGCGTCCCCGCTAAAAGCCGCCAAATCTGGAAAGCTTTTTGAATGTAAACGATGCGCGATTGTGATTGGCTCAGAAAGCTCTACAGAGCCTACAAGAAGCACCAAGTATTGAAGGAACTGAGGAGTGATAAAAATATTGTCATCCTAAAGCCGGATAAAGGTAATGGGGTTGTTCTTTTAGATCGTGCAGATTACGACCAAGGCATCCTGAAAATCATCAGTGACACTTCCAAATTTCGACCCATCAAGGAAGATC
>NC_090886.1:23762066-23774566 GCF_036669925.1 Montipora capricornis
CCCTTCGTGATTCATGCGATAATGGTTTTTAGCGTAAACTTTACCATGAAATTCACTAGTTAGGCAATGAATTTTTCTATAGAAGAAAGCAAAGAAAATGATTTTATTATTAAAGCAGCAACTGGAAACATCAAAACGCGGACAATTCACAACCTTTTAATGTTACTAACCATACATGCAGTAAGAGTAAATAACCAGGGAGCTCCGGTTTTAGGCTTGGCTAAATCTATATATTATTTACGTTTTGACTCGCCAAATTGGCAGAGGCTTGAACTCAACCTGGCCTAAGTCTGTCCTATGGTCAAGCATTGGAGGGATATAAACCTAAAGCTGAGTGTTTATTTTCAATTTGGTTAGAGCTGCAATTTTTGGCATATCTTTAGAAGCTCTGACACGGTTACATGATGCCTGGAGGACCTATGTCTAGCCAGAAACGAAAGGAGAGTGAAAGAGAACGACGGCAACAAAACAGAATACCAGTAATAGCTCATACTTAGTGGAATTCCAAATTTCACAGCAGCGAGCTTCTTTCTTTGTTTAGTTGAAAATAAAATATCCACTAACTGGAATAATAAACTCAAAACAAAAGAATAAAAATGTGAAATAGCAGGCTTTAAAGTAATTCACATAAAAAACTGATGACGAAATGTTCATTTCATGGCGCCGCTGCCGCCGCATAATTAATTAATAAGAGGTGATTGTCGGCACGAGTGTAAACAAACATTCACGGACAAAATTTTAAAACACCAGAACATTCCGCGCATCAGTAAAATATTCCTAGCAAGCACTGCCTTGAAGTAGAGAGTTTTCTCCCGTTTCAAGCGATTTCAGTAGATCCTGAGATATCGATTTTTTTTAGAACGGATTTTTACAAGCCGTATCATTTCAATGGAAGATCAAAAACAATAGGTGTGAAAACTTACCAATTTCACGCTAAAGTAACAATTGAAAGCGAACATTAAAACGCCAATTTAGTGTATGACAGTGAGATCTCTTGCATATTAATGAGGTATCAAACGCTTGTACCCACGTATAGGCCGCAACCCTAATTTCGGTCCTATTTTTCCGGGAAAAAAGTGCGGCCTATCTGCGGGTAAATACGGTAACTTTAAAATTTCATAAAAAAGAACAGGTTTCAACAAAATGAAGAAAATTTGCGGAATCTTGCCCAAAAAATATAAAGATTTTTTTACCACCAAATATTTTTGGGGGTTATAGGCACTTCCACTCAAAATCTGTACCACAATTCGACTTTACTAACTACCAGGCATCAAGTTCTTCGAATATCCAATATCAAACCTCTTCTAATCAGTGGGTTGAACCAAACCAGCATCTGCTCCCAGACTTGCTTTGTTTTTTAGTGAGTTTTACAAAATATGTGAGGCAGCGAAACATGCATTAAGAAGGCAAACATTACCTGAAAGCTAACTGTTGTGTTTCGTCTCTCCCTCCTATTTCTCTCAGCTTTGTGGTGTTCTTCATTGAAATTTTTTGTTTGCTTAAATTTCTCCAATTTCCTCACCTCTTCTCTTGTGCTCTTTCCTGCTCATTATCCCGTTGTTAATCACTAATAATATGCGATCCCACCAGAAAAACATGGATTGCCAAATGCAACACTGCCACACGATTTCCCACCAAGGAAAATTTCCCGAACACACCCATCTTCAGAGGCTGTCCTGCCTCCCCACCTTCACCTCAACAGTCTGTGCGGGCAGACAGGCATACGCTGACATCATAACCAAAATTTATTGCATGGATAGGTTTCCCAAAATGCTCTGCTGGCGTGCTCCGTGCACCTGAACTCCACTATAAGAACAACAAAGTCGTACAAGCTATACCTGCCAGTTCAAGAGCTCAAAGTCCATAAACATAGCCAAGAACACCACAAACAAACAAATAGGTATGGTTCTTATAGGGGCACAACACTGCAGTGTTTCACCCTCCAATCCCCTTAAGAAATGCTGGAAAAGAATTCACTACTGAGCTGCAATCTATGGATGTCTGATTTGCTGATTCTCTTTCTCTGTTCAAAGAACTCATTAAGGAAGTCTTTACTTCATCACCTTTTGCTTCTTGCAAAGCAATATATTGCCACAGAGCAAAAATTTGTGTTCCACGTAGGAAGGTATCGCTTTTTTTTCCCAACAATTTATAGCTTCTAGGTGTATCATTTTGGAAAGAATAAAAATCAGGTTTGCAGTGGATGTTATTAACTAGTAAGAAACTTCTTTTTTGAAAGTCTGAATCATTAATTTACTACATGTTTAATAAATACATTACTAATGTCACGTAACATTTTTGTAAAAAGGCCCTGTTTACACTGTACATGAAGTGAACATTATTTCTCATATAGGCTTTCATGTGAAGAATAGGGAATTCTCTGTTGTAAATATCTTTCCCTATATTTCGTAATATACATATAAGGGTGTGTTTTTTGGGGGAAAATCCAAAAACAGCTTTGTGATCTCGGATCAATGGATTCTTCAGCGTCCAAAAAAAACGCAAACTTCGAAAAAATGATTATTTTCCATGACAACGCAAACAAACCAACCCAGAGTTGCGTGCAATTTTAAAAACAAAACAAACATTAGCAGTTAAGTTTGTTTTGGATAAATTCTTCAATGAAAATGCCACCAGAAAAAAATACCTTAGCAATCGATAAAAAGAAATGACGAAAAAGTGCTTGCTAAGATACAAATCGATTTACAGAAGGTATATTTGCAGTTTACCTTTTTAGCTCTAGAAATTGTGCTAACAACATTGTTGCAGTCAAGAAACTTTTAGTGTAATTCCTGGTGTGAAATTTGCAGGAAACCTAACTATTTTTGACCTATTACTGTTTTTGATCATACGGCAAAAATGGTGGGAGAAAAACATTTGGGCAAAACTGTGTTGTACGGTAGCTGTTGTGTATCATTTTCGAAGGGAAAACCGCTTGTCAAAAATACTTTTTTTTTAATCCTTTCCCAAAAAACGCTGAAGTGGTGAATCTCAAATCCGGTGTATCCTCCTAGAGTGTGGATACTTTGGATTTATGATTCAAGAATTCATTTTCGGATTTTTCCAAAAAAACCCGCCCTAAGCTTACCATAAAATCAAAACAAATGTTAAGTTGAGCATGGGCTGGAGAGCTTCAAAAGTATTGTTTTCAGTGTCACACCATAAGAAATTAATCCAAAGCTATACAACAAGAACGAATTTTGTAGAAGACCAATGCATAAACAACCTCACCACCTCTGAGGTCTTTGTGGTACATTGTTCCTGAGTTATTTGCCAAAGTGTGTCACCCAATGTTATAGAGTTTTTATGGAGTCACCATATGCATGCCAGTGTACTACATGGCGACAAGAAATCAACGTTGCCATGAAAGGACATACAGTAATTTTCACTCCCGAGACAGTACACATGAGTATAAACACAGTCATCTCCTAATATACATGTACTTGAAAAGTTGAAACTATGGAGAATCATAACAAGAAACATTTTTTCTTCAGTATCTGGTGTCACACAAATGGAAGTTCAGAAATTCAAAATGCTGTGTATTTTCAAAACTGATTTATTTCTAAATCATCTTCAACCCTGTATGTCCAAAAATGTGGAAGACCTTGCGGTTTAAATTTTAGAATTTGGTGACCTCACTGTGAAAACCATATATTTACCCATAGTTATTATACAATATCAGTGAGATGAACAAAGCATATAATCACTGATAACAGTATGATAGTACACACTGGCAAGTACTTTAACTCAATTTGAGAATGCACTGATTCCTTGAGAGTTCTCCATCAGTTACCCTGAATATTCGTGTTATGGCCAAAGTGGAGGGAACACGCTGGCTTAGTTCATGCGGCACTATTCTCTCCCGCCTCGCCAGCCTCGCATCTTCTCTTGCCTGGCTCGTTGGCAATGATTGTCATAGAAACCTAATTCACCCATCTTTCAGATTATTTTTTTTAGGAAGGTCAACTATATTTATGAAACAGAATTCAAGATTTATAGCTTTACTGCAAATGAAACCATCTGCAATCTCAAGTGGAGCAAATATATTAATAGCGTAATATAATCTCATAGCTGCATCTAGGTCAACACACAGGAAAAAATTGCAAAAAAACATCAAAGGTTTTTTTGAAATTCCCACTCATTGTTAAAAACCATTAATGGTTTTTATAGGGAATTAATTTTTTTAAGTGGAAAAACAATGTTATTTCGAATTTATGAATGTTTTTTTAACAATTAACATAAACAGTCTAGAAGTCATGGATGGGTTTACAGTAATAGCCATGAATGGTATTTCATACATAATAAAACCATTGTTGTGGGTTTAAAATACCATTAATGTGTAATTTATGAAACCATTCTTGGTGTAAACAATTCCCAATAATGTTTATATGTTACCCATCTATGTAAATATCTTTAAACACTAATGTGATGATACATCATTATTGTGGTTTTAAAATACCATGAATGTGTTTTTTTTATTTTTGCAAAACAATTCTTGGTGTAATCAATTCCCAACAATGTTTATATGTTACCCATTTATGTAAACACCATTAAACATTTATGGGATAATACATCAGTACAAACCATTGATGTTATTAGAAAAGAACGCAAATGTTAATGATGCTTTAAACCATTAATGGTTTGTCTCCATGAGTTGAAAAACCATTAATGTAAGGATTAAAACATAAATGGTTTGTGTCAAACTTTAAAAGCATTCATGTGAATTCCAAAGACCATGCTTGTATTTTGAGATTCTTTCTCCCAAAACCATTCTTGGTATAAACCATTTCCCAACAATATTGGTATTTTACCCATCCAACTAAATGCTTTAGCCACTGATGGAACAGTACATCAACAAATCCAGCAATTCTAATAAAAGAGGTAATGACTACATTTTGGTATCATAAATTAACATTTTTAATGCAAAATTCTAGTACTGGTATTCCTTAGAGGGGATTAATTACATCTGTCATTATGGTGTTACTGCAGGTAAAGTATTTTGTTGTTAAGCTGACAGTTATTGAGCACATGCTATCTACATAAAAGGCATCATTTCCCAAGTGTTCCCATTCCATTCTCCAATTGCCGCACACACAATTGCATTCCAGGATACTTGGTCTAAACAGGCATTTCTCTCAGAGACAAATACATCAACAAGAATGGAGCCAACTTCTCTTTCCCCATTTCTGATGTAATATCGGACCTTAGCAAGTTGATTAGTTACATCCACAGTCATTACTTCTCCAAGCCATGGCTCAGGATCAGTTCCATTGATCAAAACCATATCTCCTCGCTCAGGGTAAAACGGAACGACAATATCGTGCTCAGACAATGGCATACTCTTCCTCATAAAGTCAATAACAACTGACTCTTGGGGCTCAAAAGGATTGGAAACAACCATAACCTTTCTCAAAATACATGTTACGGGTTGAATAACCATTTTAGGGAGGCTATCTTTGCATAGAATAGGAAAACCAGTGTCAGAAAATATCACAATGTTTCCATTTTCATCAAGCTTACTAGGAAGAAACTGGCCTTGGACAAATTTGTGATACTCTCCTCCAATTTCCAAACACAGGAATCTTTCAATAAAGACAACTGAAGGACCTTGACTTTCCACATCAAGGAAAGCGTGCTCTCTACTTCTGTATAAAAGTCCCTGACCTTCAATTCCTTGCTGAGGCTTGAGGAGGCTTTTGTAGGCGAAAGCAAGTTCTGGAACACGATTGCCACTTGATGAGCTGGCCAAAAATGACTTTATCATATTCACTTCTTGTAGTGATAAATGAACTTCATTCCTGTCAGAACCACCTACAAGGATTCCCTTGTTGCTATTGTTTATATGATGAGCAGAATTGTTAGCAATTTTCATCAGATGCCTTGCACCTTCCAAACTGGTTGCACTCATCTGCAAAAAAACAAGCTTTCATGTAAGCGAGATAAATTCACCAAACATTGACCAGAAAAATTGACAAAACATAATTGACTAAAGGTCTCAAACCTGACTTAATCATAGCTGTTAAATTTAAAGTTAAAAAAAGTGTTGTATCCTTGGCTGTGTATGATCGTGATGCAAGTGCAAGTTCAATCTTCAAATCATGAAAGTGTTTTGTTGTAGAAAATATCAAGATCTCCCCACATGAAAGGGTTAATTGGTTTAAATCCTTCCTTCCCTTTGGAAATTTCAATTAAAGTTCATACTTTATAGATAACAGACCCTGCCCCCACAAAAAAACCCTTGGAATTTAGAGTGGTTCTTTATGGGTTTAGGTGGAATTTTTTCTGGAACCACAAACTTAAACATTCATACAGGTGTTACTTACTATTATTGTATATTAAATTTGCCTTTGACAAATAATTGTTACATATATTAACTAAATAAAGGCCAAGTTACCTTTTCAAGAGATAATTTGAACGGTTTGGGAGGACCCTCGAAGTACCTTGATAGATGCTGTAGCAGTTCTCTCCGTGCTTCTTTCCTTGCAAATGTGCACTCAATGTTCTTAAAGTTGCACTTTGTAGTAACATATCTCCTTACAGCCCTTTCAAATGGAAAGCACCAGTAATTGTCTGGATGTGAAAAACGAAGGGCATCACTGGAAATGTGGAGAAGATTATGCTCTGTGACTACACAGGAAGTGAATCCTCTGTGCTCCTCAGTGAGGATCAAATATCGGCTAGCTAATTTGAAGAAAAGGTGGGCATCCTCAAGGCTCCAACCATCTCTTTTAGAGAAGACCAGTTCATTCATCCTTACTGTCAATTGCCAAATGTGATAGTCCATGTCCTCCAGTAGGTCAGCAAACATTACTTCAGATGCTGGAAAGGCGAATTTATGAAGTTCTTCTGCCTTCCAGAAGGCCAAACGTGAATCAATACCAGTGGGAAGTCTTCCATCTTTAAGTTCTATAAAATCATAATTTGACAGTGAAAAATTGTTGAATTGTGATTGATTTTTCTTTTCTTTTTGCACCACTGACAGCAGCTAATTCCTGTTAATTATTATAATCATTTTATTCACAAGGAATAAAATATTTATTATAATAATATTACTGTATTATTAATTCAATCACTTTAATGACAGTAACAGATGTATGATACATGAACATAAATAAAGTAATTGTCAGGTGATTGACTAACCCAAACTACAAACAATTAACAAAGATTTCAGGAATGTAAAAAATGTTTTGAAAAACTTGTAAATTAAATAATATAAACTTTGTTGTTCAAAGGACTAGGGTATGTAGCAGGGAGGCATTTATATCGTATAATACAACCTGTCAAAAAAAAAAACACGCTGACTTTGCACCTAAAGCAATATTGTGCCCAAAAGTAATAAAGAATTTACTGTTATAATATTACTTTCATGCATTTACACATGAAAATAATATTCTAGGTCACAAACCTGCTGTCCAAGGGAAGGCCTTCAGTCGTTGGGCAACAAGTTTACTGTCAATCTTCTCAGATGCAATGAGTTCCTTGAGTTGTGATGCAATGACATTAGTTGGGAGGTTGTGCATTGTATCATAAACAAGATCTTTGAAGATGCTGAATCCATAAAGTTTGTGTAATCGATGAAGAATGCTTAATCCAGTGTATCCACTGGTTCGACTTTTGCTTGCTCTGACAGTTTTGCGGTCTTCCTGATTAATATCTGTCATCAGTGGCAAAGCCTCTTCCAACTTTCTTTCCTCCCACGGATATTTAGCATGGTACCTATTATCACCATAGTAGTATGTGCTCCCACCCTCGGGATTTATGGTTCCTGTTGAATTTAAGAGAACAAATTAGACACAGTAGAATTAGCAAGTGATCTGAGCATCTTTTATGTAAAACACAATGTAAAAATGCTTAGACCTTCCTTAAGTCTTTTACTTTGGTTTTAATTTGCCCGTGATGATAGAGGTAGCATTATTCTAATAAATTACTTGCACAGTGACTTAATTTTGACAATATTTTATAATTTGCAATAATTTTTATTCTTCATTATTATGTATGTATTATTCTGTTATTATTCTTCATTATATGCAATTATGTCAAATTTACCTTTCAGTTTATCTCTACGACATGGCAATATCCCATGTTTGATGAACTTTCCAACCTCATGTTGTGCAGGGTAATCACCTGTCCATAATAAAATCAATACTCTAATGGTGATCCTGCCTGCAGGAAGGCAAGGAAATGATGCAGCATAGTCAACTTCAAGACCTGCAAAGACAATCAATGTGATTCAATTATTTGTATTTACATGTAGAAAAAAGGAGGAAAGTATTTGTTATTTACACTAGCTAAACATTACCCAACAAAATTTCAAACAACGGCCAAGTGAAAAATTACACATATGTAAGGCATAATTTTGCCTGCTTTACTTAGTTTATATTCATAGACATTTAAATCTGGAAACTCATCATCAACCTTAAATTTTTAACAGTACATGATTCAGTATGTGTCTGACATGACAATGTTCTAAATAAATGAATATTAAATTAATAATTTTCTGTTGAATACACAATAAGTTTTACTGATCTGTACCCATAGGCCGAATAGTTCTTATGGTTTCATACCATTAATGAAGATGTTTTCAATGTCACTGACAAGGGGATGCAGGAATGGATCCAAGGAACATGGACGACTCTTAGGTAGCTGATAAGAAGGGACAAATCCCACCACATAAACTTGATCAGTTTTGCTTCTTTCAGCCTTAGCCATGTTAGCTATTGTCACTTCTATTGCCCCTATAATTAAGAAGATGCTAATCACTGATAAGAAGATAACAGTTTAAATAAGGTGTTCAACAGCAAGACTTAACTCCTGTCAGTTAACTGCAGTCTTAAGCACATTTGTGTTATTGGATACATTACATTTATTTCTTAGAAGTGAGAAAGAAGGTGTTTGCTTACCACAACTATGTGCTCCAGGGTATCCAAAGGGCTGCCAACCATCCCAGTGGCCAATAAGTGCAATATTGCGGGGATCCCCTCTAGAATAGCATGGTGTGTGCTTCCACCTTGATCCACATTCATGCTTCCCTTCTTCTTCTGGAAATTCCTCGATCTCATCACTACTTGTCACATTAGCACAGTACTGACACTTAACAGGTAGCATCCAGCGAGAATCTGGATCCCAGAACCACTTAAGCTCATTAAATCTTTCACCATCCCAGATTTCTTTCAATATAAAGTTAGGACCTTCCCCTACTAACCAGTGTTCTTTCTCACCCCAGTGGGCCATCATTTTCTCACACACACCACGATTACTACACCAAAGTTGAACTTTGTCAGAAATTCCTAGGTAGTAGAATTTTATCGTGCCTTTCTTTCCGCAGTGTCTGCATTTGTCTTCACCATTTTCCATGACATCCCATTGTGTGTAATGGCTCTCATCCAAACAGATGTAAAGTTCTCTGGGAGATTTGTATCCACAATTTTGGAGAACTGTTTGTGTGTCTTGCCAATTCCCTGGCCATTTTTCTTCTAAGTGACTGTCCTTTCTACAGTACAACTCTTTGGCAAATTGCAGGACGTCTTCAAAATCTGATATTGACCCATTCATTTGATCCACTAAATTCAATGCTTTAGTATAGCAATTGTTATTTGTATGTCATCAGGGTCAATTTCCAAATCATCTGAGGTGTTCTCTGGGGTGGTGGATTCTGTCATTTCTGCTAAACTTGAGGTACTTGAAGCATATGCACCAGTCTGGTTGCCAGGTAGGGCACTAGAATTGCAGTCATAGACATCATCCACGTGCACAGTAATGGTGACGTTGTCCCCGGGAGACAAAGGGGATGAAAATTCATCAATGCCTGAGTCGTTGTGTGAATCACTGGGTTCTTCATTTCTGTTTGAAACAAAGGAATACTTGTGATCAGGTGCAGCCTCAAGAGAATTCAAATGATTGTGGATATTGCCCATTTATTTGTATATCAAAAGCAGTCATGTATATGTTGTGGTTCAATTTTGTCCTTGGTTTAAATTTTATTTTCCTTTGTTTTTCGGTATGGTAATGTATGATAATGAGTTTGAAACAAAAGAAAATAAAATTTAAACCAAGGATAAAATTGAACCACAAATTTAAATTTAAATTAATTTAAACCACATGTTAAAATGATGAGCCTATATTTTTGTGATTACCTGGGTAGCCCAAGATCAGCAATGGCTTGTTGTTGTTGCCAATGAGAATATTCCAGGGAACGTGCAACTGCAGCACCATTGCAGCTGGAACAAGGGCAATGTACGTGTCTAGATTTTAACTGTGAACAGTTACAGCAGACAATATCATCTCTTGACCAAACATAAGGTTCAAATCTTCGTCTTTTAGTTTCCATAATATCGGGCAGCTGGCTCACGACGGGTAAAAAACAAAGATCAGTAACGCCGAATTTCCCGCGCGAAGATATCCTGCCGATGCCGATCCTTCACCATAATTTCAAAAAGCCCTCCAAAGGAAACGTCAATCCAAAACGCCGAATTTCCCGCGCGAAGATAACCTGCACCAATCACACCCCAGCTTTTTTTTCATCAACCAATCACGTTGCGGAATGACGATGCAGATCCCGTGTTTGATCCCAGCGTTGTTCATTCCGCCCATGAATTGTGCAAGTGAGGACGTGACGGTTTTGAATTGGTCTTCTTTATTCTTCGTTTTGTTGTTTATTGACAACCATGGGTGAAAATGAAACGTCCAGTTCCGTACAAGAAATGAATATCCAAGAAGTGAAGGATTTTATTGCGAAAGAATTCCAATTAGAAATTGCCGAGAAGTTCGAAGGTAAGCTTGTGTCGCATTGTGTTTTTTCGCGCCATTTTACGCTGCGTATGATGGTCCGCTTTTTCTTTCAGATAACCTACCAGTATTTGAAAAAAGGCCTGAAACTTTTCAATTCAGCTTTGGGTTCATTATTGTGCACTTTCAATTAACTCATATTAAACGTGATCGAGTTTTTATCGCTCTGCCGTGGGGGAAAACTGGTCATTCACTGAAAGTTTTGGCGCGAAAGAAAGAAACTTCATTTTTGAATAAAAATGAGATATTAAGTGCTGTTAAGTTATTAAGATTTAATTTAACCTTACTTTAGTTATCTTTGCAACTTTTCTACAGTCTGTTAGAAGGGCTAGAAATCGTTCATATGCCAATTCAAAGATGGCGGCCGCGATCTTAGATCGTTCCTTCCCGTTCGGTTCATAGTTGGTGTGTTTTGTTATTGAAAAAAGTTTAAGTTTACCTGTACTATGTACAATAATTTCCTCTTCTTGTTCTTTTTTCTGCAAACAGCGCAAAAAATTGACGGCAAATCCTTATTATTGCTATCAAAGAAAGCAACAAGAGAACAGTACGAAGCCTGCGGACTGATGACAGTAGCTGACCAACTTAAACTAACGATGCTGGTCAACGCAAGCGCCGATATAGATGAAGCGTCGAGTTGCGTGATCACGGCAGTTAAAGCAAAAAAGCCTTCGAAGGCCCAGCTGAATCAAATCAGCGATATTAATAGAAGAATTTACAAGACGAAGTGAGTGATATAAGCTGGCAATTAAGCTTTCCATGCATGTAACTTAAATTTCTTGAACACGACTCCAGAGTTTGTATTTCAAATTTTGCGTTGTTTAGCTTTTCATCATCAACACATGAACACTGGCTTGAATTTGAGAACGTTATTATTCTAGGTTGTAAACACGGTGTAAATTTTTTTTACAAATATACTTCCTGCATTATTTCATTTCTGCTTTTTATTTGTAAGCCCCAAGTTTTGCGGGTTGATCATTTCGGAAACGATAGCTGAAACGATACTTCTTTCTTAAACAATTTGGATTTTTGTCAATTTATTGAAAGTTTCAACAACTGTTGAATCTTTCCCTTAATAGGAGAAAAGCGATCAGAGCGGCAACAATCAAACGATGGCCGGGGAACAACATCCCCAAATTCAAAACCAACAAGACAGCTGTAGCAGAGTTAAATCAGTTAGTGGAAGAGCTTGTGGCTGAATGCTCTTTTCCGCCTTTGAACTTTGGGAGAGATGGCATCAAACAACACATTTTGGATGTAATGAATGAAAGACGAAGACACCAAAGGAATGGCCATGATTACTCTAAAGTAAGCTCAACCATTTATCTATCACATTTCATCAAGACCCCCCAAACAGTTAAGGAAGGAGAATAGAATAGAAACTTTATAGTGATGTGTCAAAGAAAATCTAGCTTCCTGTGAATCAGGATGCTAAGCGGGGATACAACTAAGCTAAAAAATATTTGACAATAACTTATATTACAATAATTAAAATGACTTGATTTCTCTTTTAAGCACGTACTAGCTAACACCTAATGCACAATAGCACTGGCTCACTAAGAGTAAAACAGGGTGCTAATTGTAGACAAATAATTTGTTTGGTGTCATTAGAGGCTTGTGCCAAATAAGACAATCTTAACATTTCTTTGGGCTAAAGTTTTAACCCGTTGAGGTCAACATTTGATACAGGGAAATAGGAAGATATTTGTAAATAC
>NC_090886.1:23779566-23784566 GCF_036669925.1 Montipora capricornis
CAGCTGCCCCGCGAAGAACAAAAAGTGTACCTCGTGTGGTAAACCATTTTGCCCAAGGTTGCAGAACAAACCCACCTGACCATGAACATCACACTTTGCAAGATGTCCATGGCCTAAGAAAGAATCTCTTTTCTTCAATACTTGAATTGGCCAACGCAAATCATGCATTTCAGGACCTGGTGTATCTTGATGGCGCCATAGAATATTGCAGTCTTTCTGAAGCAAGCTATACAATCCAGAAAGACCATACCAGAAAAAAAATTGCCAGTAGTGGTTTGGCATACGAAGATTTGAAGAGCGCATAAGGCCGTTACGGGCAAGAGGGTGTCATCACAATCTTGTTGACACTGCCATCATGATCAACATCAAGATCACCACAAGTAGATTGCACTAGTCAAATTTTAGCAGCCATCATTGCTCATTTCCAAGGTGCTAGCCGTCCATACAGTAAGAATTACTTCCGCTACCTTTTCATCTCCAAAATGTATGCAACATTGCCCAAACCAGCTTTTAGGGAGGACATAACCCCTACACATGAGCACGCAACTGACGCCAGTGAGCCATTGATAGTCATGCACCCGTGATAGTCTCAAAATTTTAGAATGTCACAAACACGCAAACAAAGGAAAACTGTGCTAATTTTTCTCATGTTTCCTTCAGTGAAATTTTGCAATTTAAGTTTGTAAATTACAAGATTCAGACGCATACTTTTTAACAATATTTTTTGACAAAATTTTATCTAGGCATTTCTTTCTTTTAATGAATCTAGTAAAAGTTTCCGATTTTTATGAATGGACCGGACACATTTTTCACTTTTTTCAACAAAACTATTTTCTGATATCATTTTCACATGACTTCCCAGTTTGAAGATATTTCACCAAAGGCAACTCAAGAAAGGGGAGCAATAGGTTGAAAATAGCAAAAAAGGGTTATCTTTACGATTGGTTGTTGCCATGGTTGCCATGATTCACTCACATGCCCAAAAAAAGAAACCCTCAATTGGAATGTTGTTAAACTTCACTGCAGATGTCAGGAACATAAACCCTCAGGTTAAACAAATAGCTTGTTCTTAGTTGCTCATCCTTCTATAGCCTAGGTGTATGGATTGTTGATATTGTAGGAAGCCATGCACCTACATGTAAATCAGTGGAATGTCTATGGTACTTTTTCGTCGTCGCAATGAATTCCACTTTCTCCAATGTGGTATTAACTTTCCATTGTGTAAAAAGGCATAATTATTTTGTTTGATGACTGATGAAAAATTAATCTGTTATTCACTGAAAATCAACACCATGGCCTTTGCCATTACATGTACATGAAAATTTGCTCCAAGACCTACATGTGCCAAGCAAAAATAACACCTTTCTGCTACCCCCTGGAAGCCTTCCAAAGACAGGCACATAAGGACTCTGCGACAAATGTAATACTTAGCGTGGGAGGTACAGGAAAAAATGTTAAATCAAAGTTTAATTGCGGAGGGGTAGGCGCAGTGGTAAGATCTCTGCCTTCCAACCCTAAGGTCACGGGTTCCATTCCCGGTTCTGCCGAGACTGGAATATTTGGCGACCTTCTTTCCCGCTTAAGTTCACTCAGCTTTCCATCCTTCCAAGGTCGGTAAAAATGAGTACCAGCATGCATGGACTGCTTAGAAGCGGCTGCTATTTGCGCCTGTATATGCTTCCAGTCCGCTGGGGTAAATTGATCATTGTAAAGCGCCTTTGAGACGTTAGTGATAAGGGCGCTATATAAATGCACCACTTTACTTTTACTTTACTTTAATTATAATGGAGTGACTGAGTGAGTGCCATCTGACTGCCTCTGATACAGGTCTCACAAATGGCTATGCCACCCAATTAGCTAAAAAGAAATCCAGATCTAGTGCAATCCAGAAGACAGCAGAGAGGACCAGAGAAACTGTAAATGTTTTCACAAAAGAACTTTACTTAAAAGCTGTCCTTAAAAGGCTACCGGTATATATCATATTTCGCTTTTCAATACATGAAGTTCCTCAGGAGGGTTATGTACGTCAAAGAAGGAATATAACCAGAGGCCCAAAGAAATGTTCAGCATTCCACCAGCCAATAAAGGGGCATAACGATATTGTTGACAGTCCCAATAATGCATCAAGACAAACATAAATAAATTTCTAGAACTGTACCTGTATAGTGTATTAAAACTGTGAGTGTTTCATTATTGTTATTTTCAAATACAATGTCTATCAGTTCTAACATGACTCTCATTATCTGAACAACCTGCAAAGCATACATGCCTGCACTGTTTAGTAGGCATTTTTCTTTTCGTCATAGATCAGATGCCCATATTCTATGCAGTATTGAAGGATAAGAATGAGTCCCATGATTGACATCTGAGGTTTTTCATTTAACAGAGAAAGTAATGTCAGTGGATAGTATAACAACAACCATCCATTTATTTGCCAAATTAGGAAAAGGTTCTACAGAAGAGAATAAATTAATAAGATGAGGCAAAAAAACTACTCAGAAAACTTAACGAGCTGAGCAGTTTCAATACATTATGGGCTTGCATTTTCTGGATTGTAGCACACAAACACAACCAATAGAGTAGACAAGAAGATAAATAAAATAAATAAATCTAAATAATCTAAAGAAAATACATTTAGGGAAATAAAGGACAAAAAATTAAGAAAAATGAAGAAAACATGGTACCAGATTTTAGTGCAGTATAATATTTATCAAGTCTTGTGTTTTGAACAGTGATAAGCTATAAGAATAAATTGACAATACCAAGCTAGCAAAGAACTACCTTTTTAAATCTCCATCCAGATTATTCCAAACAGAAGGACCAGAGAAGTTTAATTGAATTTACTATAATTAGTTCTAACATGATCGATAATTATTATAATAAGTTGATTTTGATGCTAGCCTAGTATTATAATTGTTTAGATGACATACGTGAAAAGATGATACTGAAACATGAGAAGGGCAGTATGAATAGTTATAAGATTCATTAATTTGATTACTTGTAACTGTGAAAACTGAGGGCTAGAGTGAGCATCTCGATTATTATTCATACTGCCTTTTTCTGCAAAACTATAACAGGTTTAAGAATTGTGGTCAGTCGTTAAGTAGTTAATTCATACTTGCATAATTTAGACCAGCATTTGAAACTTGAACATCTGTTAAAGGTTCCTCAGATGGAGGGGGCTCAAGCTTTAATTCCAATTTTGCTAGTTCTTTCGGAGAACAAACTTCAATTGGAGCGCTGGTATCATTCTTACGAAGAAAACAAAAAGAGGATGCTGGGATTTGTGAGACGTAACACCAGGTCTATCAAGAATGCATCTGTGAGACGTGTGATTTATCTCACGTTAGTCAGGTCACATCTCGGCTACACCACTCAAGTGTGGGTGCTCCAGTAGAAAGAACTGATCCGTAACTGACAGACCAGATTCAGCACCGGGCTACAAAATACATCCTCAACTTGCCTTTCCTCTGCAAGGAATCCTATAAAGGCAGACTGATTAAACTGGACCTTCTCCCCATGGCCGACTGACATGAGTATCTACTTGAAGATATGGTTTTTTTCTTTAAATCTGTGACTGGGCTAGTTAAGGTTAACCCTACTGTACTCCCCACTCTAGACACGCCCTCCCAAGAGCAATTTGATCCATAACCAACACAATTGTAACTCTATTTGTTCCCAAAACATGCAAAACAACTATATATACCTGTAACAGGTTTTTTTTCATCCCCACAGTGAGAATATGGAACGCTCTAGCTGATGACATTGGTCTTTCCGTAACCATCTCTTTCAGTTCATTCAAGGCACACCTACTCAGCTACTATAAGCAATCACTCTGGAAATCATAATGACCCTGAAGATCTGCACAAGTTGCAACAAAGCTTGTAATCTGACAAGACATTAATTGCTGCTACTAACTACTAATTAATTTTTATTGTAATTTTTATTTCAATTTTATGTGTTCCAGGACCGCAGTAATTGGTGTAAGCTGTTGTGGATTGCCTGCCTGTATTGTACCATTTACATATTTTGTTTTGTTTGTGTATATTTAATATTAAGTTGGCGAAGCTAGTAAAATAAAATAAAATAAAATGGTTACCATAAAAAGACCAGATGTATCGAAATTTGCATTTCTTTTTTAACTCATCACACTTATATGAAATGGGTCACTTCTAGCTGGAGTGAGACTCTTCAATAAAGATCTTATTTTCACCTTGACTGCCCAGGCCAATATCTACAAAAGGTAAGTTCTTCAACTTGGATGTTGCTTTGTAAAGATGATCCCTGACACAACGACAAGTAAATTTAACAATTATGGGAGGGGTCGCACTGTCACTTTTCAGTCTGTGGCACATGGAAATATCTTTATCTTCAATGCAAACATCAACGATTGAGCCAACCTTTTTGACAATTTCATTTGCATCTTTGTGTGCTGAAGTAGGAATTCCTCGTATTTCCAAACAGTCTGGTCGGATGTACTGTTCCTGATTGTCAATTGCTGATTTCATTTGGTTGAGGGCATTTCCATGTACTATACCGCAAGCTCTCTTGCTTAAAAAACTGTTTTTCCTTTACTAACACCGCATTTGACTCCTCCAGAGCAGCAATTTTCTTTTTCACGTCCTTGAACTCTTTGTTGATGAAATTTATTGAACTGGCAAAGGTTCCAGCTTCTTGTCCACCAACGAGGCTAGTTTTCTTTCGACCATATTATCTAACACTGACTTAATAATAGCTCTTAGCTTCAACTGGTCAAGTTCCATCGTTAAGGCTAAGGTTAAATTGGTACCACACTAGACATTTCGGTAAAGAAAAGTGAGAAAGAAGAAGAAAACTTAAAAATTTAACGGAGCTGCTGAAAAACCTGCACATCCGCATGCCAATCGCATACCTCCTATCCTACGTACATGTAAGTAACCTGTCTGGCAATTGCATCAGTGATTGAGGCAGCTCTAGTTAATTTCAAGTCAGCGAAATCATTTTGTTGTAATTAGCATTTT
>NC_090886.1:23789566-23794566 GCF_036669925.1 Montipora capricornis
TCTGATGTACTGCAATTTTCCACTTTTGACAATGATAGTTAGCCAGGAGAAGTGTCTCACTTGCCTTGCTTTGTTGTGCCCCTTAACAAATACCTGTACATACTGTACATTGTACCCTTCGAGTCATTTCACCCTTCTAGCATAAGAAAGCTTTTATTAAAGGCAAGTTAATGAGGTATGCTAAAAACAGTTCTTCCCACCAGTCTTTCTCTGAGACTAGGGATAAGTTCTGGAAGCGGCTACCTGTAAGAGGGTATCCAGTTAGATTTTTGCTACCACTGTTTCCCGAAATCAGATACAGTGACAGATATTGGGTAAAGAATACACCATGATCGGAATAAGGAAGATTCAGATCTGCGTAGCATGTAAGCAGACTTTTACAGACACTGTATTCTGAACTCATGAAGATATTAACAGCAATAGAGAAGACATGTACATCTGTACATTTACATCAGCAAAATCAGTCTGCACTGAGGACAATAATACGGCTCACTTAAACAAGACCATAATAAAGTTGGAGCATCAGTTTCTCTTGCTGCAGATCTTTGTACAATCGATGCAGATGCATGTATAGTTTCAGAGTTTCATATCAATAGTTTAATACCAGATGCGCTAATTACCATAATTTGAAGGATACAAATCATTCGACAGAGGTAGAGAATGGGGAAAAAAGGACATGAGAAAAGGTGGTGGTACAGTTATTTACCTTAGAGAAAAAATAGTCGATCGAGATAATAACTTTGAAATGTTGCCCATCAAGATTCTACTCACTTCAGGACACAATATATTAATAATTGGACTTTCCCACCCACCAACTTTTACTTATACTGAGTCTGGTCTGATTCACACCATTATTCAGTTTACTGATGAATTTCTTGACGATTGTTCCGATGGTGCTCTTTTGTGTGGCAGAGATTTAAATCAGCCTCAACTTCAACACATTGTCTGCATTATCTGGTCTACATCTACATCTACATCTACATGTTCTTTCACGAGAAGAAGGTGCCTAGCATGTGCCGTATCGAAATATTGGGTACTGCATAGGCCACAATAATGACCATGAGCTTAATAATATTATTTCATGATAATTACATGTAAGTCTTTTGGGAGCTTCATCTACAAGACACGTAACTTTTTTGACCTGTCCTTTTACAGTCTACAAGGTCTTTTTTCGTTACCCATAGAACCACCATCAATTTCATGAATGTCCTTACAACTCAGAATGAATATAATTTTATACATGTAGTTACCATGGTGCCCTTAGCGCACGCTGATTGTTGATTTTGTGTGAAAAAACCAAGATCCACTCAGTCTTTTCATGAAATATCAAAAGGAACAATGTACAATTATTATGAATCTTTTCAGTTCAATTCTTGATAATTTTGAGGCTTCTTGCAAAGTGTCTTTTAAAAATAAGGATTATGTCTGTTTCTGATGAAGTGTTTGCATTGTACTTCTTGTACATGAAATGTAGCTGTATAGTTCTTATTTGTCTTGTTTATGTACATGTACTGTACACATACATGATCATACATGAATTTAATGATTTCTTATTTATTCATGTATCTATTTGTAAGAATAAAAATCCCCCGTATTTCAATAGTAGTACAAACTCAAATATTGTTAGATTGTAAACTTACTAGGCAGGTTCATCTGCATCACCACAACAAGAATGCCTGACCGGCAGAAGGCAAAGTTTGCGTGCACTAGATGTGTTCTATCTTGATAGTAAAGTAGGTTTTTACTTGCAAAGCAGTAAACCCAAACCTTCTTTAAGGGAACATAGCAGAGCTTTATTCCTCCACACTTTTCTAAAAGCAGAGGGAATAAACTTAAATGTGGGAAAACAGTTCACATAAACACAGCAATCATCGGGTGGAATCGCCACCAAACCATGTACTTTCTGTCGACTTTTCTCACACGCTCTGAAGGTGAGTCCCTGGTATGTTTTCAATACTTCTGTACACATTTGAACTTAGATTTGGGCAAATAAGTAAGAGGGTAAGTTAAGTTCTGGGCATTTTCAACCAATCATCAAGTGGAAACGATGTGCTTTCCGTCGGCCTTTCTCAGGCACCGTCAAGGTGAGTCCCTCATATGTTCTCAATACTTCTGTAAACATTTGAAACTTATATTTGGGCACAGCTCTCACTCCTGTTTCAAGCATTTCATCAAAAAGTATTGTCAGAACCCATTTTGAGACATTACTGTAATTTAGTGTCGATTTCTACAGTTTCGAGACCCGCAATGAATGTGTATCATGCGGTACCAGTGTTTCTTCGTAAAGTATGTTATGGGTTAATTGTAAAGCTGAATTCGGTGAGTCTTTCTCATGTATAGCATTGTACTGTATCTTCACAAAAGTAAAACTACAGCTGTAACTTGATGCTCCATGAGCACACACTGGGTTGCCTGTGGTATGTGTTACAGAAAAACAGAAGGGACTGAGTTGGGTGGAATTGAACTGCAGCGTTCCAGTTAATTTTTCCATGTGGGGGGTAATTGAGACCATTTGAGGGGTCACCCAGACTTCCTACCAGCAGTGAACCTTTGGCTCACACGTTCACACGTTTAATTCTTTTGAAAAGTCCTGTCCCATTTTGAGGTCTTTTAGTTGGTTAACCTTTAGAAATAAATTCACTTCAAAGATAACAAAACACGCCTTTGAGTAAAACTCACTCATTTCTTCTTTAATTAAATAGTCTGCAAAAAAACTAACTGCAAATTTCTCTGACAGACGTTTTCCTGCAAGTCATGCATGTCTTGCAGTTGCACTAGGCAAATGTTTATTACGCATAATAAGGAAGGACTGAACGTGTTGTTTCCGCTTCATAATTCCTCTTCTTTGCAGTCTAATCTGATGCCAGGTCAAAATTTTTTTGGCTTTACGTTTGCATCAGAAAGTACCGTAAAAGCCGGGAGTTAACAGTAAAATACAAGCCAAAAGAGAGACTGCAGAGGCACAAATGACAATCGAAACATCTAATTTATATCCAGTATATAAGAAATTGATGGAAAACCATCCAAAACAAGCACCAGCTGAAGAGAAACGAATCACCAGATGTTCAGCGATGGGAAATTTACGGGTGACCCGAAAACACTGACCTCCGGTTCGTGGACCCCCCATGGACCAGGTCCATGGACTACCTTACGGACCAGTCCATGGAGTACCCCTACGGACCCCCTCTACGGACCAACATAAAAATACAAACAAAAATAAATAACAACTAAGTATTAAATTTGACTTACCCCAGTTGCCTGCACTCATGTCGGCGAAATTTTCAACCGTAACGCTCCTCAAATTTAATAGACTTGGGTGCAAAGTGTATCAGTCACATGTGGCGACTTCCTTATTAGCTGTGTATGGAAGACTGCAGTGTTTCGAAAAAGACCGATAATACCCAAGTCTCGTGTTTTCTTTCCCTCCACCCATAAACCCGCCCCAGGCTTTACGAAATAGAACACGACCTCTCTCCATCTCTCTCAAAATGGCGGAGGGAAAAAAAACTCACGAATATATATAGAACTTGGATATTATCAGTCTGAGCAGTCGTGACTCAGTTGGCTAGTGTGCGGCTTTCGGAGCGAGAGGTCCCCGGTTCGATCCTCGGTGACTGAAAACGTCTGTTTCGACTTTCCTCTGATCCGTGTAGCTATAGCTCTAAATACCCGTAAAACAGAGCACTGACAGAGGGAGGGACGGAGAGAGGGAGGGGGGTAAAGGGTGCACCGTCGGCTTCCATTGATACCAGCCTCGTAGCTGAAGGAACTACCGACATTAAATAAAGTTACTTTACTTTACCTTTACCTTTATCCATACATCGCCACAGTTAAGGAAGTGGCCACATGATTGATACACCTTGCACCCAAGCCTGAGATTTAGTCTGTTAAATTTGGGGAGCGTAACGGTTGAACATTTCGCCGACACGAGTGCAGGCAACCGGTAAATCAAATTTAATTCTTAGTTGTTATTTATTTTTGTTTGTATTTTTATGCTGTTTTGGGGTCGTCCGTAGAGGGGGTCCGTAGGGGTAGTCCGTGGACCTGGTCCGTAGGGGGGTCCACGGACCGGGGGTCAGTGTTTTCGGGTCACCCGAAATTAAATTTACAAGTATATGTGATTACACGTACATATACAACACAACACCAGATTCTACTAAAGATATTTCTTACATTTTTCGTCGATCCCAAGGCTTGAGATTCCACCAAAATGTTCAAAATGATATTCTTTGTCCTTAACAATATCTCCAGTGTTATTTTAGACCTTATTCGGCGAAAAAAATCGACATGTTGCGACATCGGCCGATAGCCGCTCGCCAGACTCAAAATATGATCATCAAAGGACTGTCATGTAACCGTCATGAATGATATTTGGCAGGAAAGTGGGCCATCCCAGAGCTGCGATCCTCTTGGCCAGCGCCGCGGATCGAGAGCTATATAAGAGCTATCGAGCTATATTCGTTTTTTTCGAATTCCCCATAATACAGTTTGTTTGCCCCCCAAATTTTGCATAAACCATTGTTTTCAAATGCTCTTAGGAATATGCAGTGTCCCAAAAGCATTTGAAAACAATAGTTTATGCAAAATTTTGGGGGGCAAACAAAGTGTATTATGGGGAATTCGAAATAGAGAAATATTGAGCTAAATATTGAGCTGGCTGGTTCCAATCCGTACTCGTCACTGATTGGTCAGATGGGAACACAATAAAAATGCTAACCGGATTCTGTTATATGTTTGCCGTACTTGCAACGGAAATATTACTAGGTGTCGCGATCTTCTTAGAGTTTTGCCTATGCGCGAGCCGTCAAAATTTAACAATTATTGGATGAGGTTGAGCATGTTAGCGATAATTATCAAGGCCAAAGTTTGTGTTATCTGCCGAAACCGAAGGCTGAGGCGGATAACACAAACTGAGGTCTTGATAATTATCGCTAACATGCGAAAACCGAATTCAATAATTGTTTTATTATGCATATTCCTGAGCTGAGCTCCGCCATGAC
>NC_090886.1:23814566-23817066 GCF_036669925.1 Montipora capricornis
AGGAAAGAAAACATTTTCCAAACCGTTTTCCACCTGAACACGAAAAGCGTTGAATGTGTAAGAACTATAGTTGACGTAGTACGGCCGTGTAGCCGCATCGAGCAACAGAAAGCGCGCAAAAAAATGAAGCCTCGTTTTTGTTTAGGTGAGTTAACCTGAGTTGAGCCTGTAATCCAATCGAAAACCAGTACCTGGTCAGCCGTCACCTTCCAAAAAACAGGTGACCTCGATGAGCTTTAAGCTCGAGCCCGCGAGATGGTCACGTGATACTGAGAGCGGACACCTTGTTTTGACAGGTGTCAATCAATCAAAACATCAAAGATGTATGCTGTAAACTAGTATGATACTGGTCACATTGGCATACGTGGAGGGCTGGACGTACGTACGGACGATCAATGACGTCATGGCTATAAAACCAAGATTTCTTGCATCGATGGGTTACCATATTTTCTTAACTATGGTGCTCCGCTATTATCGTTCATTTTGAACACTGAAAGCTTGATAGCGATCATGGGAAATGAACATATTTCTTTTAAAAGCCAAACCTCTATGTCTGGACTCGCGGGACTTAAACCTGCGAACGTGTGATTAATAACCCCTTCACTTAACCACTAGACTATCACATCACTAACTGCGAGGTTGTCATTTTTTTATTAATGTCAATAATTTTTACTTCCAAAAGTGCCGCTGTAAACATGTATTAACACCCGATAAGAAGCAAGCTTACATGGTGAAAACTGTCGGTTACCAAACTTCAAGAGAAAGCTAACCATTTTAAAAGCAAGTGATTTTTTTTAGACACTGATTAGTTTTGGTAAATAATCGACACTTTTTTTTTTCATTTTATTTGCTACAAAGTGCTGGGATAGAGTAATCTAAATAGAAGATTATACTTCATTTGGAGCAAACTGACAATGAAAGATAACCCTTCATTCGAGGAAGAGATCGTGTTGAGTGAAAGGTGGGTGTTTTAAAACGTGCTACAACGTCGGTCGTTCCCAGGGTCTTCTCGGCTTTCAACTGATTTTACACTTTCACGACAATACGTGCAGTCAATCGATGGTAGTAGTGGCATCCTCGTCTCGAAGAGGCGATGGTGAGCGCTGGGGATTTGGGCAAGATCTTGTATGACTGTGTAGCCCGATCCTGTAGTGGCAGTCTGTTGCAGGTGGGGGCAGACGTGCCTTGTGGAATCGAGCGCAGAGGCTGCGCGTTCTTTTCTTGCCGCTCTCTTGCATGTAACCTGGACTCTAGCGTTCGCTTCCACCTTTGAAACCCTCGCTTTGACACTTTGCCGCGATGTATCTCGGTATTTGGCGATGTCCTCCCATGCACTGGTGTCGATTAATGCAGATCGCAAGTCTCGCCTGATGACGTCCTTGTAGCGCAGCAGCGGTCGACCCACGCGAAGGACGACAACGGCAAATTAGCCAATCAGATTGCGAGATTACAAGCAATTGTGGTAAAAATAGAAATAGATAGCAAGAAACAATACAATTGATATAATTGGATTTACTATTACGTTGACGCAGCATTCGCATATTTCACACTAACGAAATTACCGAAACGGTTAGTTTTCGTCACCAAAGTGGCATTAGGTTTAGCTCTTACATTGTAATGGGAGGACTGGCTAATTATGCGTTTATGTATAAGCGGATGCAGCGGGTTTTCCGGGGAGACTTTCAGTACAGACTTTGTGCATGCTGTTGTTCTACGCTCCTGAAGGGTAGGAATACCAGCCTGGGTTAACGCATTCACATAAGGAATAAGGGGGAATATAATCGCTAAAGCGCGCCTCTGAATCCTCTCCAAATCTTGTGACAAATATTTGGGAAGGTTGGCGAAAACGACACAGGCGTACTCCAAAATAGAGCGCACGAGAGAGCAATAGATGCTAACAAGGTCTCCTTATGGAACACTGCATTTCTTAAGTTGCCTGATTGCGTAGAGGCGTCTGTTAGCTTTCTTCACTACGTACTCGCAGTGAGCAGCCCATGAGAAGTCATAAGAGATATACACACCGAGTAGCTTAAATGATGTCTCTTCCTCGATATAGGTGCCACCGGTGACCATGGGTTGGAGCTCACAGCTATTATAGTGAAGAAAGTTAGCACGCATCTCTTTACATTTTACTGGATTAAGTTGCATTTTTTTGTTACTAGCATCCGAGACGATGTGGCGCATTATTGATGCCAAAACAATGGCCGCTGCTTCTCTCGACACTTCTCCTGCAGCTGACGGAGGGAGAAAATCATGTCCACTGTGAACCTCACGGCTCTGAAGCCACACTGTGACTCGGGGTAGACTTGTGAAGCGAGGCTCTGCAGACGGGTCAAGGTGACCCGAGCAAAGACTTTGCCAATGACTCTCAGAAGAGAGATGCCGCGATAGTTGTTGCAATCACTACGGTCACCCTTGTTCTTGTACAGGGTTACTATGCTGGCATCTCTCATGTCTTGGGGGATGTGACCTTGCTCCCAGCACAGGCAGAGGAGCTCAT
>NC_090886.1:23834566-23844566 GCF_036669925.1 Montipora capricornis
TTCACCATATTAGCCACTGTCTCTGAGTGACTACTTCACGTATGATTGATTATTATGTACATTTGACTTCCTTAGTTCGCTGGCTCGAGCAAAGGTAATCGATATTCTCACACGGTGAATTTTTATTCTCGTTTGGTGCTTTCTCAAACTGGTCATGCGATGACTGGTTCTGGGCACATTGCGGCATCAATGTTATGCTCGATATGTGGTTTCCCTTTCTCGTATGGTGATTTCTTTATCTCACACAGCGAACACTGAAACTCGCTCGGTGATTCTGTTCTCGATTAGTGATTTCTAATTCTGGGATTGTAGTTTTTTAAATCTCGATACTGATCACTCAAACTGGTAGGGTGATTTTTTGATCTCTCATACTCTGATTTCTTGATGTCACACATCGATTAATAAAACTGGATAGATGATTTCAAACTCAATGAACATTTGTCATGTTTGACTTGCTATACGGGAGACCCAGAAAGTCAAGTCATCAGTGTCACTGATGTCGAAAAGGTTCGACATATTTTCCACTCTCTCTAAGTGACTACTTCACGTATGATTGATTATTATGAACATTTTTGCGTGCACTGATGACTTCCCTAGTTCGCTGGCTCAAGCAAAGGTAATCGATATTCTCAGGCTACGTTTACACGGGTCCGGACAAATTTTTGTACAGACGGATTTTGTACCTGGACCGCCTGTTTAGATGGATGGAACAGTGTAAATTCTGTTACAGATCGTATTGGTGTTTACATGGGTCCGTGCAAATTTTGAGACCAGTTGCAGCATTTGAATGGCTTTTTTTTGACTCTCTGCTGTGATTGGTTAAGCTAATGCTTTTAGCCAATCACGTTGTAGCTAAGTGAAGTACGCGGCAAATCAAACATGGCGGCAGACAAAAACTTTATGTGGACAGATAAAGTAAATGCGCTGTTGCATGTAATTTTAGACTACAAAGTCGGAAAAGCAGGCGAAGGAGTTGACTGGGAGACAGTGATGAGCAAGTAGGAAGACATAACCAAAATGTTTTTGGAAAAGTAAGGAAAGGAAAGGAAAGGAAAGGAACTTTATTTAAGTGTCTAGTCGTTCTAGCGCTGGAGCACTAATTGGGGACATTGTAAACTGAAATTAACAATTTACACAAATCAAGTCAAATGTAGGTTTTTGATAACGGCAAAGACACATCCATATGCTATACAGTGCCTTTCCATACTTTCCACTATAAAATTCAAATTACCCGAAAAAAAAGCGAAGAAAACAGTCGAGAATCAAGAAATCACACATTTCTTCGATAGGACGTTCCTGTTTTGACCCGAAAGCCTCGTTTTCGTTCCTCCTGAAACTTTTGTTTTCTCATGGGAAGCAGGAAACAATGCTTAAGCAAAATTTGGGTGGACAAACTAAGAGTATTATGGTATTTTCCGCTTCGGCCTACTGAATTCCTAGGCTTTTTTGTTGGTCATTTTCGGATTGGCCCAGCCAACATTACGTCTGGGAAAATCCAGTTTCCGCGCCTTCAATACCACCCAACTCAGTGCCCTCTGTTTTTGTGTATCATGTACCACAGGCAACCCAGTTTACGCTCACGAAGATTCTAGTTGTTAGATTAAATAACCCGGGAGCCCCGCTTTTAGGCCTGGCTAAATCTATATATTGTTGTACAGGAGCCTATCACCGGGAGCCTCCATCTCCCATATAAGCCCTTGGAGACACTCTTTACCCGTATCTTTTTATTTTTAGACGTTCGAATTCCCACGAATGCATTATGCCGTCCAGTCAGAACAAAGTTATTGTATTACGTCACAAGCAGTCACGCACCAGTAATCGCGTTCGTCTCACAAAATATTCTAAAAATAAAAAGATACGTGCAAAGGTTGACTCAAGGATATAGTCTGGATGGAGGGTCCAGGTGATGGGGCCCTGTTGTTGTACCTATAAGGTAGGGCGTTGATTTACACAGTGAAGTTAATTTCCCATTTCCAAACGGTTAGCTTTCGAATCATGGATACTCGTAGTTACAAACGTTACGTTAAAACTTTGAGGTCAGTTTTCACGTGACGTCATGGCGACCACGTTGGTGTCCCTAAACAAAGGAACGGCGGCTACGTTGGTGTCCCCAACTAATCATCCGGGAATTGAGCTGTATTATCATGGAAACGTTTTCTTTTGTTTCGGCCCACTTTCATTCACTTTTCTTTGTCTTTGTCCTCCAAACCTCTCTTTCAAGCTGAATTTTAATATATTGAAGAAAGCCTATTTCCTTTTCTTCAATCTTAGCCTCGCTGTGATACGTTTATGTTATTCGTAAGAACTTCGCTACTCGAGCGAGGACATGGTATTGTAACTGGCATATACAAAGAAACAGCCCCTCATCCTCTCCCCCCCCCCACCCGAACCACGCGATTCTGAAGCTGTACAGATAAGTCTTAGAGATACGTATTCTGTTTATCCTGATTACGACCAGGTGGACACTGAGGTGTCGTTTCGAGGCTACTCTGATTAAAAAGATTAATGAATGCAACTAATATCGTTGAGCCGTGAATCTTAATGCTTGGCTTTCAACAGTGACGGGAGCACAAGCGGAAGCATAAATAGTTTAATTTGTGACATAAGCTTACGAATACAGCGTTCTCTAGTTGCAGGGTGTTTCGTTTTCACAAGTTAAGTAAAAACGAACACAAACACAAGAAAAAAGGATTAAATTTTTATTCAAAAGAATATTTAAATTAAACTAAAGAGCCTTGTAGTTTTGTTTTAGTGTTGGTCTCTTCATTTCGAGACCGGTATTCAATATTCAGTCAGAATCGAGGTAGACAAAAAAAGCCGGACTATTGGGCCAGCGTTTTGGCCAAAATATATCCACGTTTTGTCATGTCAGGTCAACCATTCAACCCTCCTTTTTGTCTGACGAGCCAGCAAACATGTTGGTGTTCACTGATCAAACAAAGGGAGGCTTTGTTAATCCTTTGGGAAATAAACTCTATTCCTAGCCAGACATTTTCTTTTGTTTCGGTGTCCCCATCATTATTTCACATGAAGATGGTGAATTTTCAAGTCCCGGCACGGACTTGTCTTTTGAAGGAGTGCAATGTTTTTAATCAGTGAAAAGGGTCTCATGAGATCCTGTTTGAAATTACTTGTGGAAAAACAAGGTAAAGTTATAAAAAAGGTAACTAACCCGTGCATAAGTGCAGCAAACATTTTTTCTTTGAAATGTGTATTAATTAGACCAGCCAGCTTTAGTGGTTTTTACTTCAAAAAGGTTCTTAGTTCTTTATGATAATCAGCGGCATATGTACGTTTAACTAGAGGAATTATAATCCCCCTGGGGTCATTTTCGCATAACCTTTCCTTGATGAAAAAAATCAGACACTCCTCTGGGAGAAGAGAAATTCTATTGTTTAAGGTGTGAGAACAAATGAACTGACTTACAATGACTTTGGAGGCAATATATTGATGAGCCGTCACGTTTAACGATTAGTTGCATCCTCTGGCCCGAGTGTTCGAGATGGCGGCGGCGGCGGTGAAAATTTTACTCCTATTTTTGGGAGTCGGTAAGTAAGAGCTTGGCTTGGCTTTTTAAATTATCAATTGGTACCAACATTGAAGAATTAAATCAGTCATCGATAAGAATCATTTAAGTTTTGGGTTGTTTTAGCCCTTTCAACTACGAACTAGGACACCGCCCTGTTGCAGAAGCTTAGTGGAGACAAATGCTACGCCCTTGAGGAGCAATGCGAAATCATATCTATGGTTATGCATCCATTTTGCGCGAGTTAACATGAGAAAGGGAAAACCCACAGAAACTTTAATGTAATTGCGGGCGATGTCAGGTGAAGATGATCAATTGGACCCTCGCGGTAGATCAATTGTGCCTGCGTCAGTTCGCATTGCCAACCCGAACGTAGTGTCGAATTTTCTTTGGTCTTAATTAGGTTTAATGTTCTGAATCTGAGCATAAAAACGTCTTTTAATCAGACGCTTTGCAGGCATCCCTGTGTTGCATTTTATATATACTGATTAATATCGCCAATTTAGTACATTTTCATCTTTTCCACGACATTATTCTTAGATCCACATTAATTGTACAATCCTCAAATTTGAAGCCCTTTTTGCACGCTTTGATACATAAGAAACGCTCGTCATTCTTTGCTCGTCTTTATGTAGACGTGACTATCCCAACTAGGAAAAAAAGGCAATAAAGCGAGCTGAATTTCCCTCTGGTTATTTCAGTTCCAAACAGGGGATTGAAAGAATAGGATGAAATGCACTAATAGTGTTACTAAGCCGGTACTGTGAAAAGCTTTGAACATGTTTTGAAGTGCAAATTCTCCACGGAATGTAAGATTAAGATGTTAAGTCTGCCTTCTTAGTAGAAAATCGTTTATTGATTTGCTGCCCAGGGGAATGACTATGCTTTGGTAAGCAGATCAACGAAGGAACGCCATGATTGTTCTCGTTCAGCAAACTTAATTTATCTTAATCCTTTTTGGTATTTGGTAAGATGGTATTCAAGCAAAACACCAGCCGTTAATCGAACTTTAACATATTCCAAAAAAATCAGACACTCCTGGGATAGAAATTCTATTGTTTAAGGGAAAAGAACAAATGAACTTACTGACAATGACTTCGGTGGCAATATATTGATGAGCCGTCAAATTTAACGATTAGTTGCTACCTCTGGCCCGAGAATTCGAGATGACTGCATCAGTGAAACTTTTCCTACTTTTTTTGGGAGCCGGTAATTCACAGCTTGGCTTGGCTTTTTAAATGATCAATTCGTACTAGCATTGAAGATTTATATCAGTAATCGATGAGAATCATTTAAGCTTTGGCTTGTTTTAGCTTTTTCAACTACGAAACTGGACACCGCCCGGTTGCATAAGCTAAATGGAGGCAAATGCTAAGTGTACACCCTTGATGAGCAATGCTAAATCATATTTAAGGTTATGCATCCATTTTGCGCGAGTTTGCGCGAACACGAGAAGGGCAAAACACAAGGAAACTTTAATGTAATTGCGGGCGATTTCACATTAATTTGTGCAATCCTCAAATTTGAGGCCCTTTATTGCACGTTTTGATACACAAGAAACGCTCGTCATTCTTTGCTTGTCTTTATGTAGACGTGACTATCCCATCTAGGGATAAAAATATATGCAATAAAGCGTGCTGAATTTCCCTCTGGTTATTTCATTTCAAAACAGTGGATTGAAAGAATAGGATGAAATGCACTAATTGTGTTACTAAGCCAGTACTGTGAAAAGCTTTGAACATGTTTTGAAATCAAGCGGCGAACTCTCCTCGGAATGTAAGATTAACATGTTAAGTCTTCCTCCTTAGTACAACCTCGTTTATCGATTTGCTGCCCAGAGAAATGACTGTGTTTTGGTAAGCAGACCAACGAAGGAACGCCATGATTGTTCTCGTTCAGCAACCTCAATTTATTTTAATCCTTTTTGGTATTTGGTAAGATGGCATTCAACCGAAACACCAGCCGTAGGTCGCACTTAAACAAATTCTAAAGACCACTTTCTTAATATCAATGAGTGAAAGATATGAAACTCTAGGGCTGGTAACCAGTTGTGCCACTGTAAATGTGTTTTGTCAGTTATAAAAAATCTTTTGCTATCGTGGACAGGTCGTAAGTCTGGCTCGACTGAAGTTGCCTTTTGCGCATTTCATTTTTAACCGTATACTAAGTAACAACAGCACCTGATACTCGGTTATTCATTACGCCTAATTCTTGGCATGAGCTATCTCGATTTGCTCTACCGCTCGTGTAGCCGACCACACTAATATAATTAATCCGACAATTGTTAGCAGTTGACGAAGAACTGTCTGCTCGCAACAAATCCAAACGTTTTCCATTTTAAAAGAAGAGCAAAAAAAAAAACACTAAAACACGGAATATAGAATGCATGTTTGGAATCGGCAATTGCCGATTGCATTACAAAATCGCGCTACAGTCTCGGTCAATTAGAGGTGAATAAAAGCCAATTGTACCTTGTTGCATGGAAATTTACTGATTTATATAAAATTGCATTGTTGAGCCTATTGCGATTATTTGAAATTAGATATTTGCTTTCGGGCGCCATTGGTCTACTCTAATGGACAACGCGGCTGTGAGTGCCTTGCGCTCGGAAATAGGATCGGAGATAATAAAAGTGCTCCATGGTTACTTTCGCTGCAAATAAATAGATTATTTCATTGTTGGTGAATGCGTACAATTTTATTCTCGAGTTGTGAAGGATCGCTTAAACGGATGAGTTAGCGAAGCGAGCGAGAGCGTTTAACGATCCTTCACAACGATACTAATAAGAAGTTAGTGAAAACGATCCAAGCAAGAAGTAATTTGGGGATCATTATAATGCAAGTACAGAGATATCGGAAATACGTATGCCTTCCTAGGCTAAAAGTTAACGAGGTAAGTGTTAACTGAGAGGCTAAACAAATAGCAAAATATTTTTGAAATAAAATAAATCTACCTTCCATACCTAAGCAATAAAAGAAACCATACACCAGTCGGCTGCCATGTTTACAAATCGGTGCACAGGCCACCCGCGCTAAATTCAAAAGTAGCGCGTGCAGCACACCGGAAGGTAAAATACGGCAAAAAATCGCGCGAACCGGAAATAAAAACCCGCAGAAAAAACCGTCTTTATCTCGAATTTTGCTCCGTGACCTATCTTGATTTTTTTTGCATGCGCGAATCATTCGCGTTGGCACTTCAAATCAAACAGTTTCGGGGACAGTTACCTTGTACAATTTTCTGAAAACTATAAAACGCCTTTTTCGATGTATCCTAAATTCTACTTGACAACTTTTTGTCATACTCTCTAGGGTAGAGGGAGAGGGAGGGAGATTTCCAACAAAAAAATAAAAACGGTAGGTCACCGACTTTAATAGTTTTTCAGATCATTTACAAAAACTGAGACTTGGGAGGGTCTTTTTATGGACCCAGCGTGTTGCCATGCTAACTGATAGGAAGTCATAAGTTCCATTAAAGTATTACCCAACAACAGAGTCGTTTCACAAACACTATAGCAACGAAAAGCCCTTTCGAGCCTACTTAAAATGCAAGTTTTCGCTTACTAACCGCTGCAAAGTGAAGGAAAAACATCAGCAATGGAATAAAAGGCCTGGTTATTCTTCAAAAAGGCGAGTATTTACATGATTTTGCTGACAACACTTTGCTGGTTTGCTGTTTTTCGAGTTGTTGGGTTTTCTTGAACGGTTAAAAAAGAAATTTGCTGATGGCGATCTACCTAAAATCTTCGATAATATCATACAAAAGAGGTGAATCTCTCCAAAAAACATGCTCATCAGACCAAAAATATAATTATTATATAAAGAAAATCTTATAACTAAGCTACGTTAATTGTCAAGCAATTGTTATTGCAAACGTTAAAATGGTGTAAATTTGTAAAATAAAAGTTAATCATATTTTGTTCTATTTTCTGGAACCGCGAATATTTACCCTCTCGACACACGCCAATTAGATTATCTTGATTACATTTTCTGTGTATAGTTGTTTAGATTTTCAGTTGATAATTTTCTTATGCTTTGTCCCTTATAGGAATCGTCGCTGGAGGTACGTGAAATTTATTACATAAATATTTAAACTGCCTTTAAAAATACCTTTTTCGGATCGAATGTTCCAGGAAGGGTTAGTGTGAATCTGATCTACGCATTGATATGTGAAGTCTGATAAATATTCCATTCTTTAGTACGTAGTGACCTCACATGTTTTTCAACTTGCTGTCATAGACGATTTCACATGAAGGATTTTTATTTCCGTGGTACAGTGGTACCAACGTAGTGATCCAACATATACTGATCAAAATTAAAATTATTTCTTTGAACCCAACAAGCAGTGAGTTAAAAGCTGCACACGTTAAAAAGATCTCCAAATACTTCCGAAGTGATTCTAGAATGGTAAGATTTTAAAAAGATTATTTTCCCGTTTTTGTCACTCATATTTCAAATGTACCGTTTGGCAATTGGAGTCGTCTGCAGAACGAAAAAACTTTCCCCTCCAAATTCTATTATCCAACTTACTAAAGACTCAAAACCTCAAATTCGGATACCTTGAAAGCACTGCATGAAAAGACTGAGGTCGATAACAATAGACTCGCTTGGACCAAGCAATGACGAATGTACTGAAACAAAGATTTGGTTTTTCCACATTTATTCAGCTGGAACTTTAGGAAGGCAACGACGACGGGTACGAGAAATTTATGTTTAAATATAACTTTGCGTTGCAATTTTCTAGAGTTTTTCCAAAGTATTTCGGCATGGACTGTGCGTATCAACTATGCAGATAAAAAGTTGGCTTGAACAGAGCCGTTGTCCAACACACGACGTCAAATTTGGGCATATAGAGCGTTTTCACTCACGTGACCAGAAGCCATATTGGATTACTGAAACAAAAGAAAGTATTTGCATAAAAATAGTATTCAATTCCCGGAGGATTAGTTTGGTACAACATCATGGCTGCCATTTCTTTGTTTTCGAATACCGACGTGGCCGCCGTGACCTCGTGTGAAACTCTCTATTACGTCGTCTGCACAAGAACAGCAAAGGAATGCACCAAAGTGTATAACGTACACGAGCACCTTGCAGAGCCACTATTTTAGTTCAAAAAGTTCTGGTCGAAGTGGTCAATGCTTTAAGTGCCAATCACCTCAACACACTTTTCCACTTTATTTATTTTCCGAAATCAAACCAAGCAAATTTTGTTTGTTTCTTGAACCTTAGGACTAAAATCTTACTTTAATATTGGCTTTAAAAGATGGAAAAAGTGGTCACACATTGATTCACATCCGCGCATTGAAGGGAAATGGGTTCCATTCCGGGTTGACGTCACAAATTAAATAGCATCGCTGTTTAAAGGCAAAGCAGTCGGTGACGTAAACCCGGTATCCAACCCATTCCCCCTCATTGCTCGGTTATTGATCAACGTATGACTTCTTTTCCCGTCTAATAACTAAGTGAATTTTAATCAAAACGTTTTGAAAGCAACACATGTATCTGGGACGA
This sequence comes from Montipora capricornis, assembly GCF_036669925.1. Lineage (NCBI taxonomy): Eukaryota > Metazoa > Cnidaria > Anthozoa > Scleractinia > Acroporidae > Montipora > Montipora capricornis. The sequence continues at coordinate 23,843,600 of NC_090886.1, forward strand.
TTTCAGAGAATAAATTAAGTGGGAAGATGTGAGCGGATAGGCACTTTAAGCATCGAAATGTCATGAAGCATTGAAATGGCGTGTAACGGTCTATCGATAATTTTGTGAGAGTGTTTATCGAAAGTTGTCGTCTCCACATGATGCTTTCACATTCGTCTGAATCGATTTGATTTCATAATCATTTAATTTTAGACTGTGACACGCCCATGGGGATCGAAAATGGACAAATTCCTGACTCCGCTCTGACAGCAGCCAGTACGGTTAGTGTGTGTGACAATCAAATTCAACTCTTGTCTTTTTTTACTGAACTGTTCTACCCAATAGTACGCCCTTTCACCCACAGGTAACACGAGGGTCTGTTTTCCTCCCTTCTTAGCTCAATCCTTACACTTCACCTAGAGGTGTAAAGGGAACTTCCGATTTTACTAAATAGTAAGTTAAAACCGGAGAAACTGCTTCAGTGTAAAAACTCATCGAAATCGGTGCTATTCAAGATTTATAATTATTGTGCTCTATTTCAGAAAATACAGAATAAACATAACGATTAAAAGAAAGAAGGAAATAAACTAATTTTGGGTGAGAAAAAGTGGAATAGTGCGTAGTGACCATAGTAGCTAATGCTTTCGAGATGGCCACTTGCACAGGAATTAGATGTAAGGAAAATAAATATATATATATATCACTGCAGACAGTACTTTTTTTTGCATTTATTTACATATATACAGTGGGCGAGGCAGAGAAAGCTCTGCTCACCCTTACTTGACAATAGTATAATTTAAATCTAAACTGCAGACAGTACTGCTTCGGCCTTTTGGGCCTCATTAGTGCAGTGGTGATGTCTAGGATGGAGGTTAAGCATAAAAAGCCACCTCAAATGTCCCACACGTGTGGTACATCTAAGCCACGCCAGAGTGCTCAAACTAGCGAGCTAGTGAGCATGCGCAATTGCTAGCAGCAATGAGTCATT
>NC_090886.1:23849566-23854566 GCF_036669925.1 Montipora capricornis
GGTGGAGGATTGGTGTGAACGTTGAAAAACTTATTGTATTCCTTAATCATGTAAGAAGCATTTGCCAAAGCGCTTAATTTAAATTCCAATTTCCTTTTCACCAACAAAAGGTTAAGGTTCCCGTTTCCAACAATTTTGGCAAATGTCCTAGCTTTATGTCATTTTGTACCTCCAATTTTGCGGGGCATGATTCACCAAGACATTCCAAGTCAAACACATATTTATGTAATTTTAGGAAGCTATGGAGGAGGCTGGATTTCCCAATTTCAGGATGACAAACAGTTCCTTCAGATCGACTTGGGCGTTGTAACAAAGGTTACTAGGATCGCTCTTCAAGGTAGAGCTGATGCCGGCTGGTGGACAAAGAGTTTTACATTGTCCTACAGTAATGATGGAGCAAACTTCACTCCATACGATAGCGGAAAGGTATGGAACACGACAAATCTTTGAAGAGACATCATGCTCTAACAACCAATTTCAGTTGAGCAAGTTGAGAAAGTTCGTCAAGCTGGCACGCTTCTTTCGTTATAGATCGATGTTTGGGATCAACTTGAGGATCCCTCAAAGTATCCGCATTTGTTTTCCGTGCTCCCATGTTCTTTCCACTATTCTAGCTTAACCAAAGGATAGTCGATTCTTTTCTGTGCAGTTTGCTTTCTTGGCTCTTGTAATTTTATTTCTTGGTTCGCCCCGTTGGAGCCTTAGAATAACACTTTACCCTTAAATTTAGTCTATAGCTACTTTACTAAGTTACTTGTATAACTCTCGAAAAAAGAAACCGTCTATCAACTTGTAAATAGTTATATTCTTTATTTTTCTGTTAGATTTTTCAAGGAAACACAGATCAAATAACACCTGTAGGGCACATCCTGGAAACACCAATTATTGCTCGATTTCTAAAAATCAGTATCAAAACATTTCATGGTTATCCAACCCTAAGAGTAGAGCTTTATGGATGCACCGATGGTAAGTTCATTTTATTTCTTAAAGACTCAATCTGCACTCCCTATACGCAAACAAAACAGTCAATCATAGGCAACAACTGGTTTGACTCGGTCGGTGAGGCAAGTGGAACGCAATCGCACAGTGGTTGGTTCGAGTCCGGTTCAAATTTGTATATTTTAAGGATTACTTGCAACTGCTGAAGTTTCTTACTTAAATCCTATGATCATCTTAACTTTAATCTCACTTCAATTTTACGCTATTCCCTCCGCATTTACGATATCATACACAGTTTTTACTCAAACTGCCTAAACCTGATGGCCGAAGTAAATTAGAATTCAGTGAAACTATCCAACTTTTAACTGCTGCTCCCGCAGCGCTAATTGCAACCACACTCACACTATCATCGTCTTTCCAAAGGTTTCCTTAAACCAGTTACACCAAAATGCATGGATGCTCTTGGAATGCAATTTGGAAACATACCCGATTCAGCAATCACAGCCTCAAGCTCGGCAAACACAAACAGTTACCCCCCATACGTGGGGAGGCTTCACTTTCTCTCCGCCGGCAGTGGTAAGCTGGGAAGTTGGGCTGCGGGATCCAACGATGCCAACCAGTGGTTTCAGGTCGATTTTGGAAGCTGGACCAAAGTTTCGGCTGTAGCGACCCAGGGAAGACAAGACTCTGATCAATGGGTGAAAAGCTATAGCTTATCATACAGCTATGATGGTGTCTTCCACACCACAGCTAACGACGAGAACGCGAGAAAGAAAGTAAGAAATTGTAACGATGGCACTTATGCCATGAATTAATGACCATCCACCATCACATCATGGCCCTACGAAGCGTTTTCAAACTTTCCTTGAATCCAGGCACACGTAAAAAATAGCTACTCTCGTTCACGAAAATAGTGAATAAAATGCTTTAAATCATATTAATTACTCCTGCACTTTTCATATCCACTGGACGCCTTTCTTGCGCCCATTAGAAATCTTCTAACCAAAAATACTCTAGTAGAAAGGCCTTTTATTCATTAAGAAACCTTACTGGCTGCGTTCAAAATATCTTGCATACTCAAGAAACGTCCTTTTCTAAAAAGAAAGAGCTTAATTAATTGCCTCTCTTCCTTTAAAAGTAGTGCAATCTTCTCGCTCATGGCGTCATGTTTGCAGTCACACGCAAAGTACCTCACATTTTACCACCTTTTACTCTTGGTGTTATAACTCAGTCGACAAAGCCCCACATAACATAGCACCTAAACAAGACTGCCTACAAATATATCATAGCAAAACCAACTGCGCTATCCAGTGGATAGCCATATCCACCTTTTGAGCAACTGGGGCCTGATGCTTTGTTATATTGACGATTAGCAAGAAACTGCGTATCCGTACTGCTAATTTTCTGAACGCTTGATTAAATTCTTCCCTCAGATATTTACAGCCAATTCTGACAGATATACCGTGGTCAAGAATGTGCTTAACCGCCCAATAATAACGCGATACATAAGAATTCATCCAGAGACCTGGTACGGCCATATTTCCATGAGAGCGGAGTTTTACGGTTGCAGGAAAGGTACATTACAACTGACTAAGCATTCAAGTCTCTCCCAGTCTTCATTACAATGAACACCACTCTAAATAATAAACAAGTCTCTTGCTTTCATATCGCAAGAGATACAAAACTTTTGCTTAGGGGTAAAAGGACTTTACATATCATTTGTCTAGGTTTATCTTCAATAAACAATAATTCAGTACAGAGAAATACATAAGCTATACAAAATAATACACACATCACTTGCGTTCAAGAAAAGCCTCTTCTCTATAGAAAAGTTGTATTCATTCCAACTTGATAACCAATAAAAGTGTTTCCCACTTTAACTTTACAGGATTCGAAACGCCCAAAATAAAATGCGCGTCGCCTTTGGGAATGGAAAATGAAAACATTCCAGACGGTAACATCGTAGCATCGTCCAGGTACAACCAATACAGAGGACCGGAACGAGCAAGACTCAACATGCAGCAAGAAGGTACCTCTTTACTATATACCTATAAATCAATGAAGCCACCACTCGCCCATCAATTTTTGTGGAAGTGATTTCACCCTGCTCTAATTATAAGAATTCTTCATTGAGGATTACTTTGTATCCTGGAAAGTAACCTTCATATGTGAATATTTGAATAAAATAGTTTTCTTCTATCTAGGTAACTATTATGGAGGGTGGTGCTCCCAATACGCGGACACTAAACAGTTCCTTCAGATTAACTTAAAACAAGTTACCAAGGTTACAAGGATCGCTCATCAAGGCAGATCTGATGCAGGCTGGTGGACAAAGACCTACACACTGTCTTTCAGTAATGATGGAGCAGTGTTTAGTCCTTATAGGGATGGCGAGGTAAAAGCATCGAAAGTTTAATTTGAGACTCGTTCAGGTTTATAAGCTTGAGAATGTACTATTGGACTTCCAGTCAAGTTCAGAAAATCAGGTCTTACTCGATTGATTGAAATAGTCTAGCAGCTCTCTTCCCTGCTAGCAGAGGTATCTTTTCTTTTGCGTTCGCTGGGCTGACGAGTGCGGGAAAAGAGACCTCTGTCATTGGTCGCGAGTCTCTCTGTCGTGAAAATGCGAGGCGTTTACTCGTGGACCAAATCCTGACTTAATACTTCGCCTCTTGTGCGAGCCCACTTAAAAACAGCGGAATTACTACAAAGGAATGCGTGAGACTCAGTGGGCTCAAATCACAACCAGCAAACATATAATGGGCATGCGTTTTAAAACAGTACCGTCCAAGGTCGTGGACGCGCGGCTGAATCAAAGTGAGTTTCGACTCACAGCAGAGGTCTCTTTCCCCGCACTCGTCAGTCCAGCGAACGCAAAAAAATGGGACCTCTGCTAGCAGGGAAAGAGCTTTTATTGTCTAAGCCATTGCTTCAATAGTTCAGACTTCTTTTTGGTTTGAGTAGCGAACCAATCACATACGTTACGAGACCTGCTAAATCACCCGATTAATTGCCATCATTAATATACATACTCTTTCATTAGATTCTACAAGGCAACGCAGATCACACTACAGCTGTTGGCCATATCCTGGACCCACCTATCGTTGCTCAATTCGTTAAAATCAACGTTAAAACATTCAATGGATACCCCGCTTTAAGAGTAGAGCTCTATGGATGCACTGATGGTATGGACAATCCTAAAACTTCTAAATCCTGTTAAATTTAAACCATCTGAAACCATTTAGCTGAATTATTCTGACTCGCTTCAGTTAAATTGCCACGTTAGATATCATAGTTAATACTCTGAGAATAAGACTTAAATACAATTTGTTAGTCTTGAAACTATGCACCAGATTAGCAGCCATAGACTGAACACTTGAATCTATCATACTTAAATCATTGAATGATCAAATACTCTTGTAAATTAGTATCTCGTCTCGCGGAAACAGAAAGTACAATCAGAGAATCTTTGTCACCCACGGCTTTTACGTGCTTGTTTACGCTATTTATCCCTAAGCGAATTCGGTGACTAACGACAATAATGCACACAATCATCTTAACCATTTTCTCTGAAAATTAAAGGTTTCTCCACACCAGCTCCTCCGCAGTGCATGGATCCCCTTGGAATGCAATCGCAAGACATACCAGATTCAGCTATCACCGCTTCAAGCTCTTCTAACCCAAACAGCTATGCTCCCTACCTCGGCAGACTGCATCATCTTTCCAGCAGTGGTAAATACGGAAGTTGGGCAGCAGCAGCCAATAATATAAACCAATGGTTCCAAGTAGATTTTGGAACCTGGACAAGAGTACAAGCCATCAGCACTCAAGGGAGACAAGATGCTGCCCAGTGGGTGAAAAGTTTCATTGTCACTTATAGTTACGATAGCGTCTTTCACCAGACTGTCCACGAAGACAACGGTTTGAAAAAGGTGGGGCTAACAAATCGATATTCTCAATAACACAACTGTTTTTATTTTCAAACCATCAACATCATCAACTCCACGATTTTCGTTTGAAATTCATCCTCAGATCATTAGTGTTTGCCGTTCAAACCCATC
>NC_090886.1:23862066-23882066 GCF_036669925.1 Montipora capricornis
ACGGAGTAACGGCTTTGATTGCCTTTACGTTTCTCCATAAAACGCTGTTATGACTTAATACCTAAACCAATGAGGAACTGAAAACCCTGGCGGGTAAGCGTTGTGTGCACTTTGACTGGAACTGGATCACGCCGTCAAATTTCAAGCGAGAGTACTAGACTTGCTCAGGAATTCATCCTGCCTTTGGAGCGCTCTGAAGTGAGATCTTTGATTCACGTTTCCATTCTCCACTTGGTCTTGGCATCTTTGATTACTTAAATTTACTTACATTTCTGGCAGCCTTCATTTAATGGCAATAACCAACAATCGTGTACTGAGTGGTAATAAGATTATCATGTATTCTCTGACAGGTATTCTTGGGAAATTTTGATCAATATACGGTGGTTCATCACAATCTGAAAAATCCGATCATCACCCGGTACCTTCGCATTAAACCCAAAACATGGAATGGTTATATTGCATTACGAGCTGAGTTTTATGGTTGCAGACAAGGTAAGTTGAGCTGCTTTGCATCTATATGTCGACAATAAAAAGTAAAAATTTCCAATTAGCATGGTAAGTCAGCAAAAAATGATATTATCAGTAGTCACTCACCATAATTGTTATCAACGACAACAAATTTTAAATTACCTCAAATCGTCCATTTCATGAGTCTGCAAAGTTCACTCTACTATGACAAATCGCAAACGTTGTTATCTTGTCTATCAAATATGATCCACAAAATACCGGAAAGTCTTTCCTTGGCCAAGACCAATGTTAACCATCCTTGCAGACGTCTTTTTGGTTGTAGTTTTTGTCCACCGAAAAGTATCGAGTTTCGGTAGAGAAACTATTACCGGAAATACGACTGCCACGAAGGCTACATTAACGTTTAATTTCATCTTCCTTGAAAGGTTTTACGCCTCCGGAAATCATATGCAGGGATCCCCTGGGAATTGAAAGTGGCAAAATTCCAAGAACTGCTATTGCAGCCTCGACAATGTACAACCAATATTGGGGACCGGACCGAGGCCGTCTAAGAACAGTTAAAGAAGGAAGCTACGGAGGAGGCTGGGCTGCTCAGTATAACGACGCAAAACAGTTCTTACAGTTTGATCTGGGCACCGTCACCAAGGTAACAGCTGTTGCAACTCAAGGAAGATCAGATGCTGATTGGATGGTTACCAGCTACACTTTAGCATTCAGCTTGGATGGCGGAAATTTCATTCCCTTCGGTGATGAAGATGGACAGGCAAGGAAATACTAATATCTCTTCTATGAACCACTATATGTTATTTAATACTTGGCTGAAAATACTGTTTTTCTGTTGTCACTTGGAACAAAGACAAGATATAACCAAAAAAACCCGGGCGAAAACTTAAAGTCTTTATCACCGATTGCGAACGATAAGATCAGTAACAGTTTGGCCACCCTAGTGCGATCTACAGGCTTATTCATTACATGCCGCATTATTACTACAAAGATCAGATTAAAAACAACTTTGTAATATATAGATTTAGCCAAACCTAGAAGCGGAGCTCCCTGGTTATTTATTCTTACTGCCTGTAGGGTTATTGAAATGATAAAAGGTTTCCAATTGTCCGCGTTTTGATGTTTCCGGTTGCTGCTTTCATAATTAAATCATTTTCTTTGCTTTCTTCTATAGAAAAATTCATTGCCTAACTAGTGAATTCCACGGTAAATTTTACGCTCTCACGAAGCGATAAGTACGATATCGGTTTTCCCAGTAAACTTTACTTTGGAATTCACCAGTTTGACAATGAATTTTTCTTGAACCGAATGAGTTTTAAAAGAAAACAAGCACACCCTCAGCGATCGAATGGAAAAGGAAAAGAGCCATCTGAGAGTCGACTGTCAATAGCCGCCAGCGAATAGGAATCACGCTAAAATTAGAGGCCACAAAAGAGCTTTGTTAGTTCAAGGTCATAAAAGAGTTTTACTGATGTACTTTATTCCACGTTGTTTCTGAAAACGAGATCATTCACATTTTGATGTATTTCACTGAAACACGCCAGGTTGGCTTGGAACAAGAATCAGCAAAATACGGCAATGCAACCAAGAAAGGACTAACTTCAAATAAGATCCGCTCCAACGCCTAAATAACATTTAGGTGCTATGAACAAACTTCTGAAAACACAAGCTAGCGAAATTTCCCCCTAATTTTACGAGAACTCATTGCGATTACGTGTTTATAGCATAAGGGCAAAATTCTTGTCACAGTCGAGGCACATCGAAAACCAGTTGGGCAAACGGATTAAGAAAGCATTTGTTCGCTCGCATTTTAGACCAAAACAAACAAACAAACAAACAAAAGAAAAGAGTACAGATAATTGTTATTTAATTCCAGTTGACAATAAAAATTCGATTTTCATTCCTGAACAAAGGAAAAACGGTTTAGTGCCCAAGGAAAGAATTTGTGGAGTAACTTCTTCCACTAAGTATGAGCTATTACTGGTATTCTGTTTTGTCGTTGTCATTCTCTTTTGCTCCCCTTTTCGTTTCTGTTCTAGTCATAGGTCCTCTAGTTATCATGTAACCGTATCAGAGCTTGTAAAGATATGCCAAAAATTGTAATACAGAGAAAAAGCAGCTCTAAGCAAATTAAAGAAAGAAACTCAGTTTTAAGTTTACATCCCGATGAGTGCGTAGCCGCCAGTGTGGACCACAGCTATCATGATGTCAAACTGGGTTGAAACTACCAAAAATGCAGAAAACGTTTTCCAACCCGTTTTCCGCCTGAAAACGAAAAGCGTTGACTGTGTAGAACTATAGTTGACGTAGTATGACCGTGTAGCCGCGTCGAGCCACAGAAAGGGCGCGCAAAATGAAGCCTCGCTTATGTTTAGGTGAGTTAATGGTTTGAACCTGCAATCCAACTGAAAACCAGTACCTGGTCAGCGGTCAACTTAAAAAAAAGCCGACCTCGGTGAGCTCTAAGCTTGAGCTCGCGATATAGTCACGTTATACTGGTCAGCGGATACCTCGTTTTGACAAGTCCCAATTGATCAAAACATGGATGTCCAATATCAAAGATGTATGCTGTAAACGAGCACGATAATGGTCTCATTGACATACATGGAGGGGTGGACAGACGTACGGCCGGTTGATGACGTCATGGCTATAAAACAAATTTCTCGCATCGATGGGTTACCATCTTTTCTTAACTTTGGTGCTCTGCGCGCGCGCGCAGCTTCGCTAATATTTTTTGTTGAGCTTTGTTTTTAAATTCGTTTTTTTTCTCGTTATTTTATTAGGTATTCACTGGCAATACTCTTGACAGGAACGAACCCGTTGGTAACATAATTGATCCACCCATAACTGCGCGCTTTGTACAAATCCGGGTAAAGACTTCAAGAGGTCATCCAGCTTTGCGTGTTGAGTTCTATGGCTGCACTAGAGGTCAGTCGGTAAATTCATGTAATTTCTAATAAACTGCTTTGCATATTCTTTCAAGATGTTGCTTACATGGAATTCCAAGCATTCATAACCAACCATGATTTCCACCTCTAACATTGATTTGCCGCGTTTCACTGATGCATTGAATACAACAAATCAACTTTTCGAGTTTCTTCGTTTCAAATGACGTAACAAGTCACCTTGTAATTAAAATAAAATAATAAATTAAATCTTCATCTACTTATAAAATTAACACAGGTTTCCCAGCCCCAAGGCCTCCAGTATGTGCAGAGGCGCTAGGAATGCAAAATGGAAAGATACCAGACTCTGCAATCACGGCTTCAACAGAATACTCCACAGCATATAAAGCCGTTAATGGAAGATTACACTTTCTGTATCGATCAGGAAGAGTCGGGTCCTGGTCAGCAAAAACAAACGACGTTTTCCAGTACTTGCAGGTAGATTTTGGCGATTTCACAAAAGTCTCTCGCGTAGCCATTCAAGGAAGAACAGATGCGGATCAATGGGTCAAAAGCTTCAGCCTTTCGTATGGCTACGACTCGATATTTTTCAGAGTTTACGAAGAAGATGGAGGAAAAAAGGTAAGTAACTTTACATAAGAACACAAACTTCATATATAAAACCTTCAAGAGGAAAATGGTAAGAGCAAAATGCGGCTTTCTCTTTCTTCAAACGTCAATAGTCTTCACCATTAAAAAAGAACCTTACCTGGCCAATCTTACATTTAAAAAAAAAATAAGATGTTCAAAGTACTTGTTTTCCACGTACAATTTACTTTCATAGAAAGGCGAATAAATTACTGCAGGTACACAGTTTCGTAATTGCTTCCATTGGTTAAACTTATATTGCCAAAAACTGGAAAAGCAAACTTGCTCAAAAAATGTGGTCATCGGTCGTGTTTTGATTTTTCATCTGTTTTCTAGACAGTGCGTGTCGTGTAGATTAAAGGACCCTTATTCTTACGTTTCAGGTATTTCCTGGAAATAATGACCGATATACAGTTGTAATGCAGGCTCTTAAAAAGCCAATCATCACACGCTTCATTCGTATCCACCCGGAGACGTGGCAAGGACACATTTCCATGAGAGCAGAATTCTATGGCTGCAGAGAAGGTAGGTAAACAAGCTCGTAGATTACCACTTAAAATTAGAGTATCACTACGATTACGTAAACGAATTTCCAGAATACGACTTAACCAGACATATATTTCTAAGTTTACTAGTTGATGATGAGTCGGTCAGTCATCTTGCTAATACAACGCATGCTTTTACAATGAACGCCATTAACCTCGCATAATTAAAATTGACAAACGTATTCGTCACTTAACGAATGATCATGGGACCCCAAGCAAAAAGTAACGTAGCCATTCATAAATGGCGGCCAAGAAATTTCTTGTCTTTGTGCTAGTCATCCTCACTAGCCTCGTTTTGGAGCAAAAGTTCTTCTTTGACTTTTGTTCTTGCTAATGAGGCTGGTGAGGATGATTAGCATAAAGACAAAAGAATGATTTCTTGGTCACCATTTATGAATATATTGGAGAAAGGAACACATACCGTGCCTCTTTACCTTTCGACACACCCATCCGAAAAATTGGTTTTTGCCCTTTGCGGGACTCGAACCCACGCCTCCCTGATTACTAGTCGGGCATGCTAAGCCACTACACCATCAAGGCTGCCACGCTGGCAACGCAGCAGATTAATGAGGTGACTTAGCAGCGTGGGGATCCCAAGGGCCCGACTTTCCTTCACTTGAGTGTGTATCCTTGCCTCTAAGACCCCAGACAGGGTTTAGAACACATGAAAGTTTACTTTGGAATTCACCAGTTTGGCAATAACTTTTTCTTGAACCGCATGAGTTTTAGAAGAAAACAAGCACACCGTCAGCGAGCGAATGGAATAGGAAAAAAGCCATTTCTGAATCAGAGTAACTGTCAATGGCCAGCGAATAGGAATCACGCATAAAATTAGAAACCATTAAAAAAAACTTTGTCAGTTCAAGGTAAAAAAAAGGGTTTCAACACTTAAAAGACACTCTCTTTAGATCGAATGACGCTACAACACTGTATCACGTAACAGCAATGTTATGGTACCATATGAAACTCCGATTATTTCTAAACAAGATGTAATCATTACTGATGTGCAATAAGTTACCTTGGCAACGGTAAAGACCAGCAAAAACACCCTATATTTTCGAAAACGAACTCCGTGACCCCCCTTTTTTATTGCTGGAAAGTGATTCGAAGGCCACGATCAAACGTTCGGCGAAGGTTTAGAAAACTATGTCCCGCAGATTCAGAGCCACCTTTAAAAAATTACAGAATTGAGGTGGCTCTAAATCCGCTGGACAGAATGAGGATCACCGTGTTCATTTTTGACATAAGCAACTAAAGACAAAATAAAGGTGTTTTTACAGGGCTTGCCCGTTGCCACGGTGACATATTACGTCACAATGACTGCATCTTGTTCAGCAAAAATCCATGTTTCATTTGGTATCACAATATTGCTAATACATGATACAGTGTTGTAGTGCCGATCCTTCTAACAAGAGCGTTACATGGAAGCGTTGAAACATTTGATTGGCTGTCTTTTAGGAAAACGGTGCGGTTTCTGCATGGTCAGGGCCAAAGCAGCAAAGAAAGAAAGTTGTCGAGTTTTATAACTGTGGTTCAGTATTTCAGGTACCACAGATCATATATTTCCTCTGAAAATTGGAAGGGAACTTCCTTAAATTACAAGGAAACGAAGCCATATGCTAACTTTCTTGGATATGTCTGGCGATGTACTCCCGACAAAACTCTAAGCTCATGATAACCATCATGGGTTTCAATTCCTCCAATTCGTTATTATTCAGTACGTAGTCGGAGATTACATTTTGAAGAGAGTTGAAATGGCACTGGAATATAAAAATTCCAGTGTCGAAAACCAATTTTGCATCACGCAAGTTAATTGTTAATTAACCTTTTCAAAGCCGTTTACGTGACAATTACTCAAAAAAGGAAACCCTACCCTTCCAACAAAACGAGTACATCGCACTCTCTACTTCCTAAAACGAACCGTGCATTATCGACTTAAATGACCTAGCTTAAGACAAGCCTAATTACCTTGAAAATGGCAATTAATCTCCCTTCATAAAATAGGTCTCTGTTATGTCCAAAAATGACCTATACTTAACATCATTCGGAATAATTAGAAATTAAACTTTATTGATACTGATCACAAAACTACTCAAGGCCCGGGTTGCTCTAAGCATGGTTAGCGCTAACCAGCGTTAAATACCATGGAAACCTATAAGGTTTACGGATACCCCTTAACCAACGGCTAGCGCTAACCAGACTTCGAGCAACCGGCCTTAGAATGCCAAACCATAGCAATGTAACACGCTATCCTTCTTTCTTGCACAAGGGTTCGAACCGCCAAAACTCGAATGCCAATCAGAACTTGGAATGACAACTGGTCAAATTCCCAATAGTGCCATCACAGCTACCTCCCTCTACAATCAATATTATGGTCCAGAACGAGCCAGACTTCAAACTAGCAAAACGGGAAGTTATGCCGGAGCATGGATTCCTAAAGCTAATGATATCGGACAGTGGATTCAAGTCGATCTTGGCAAAATCACCAAAATAACACGGATTGCCACCCAAGGACGTCAAGATGCAGCTCAATGGGTCAAAACGTATTCTTTAAGTTACAGTGTTGAACGAGGCCCATTCCTACCCTACAGTAACAACTCGGTACGTAATAACGTAAATCTCGTTTGTTGTCAACATTTGCCGTTATGAGTTGAAATTGAATGAATTCGTAGTTAACGCAAGTGTGAACATTACCGAAGCCCGGTCGGATCTGTTACAAACTGCAGAGACCCTTCATTTGAAGGCAAAAGATTGTTTTTTTTTTTTTTCGATAAAGCAAAAACCGAAGAACCCGAAAAAAATCTGGCAACAGGAATACAACAGTCCACAAGTAAAACCAGCCACGTATTGAAGGGTGACCACTCTCATTAAAGACCCATAACATTCAGAACAATAAGAACTGCATCGTCATAATTTCTCTTCTCCTTTTGGATAAACTGTTTTCCCTTCAGCAGTACGCTAATAGCAGCAGTGTCTTCCTGATTATTTCAGTCAGTTTTGCGCAATTAAGTGCTCTTGCAGTGTTGTCAGTCAAAGCGTCATAATCGTTCTTAATAAGTAACTGCTTATATATCTTAGCTCCTCATTAATGTTTACCCTTTTTCGTGAGAAAACTTTAACCTGCCTTCACAACTTATATCCTTTCAGATTCTTACCGGGAACAAAGATCAAAATACCGTCGTTGGACATATTCTCAATCCACCTATCGTAGCACGCTACATCAGGATTCACCCCAAGGAATACCAATCCTATATGGCGTTACGCTTTGAACTCTACGGCTGCACCGAAGGTTTGACGGATAGCCCTAAAATCTAACCATAGCCAACTTTCAATAACACCTATCATAAAAATAACGAACAGTGAACAATAACTTAAACCACGTAAAACGTTCAGTTTCACAAACCTTTCAATTAAAAAAAAAATGGAAAAAGGGTTAACGAAACTTTGCTTACTTTAGTAGCAGAACAGACTGTGTGCAGTGTTCCAGATATTAGGGGTTAAGACAGCGAATCCCTGTGCCCAATGATAATTCTTTGAAATCTATTAATCGTGCCCGTGGTGTGGTTATTAGGGACCTTTTAGATACTAGGACGATGACGAGAACGAGTACGAGTTTTAACTGCCTGCTTTTAGCGAAAATGCTCAGAAAATTTAAAACCCGTTAGATTAATCTTGCTCTTTTTTAGTAGTGTAGGTTGCTCAGTTATTCTTATGGCTGGTAACTGAACCTTTTTGCTGATCGAAAAATGCGAAAACTGCTACCGTGTTGTTGACTTGTTTTAACACAACATTTTTGCAAAACCTCGTACTGGCGACGGTATCACGTTTTTCCCGCCAAAATGACGCTGGTTTGCGCGCGCTCACTGTAGTTCTATGAGAGAATCTTGTACTCGTAGTCGTTCTCGTTTTAGAATCCAAAGCTGTCTATTATTATCTGTTTTTACCATGACAGCCGGCCCACTTTAAAACCAAGTGACCAGAAAGGCGTCGTCTTTGAAATAAACAGAAGTGTGATACGGAACTAAAAATAGATTTCAAACAATTTCATCGAAAAGGGCCAAATGTGGGGAATTCGCTCTCTTATTTCATATTTTCTTGCGTGGAGTACATATCTCAAACTGAAAAGATACACTGAAATGTCTAAACACCTACACCTTTCATCCTTTATAGGTTTTCTCATTCCCCAAATACCCTCCTGCCAGATTCAACTTGGAATGCAAAACGGAAAGCTGCCAAATTCAGCAATAACTGCCTCTTCGCAGCTTAACTCATACTATGGACCCGAAAATGCTAGACTACATTTCCATCCACAAAGCGGCCGCTACGGAGCCTGGATTCCAAACAAACAAGACCACGCTCAATGGCTACAAGTGGACTTTGGAGTCGAAACGGTAATTACACGAGTTGAAACCCAGGGTCGTCAAGATGCTGCTCAGTGGGTAAAAGAATATACACTCCGATATAGTACCGACGGCAATTACTTCCAGCAATATCAAGTTAATGGATACACCAAGGTAAGTCACTTGCTACGCTTTAAGAAAGAAATTATCCTTTTCTCGCGGGAATGACGGGACACCTTTCTCATATCGCATTTAGTTAAAATCATTGAAACGAGAATCGAGTTCTCACTCAAAAATCACTGTAAACAGAATAAGATACGCTATTAGTGTCTAAACGATCAGGCTAAAACGAAGATAAGATGAAAAAAACCCCAAAATAAATGTTTTCTCGTAACACAGTATACAAACTCGTAAATGGCCTGAACCCAGGAGTCGAACTATTATTAAGAACGATTGTCCGGGTAAGTGTACTCCTGAGAAGGATTGTTTCGGATGACATTGACAGACGTTTCGGACTTCACAGCCAATGACGTCAAGGCTTAACTGACAGTCATCCAATAGCATCACCACCATCTTATCCCGTTACACAAGTCACTTGACTCTGAGAATTTCTTCCGCGCAGAGTGTCAAAGTGTCGTCAATGTCATCATTAACAGTCCTCAGGACTACACTCACCCGAACGATCGCGTTTTTATCGATCACGTAATGCAAATATAGTGATAAGTTCAATACAAACCCAGCACACGGTATAAAGCCCGGAAAAACGCTTCCACACAAAGGCCACGTTAGTTTATTCTGAGTGATAAAAAGAAAACAGGCATTGTCATTTTAATATACTGAGGTAATAAACAAAGCGTATTGACGACGACATAATAAATAATTTACCTCCCACATCAAATAAACTTACAATCTTATTTCTGCAGACCTTCGTTGCCAACAGTGACAGGTACATGGTTGTCGCTCATGACCTAAAGCCACCCATCAGCGCTCGGTATGTTAGAATCGTCCCAGAGGAATGGAATAGTTACATTGCATTAAGAGCAGAGTTTTATGGATGCAAATCAAGTGAGTAGTTAACCGTTTAACAACGCTTGCACAATTTGTGAAAATAAAAATTGAATTTCTCCAGAAATTGTTAGTGTGAATGGATTTGCCGCTTCTTGCCTTCCAGCCAAAATACCTTTTTAATAATTATCAAGAACGTAAATTACATTCGTCGTCCTTAAAATTTTGGCCTATAACACCAGCAGTCTAAAGGACCCTTTAGTTACAAGTGTGTGCTACATTACGGAAGTTACCTTTTATATGGTTGGTGCTCTTTGTTTGTTTATATTCAATCCACTTAACGTGCTTTTCTTCACACTGGACTCCAAATTTAAAATAAAGTTAAAGATGCAGTCGTCATCTCCACTACATGATCATTTTGTCAACTGAAATTCAGTCTATTCTTTTTGTCTTACATTTCATACGAAACAAGTGAGACGAAACCTAGATAAAACTTTTCCGGGAACAGTACTCTCCCTGACACAAGTCGACCCGGCCTAAGTTTAATTCTGCTGTTTTCCATACAATCACAGCGTTTTTCTGCCTTTATCTAACCGGTGAAATGGAGAAAGTTTGTATCTCTACTCTCCCTGTTGTATGCAATCTAGAAACCTATTTACTAGAACTTGTGTATTGCCTTTCCGTTGTAGATGACGGTGGCTATTCCGCTTGGAGTTCATGGAGTCTTTGTTCTGCTTCCTGTGGAGGAGGACGACATTCTCGAAGTCGCTCCTGTACCAATCCCCCTCCCAGCCCTGGCGGCAACAATTGTTCCCAGCTGGGACCTGACACCGAGACGGGCAAATGCAATATCAACGGCTGCCCAGGTATAAACTCAATTGCCCAATATATCATAAACCCCACATGAACATTCTGAATATTTACCACACGAAGTAGACTAGTTCTCCACACAAAGAAGCAAGTTCTTTGCGCTATCTTTGCAATCAACGCAGATATTCCTTTTGGAAAAACGAGTAGACAGTACACCGGAAGACAAACAACAAGCCATTATTTAAAATGCAACTCATCAGAAGAAGAAAAAACGCCATAGAACTTTCACTACTATTCGTTAACGAGCTTTAATGTTAATTACTTCGCTCCAAATCTTGCGGAGTGGGAGCGCGAACATGGGTCAACATGGCAAAGAACATGCACCAATCCGCCATTGGCAAACGGTGAAAAAGACTGCAGCTCCCTTGGGTCGAGGGTAAAAACTACACAATGTAACACACAGAACTGTCCAAGTAAGAATACCATATTTTTGCTGAATTCTTCCACAGTATCTGAAATGCAAACTGATCCAAAGAATATTCACATCTTATACATAGATTGTCCTGCCTCTTTGAAGCGCGATTTCATTGTTGGACATAGGGACTTTCCAACAATCTGGTTCTTTATATAAGGCAACGACACTTCCATTTGAGGAACGACGCAACTAGTCGCAAATGTGAGACCAAGCCAGCCTCTTCCGCAATCAACACTGAGTGTTTCCTTAATTGTTCACATTGTAGTCCATGTATGTACACGTGCATAAAGCCACTTCTCGAATATGACTGACTTGGTGTTGTATATAACATTTTACGTGTCTTGTATTTATTGTTTTTAGTCAATGGAGGTTATACCGATTGGACAAAGTGGTCGGACTGCTCTACTTCCTGTGGATGGGGTGAACGTTTGCGAAAAAGGACGTGTACTCGACCTGTGCCACAATATGGCGGAAAAAATTGTGCGAGCCTCGGACCAGCGCAGCAAACAGAGAAATGTAATATGAACGCATGTCCAGGTACGTTTCCATTTCAGCGAAAGCTGGTTTACGTTCAAGAAATATTCATAAATCCAATTTGTTACGTTTCTTATCAAAGGTCAATTGAAAATAATAATCTTATTGAATAAGATTACATTACTTTTAATGGCGGCCATACTTTCAGACACGACTGTCTTTCCCTGGGAACGAATGCGATCCCCGACTGGGCAATGACTTTACGGCCTTGAAAAAACGTAGCGTTACAAGCTCTTGATGCAAAAAAATGTTCTTATCATTTTCAATTGGGAAATCGTAATGAGGTATAATTAATTTATGCAATCGACATTCATAATTTCTTTCTTCGTGGCTGGCTGTCGATTATTGAGTCATGCAGTTATTATAAACTAATCGGTCTTGATATTTCGATTGACAACACACGCCTTATTTTCAGTCAATGGTGGTTATTCACCTTGGGGACCGTATGGAAAATGTTCAAAATCCTGTGGAGGTGGAGAGCAAACTCAACAAAGAACTTGCACCAATCCAACACCAGCGAACGGAGGAAACGACTGTAGTGATCTAGGACCAAGCATTCAGACCCAAAAATGCAACACACAACTATGTTTAGTCCCAGGTATGCCGTGCTCTGTTCTTTCCCTTCTCCCCAAAAGAAAATTACAAAAAGAAGATTATGGGGTAACGCTCATGAGATATCTATTACCTTGCTGTTTTCCTTGGTGCCGTTTGAAGTTAATAGCCAACTTCTTGCGATATGTTCGGAGATGACCGAAACCAATTACTACATTAACCTTTTCAATACTGGTCACCCACATAAAGCACAGCGCAAAAATTGCGAGTGCTCCTGGGGCAAAAGTAGCAAACCAACGACGACAAAAATAAAAGCTACCTTAGCAAGCGTTTGATATCGTCGATGTCTCGAGGCGCTCCACTGTCTCGTTTTGTCTGAAGTAAATGCGGTTGCTAAATAAAGCCGGAGAATAAAAACTAAATATTTTGTTGTAAATATACAGCGCAAAAAACTTATTCTGATTGGTCAAAGCAAGTTTATTATATGATCACAATAATGTACTGAGCCTACATTACATGAGGCTCAGTGCATTCATGGCGCAACATATGCACGCAAGCTACGTCATCAAAAAGAATGACAACGCAAAAGCAAAAATTCTGTATGATTGTCAACCATTACAATTGAGGAACTTTTCTCAGTTTTGTCTCAACTTCGACTACATAAAGTCTCAAAAACGAAAGCAGCAATGTAAGCAATGAGGATTCTCAAAAAATAGGAAAGAATAAAAAGGTCTCCAGACCTCCGCACAGAACGCAAACGACAAAAAGCTGAGCATACTAGGTTGCGAAAGTTAAAGTACGAAGGTGTAAACAGACATATAATAGACCACCCAAAAATAGAAAGAACGGCTTTGTTTCATTAGAAGAATTCTAACTACAGACCAAATTACAAGCTGTTACAAGATGTTAAGTTCCCTTGTCAATTATAAACAATGGGATTAACGTGGGTTTTGTGGTGTGCCAAATCTATGAAAAAAAAAATTTAAATCAAAATAACGCTTAAAGAAAAAATATTTATCCTAGAATAGGGTAGCCTGCGGGGAGAAGACGCATTTTTCGGCTCTTGTTTCACCCGTCGAGAAAATAGCGTTTGCGATCTCGAGATGCGAGACTGTTTCCGTGACGTCATTTCTTTTACTCGACCAATGAAATTGAATGATAGAAAGATGCTATTGATAACGCGCGAAATCACCAATGGCATGATCTATACAGAAAAAACTCTCTTTCTTCTCTTGAAGAGATCGTGTGAACCAATGTCACCCCTGTGACATTTGGGTAAGATCATGCTTAATATTACTTTGTATACGAAAACCTTTCATTTAAAACTATTAATTCCATTCCCCGGGAGTCAAGAACGATGAAAGTATAACCTCATTGAAGCGATATTAATATTCCTTACCAATGGCAAATCACGTGGGCTTCATCCGCGGCGACTGCTCACATAGGATTTGTAAGTTTCGCTTGCCAACATTCTTCGCCATCTAATGTCGCCAAGATTCATGTGATCCGTAAACGATAGAAACTTCTCCACTCTCCACCTTTTTTTATCTCCGTCGTCGAACTGATATCACTACGCTTACTCCAAGCAAAGATAGACGGCTCACTTGATCTTTCATAAGATTGATTAACGGAGAGGTCACGATTACAATACTCTTCTCGCATTTATCTACCGAATCAAGTACTGTAGGTACAGCTTGAACACAACAGACTTTCCATAACCAGTCGGCAAATTGACATAAACATCACTTTTCATTTCGATCACTTGTTGGATTGCTTGTTAAACTTCTCCAAACCGAAAATGTCGCATACTTTTGCAAACGCGTGGTCTAGTGAACTCTTCCATCGGCCATTGTGGCTTTCTCGCCTATATCGAGGTCCCCACGTAAAGCTCAAGCGTATTAGCTCCACAAAAATAAGAGCCGAATTCTGATTGAAGAAACACTGACGTCACGGAAATCGTTTCATAGCTTGAGATCACAGCTATTTTCTTGGCGGGTGAAACAAGAGCCGAAAAATGCATCTGCTCCCCGCAGGCTAAGAATTGGGCGAAAACAAATTTACACCCTCGCCTGAATGGGCATATATGAATCAACAAGTAATAAGATTTTCATAGTACGTGGCATGTTCAGCAGTTATAATATTCGTTCGTTCTCAGAACAAATTAACAGACCTTAACACAAATACGAAGGTGTCTCCAAAAATACAAGGGAGTGATATGCTTTTAATTAAATTTGTTAAATTTGTTACGCCTGAATTTCTTCATCCCTATTTTATAAAAGAAGAAAAAAACTTGTCCCTCTTGCGTTGCTGACTTATATAAGCTCATGGACTCTTTTTCTTAAGAACACTGGAGAAGTGCATTTCTCTCGTGTTCTTAAAAGAGCCCGCATGCTTATATAAGCCAATAATACACTAGTCGCGATTTGTTTACGTGGGAGTCAACTAAAAACAATATTTACATGCTATGTATCCTTACAAACTAATCGAACTTATTTCAGCAAAATTTCAATGTTGCGACTACTCTACACTGTAGCAACCCTAACTACTGCCCCTAACGACAAACTACATCTAAATTTCAAAGGCAAAGCGAAATTTTGCAAGAAAGGCTTCTGTAGCGACCCAAATACAAAAAGGGACAATTTACGGCTGAGCAAAGGAAACTCGGAAATGTCGGAGACAAAACAAACCGCTCTTGGCACTAAAAGGTTGCTTTTTATTATTGATTTTGTCCTTTGAATTAACTGTCTTCATTTTCAGTAAACGGTGGTTACGGTTCTTGGGAAAACTGGAGCACATGCTCAAAGACTTGTGGCAAACGACCAGGCCAAAGAACACGCGAAAGATTCTGCAACAATCCAACACCTCAAAATGGAGGAAAAGACTGCTCTGAACTTGGAGATAGAACGGAAATAACTTCATGTAAACCAAAAACAAGGAAGTGTCCCGGTGGGTATATAAATATGAAAGATTCACTTGCAACATTGATAAAAAGGGCAGGTCTGCTCGGCATGATGTCACGGATTTAACTCCCATCATATGTCCAAGTTGATATCTTATGTTATAATTTTCGGCAGTTCGCCACACTTTCACACCTTTTTTTTTTTCTATTTGAATCCACTCCACCAAATTCACTTGGCTCCGTTGCAAAAAAAAACGCATCTCGGCAAAATCAGAACCTTTTTAAGTTCCAAAATCTAGGATTACCATCCACCGACAAAAGGATCAAGGCTCCTGATGTGTATGAGTATACATTGCATTTTTCTGATTCAACAAACTTAACCAGTGATTCCTTATTTCAAGATTGGTAACATTAAAAAAGTAACATTTTTGGGGGCACCCAACGAAGGTGTTCCGCTGTGGAAATTCAGCTGGCTGGCAAGTTATTAATTTTTAAACTCTTTCGCTGGGAAACTTGAAATCTTTTTAGCATTTTAATCCGTGCTGGCTGGATGAGACCAGAATCTGAAGGAGAACTCACGAGAAGTTATCGCATGTTGAGGAAAAAACAACCAATTTTGACCAGTTTGGCGAGCGTTTAAATTCACGAGGTTTAGTCGGCTGGCTGGGAGTTTCCCTCGCTA
Organism: Montipora capricornis; assembly: GCF_036669925.1. Classification (NCBI taxonomy): domain Eukaryota; kingdom Metazoa; phylum Cnidaria; class Anthozoa; order Scleractinia; family Acroporidae; genus Montipora; species Montipora capricornis. Next base: position 23,877,913 of record NC_090886.1, read on the forward strand.
TCTAGCTGGGAGCTGGTATTTCGCTCATAATCATCCTGTGAGTTCGGAACACCTTTTTTATTTTTCGGGTTTACCTTGGTGTAAAAACCTTGTGAAACTTTTCCCTTGGTTTGTTAGCTTGTGGTAAGGTTAGGTTATTGTTTCACGTTTTTTTGCTTTTTGTTTTCCTTTGTGTTACGTGATTCGTGACTTTCAGAGGTTTTTACACCAAGGATGAGCCTTTTCCCCTTAACAAAATTAAAAAAAAAAGGTTCTTAGCATTTTCTTGTAAGTTTTTTCGTATTATGTACTTTTGAAGTAACTTTCGTTGGGTGCCCCTGGCATTTTCCATACTATAAACCCCACATTGATCTTTATTTTGGACGACATAGCCTCTTATTTATCTCGACTTGTGTTTAGTGGACGGCGGTTATGGCAAGTGGACCAAATGGAGTAAATGCTCAAAAACGTGTGGAGGAGGAACACAGAAAAGGAGCCGCAAGTGCATCAAACCGAGACCTGCTGCAGGAGGAAAGAAGTGTAATGTGATTGGTCCGAACAAAGAAACGAAAGAATGCAACATTAAAAATTGTGGCCGTAAGTACACGTCAATTTTCAGTTCATCTGATGAACCAAAAGTAGATACTCGTATCATTCTCTAAAACGTAATGAACTTTAGCTTATCATGAAGTTAAAGGGACTAAGTTGAAGAAAACAATTGTCGATGGTTCTAAGAGTAAGAAACACACTTCAGTGGCTTCAATCAAGTAAAGTGAATTTCGCCCATATTCAGTCAACCAATTTTGTTCTGTCGGAACACTGGCAATTCCTACAACTCTTATTGGTTCTTGCTGGCGCCTAACAAGGCTTCAAGTCATGACTTGGATAAGCACCCTTGAAGGTCACGTGAACCTGAGTGACCTGCATTTACGCGTGGTTGCTCGAGACTCGAGTCCCACTCTGCTTCCGTGCTTGTCTTCTTTCAGTAGGTGTTCAACACTGTATTTATTTGAAATGTTATTTCATAGAAAACCAAACAAGCTTAAAGCTTAAATATCCCTGTCCTTTAATGAGATGTCGTCTTCTTTCTTTTTACGCGGGATGCCGTAGGCAGCGCGTGTTAAAGATTTGGACGAATTCCGTTATGTTTTCATCGTAGTCACTAATCGACGTGTTTTTCTATTGTGCGATTTCATTGACTCCAGTCCAACTTGGAATCATGTGCAAGATCAGGACGGTGAAGTGCTGATCAAGCGCAATACTCTCGCAATGTTTATGAAAGCAGTTTGTTCACTTGTCAAATAGTGAATGGATTTATTAGCCCTGTTTTTGTATTGAACCGGGAATTACTTGCATAGCGTGCTTCCAACTAGGTATCTGTTTCTTGCCATCGATCGAACCATCGAGTTCACCAATGGAACCAATGAGTTCACCAATGGAACCAATGAGTTCACCAATGGAACCAACGAGTTCACCAATGGAACCAACGAGTTCACCAATGGAACCAACGAGTTCACCAATTGAACCAAAGAATTCAGCGGCTTGTTACAGCTGTAAGTAGCCTACAAGCAGGCTCTTAAAATGGCGCGCGATCGAATTATAGGGGCTTGGTTACTAGTTTCGACCACGCGCCATTTTCAACAGAAGAACCTGCCTGCGGGCTAGTTTTAACGTATCAAACAAAGCGTATAACTGGTTAGCAAACAGTTTGTCTAAACACGAAATTTGACTTGAGAAATTTCTCGCAGTACGATAATTCACTCAGATAAATTTTAAGTGTGGCACTCCACCGAAGATTTTACCTAGTGTTATGTTTATTGGTTGTAATATCCACGCTGACACTTAGGAATCAAAATATGAGCTTTCAATAAGATTTGTGAGGTGCGTTCGAGTCCCGCTTTGTATCACAGGAGCCCCAAGTTCAGTGTCAGGGAATATAAGGATTTGTATGCGAATCCTGATATATGACCTGAGAAGATAATTTACGAAAACATTCTTACTGAAAAAGTCTAATCTTATTGCCATTGTGAGTCGCTTCCTTCCTGAAACATTTTTACCAGATTTGACGCAAATTGAGCCATTATCAGTTCCTCGGTTGTCAACGGTCATAATAAAATACCAAAGCTGAACACTAAATTCTCAGGAGTCCACCAAATGGAATCAAATATCCCTGGATAAATTAGTCCCACGGTTAGAATTCCACTGTGGAATTCAAGGGCAAAGGCTTTTCTTTCATTTCAATGCGCTAGCTGCGCAACTGAAGCCCTGACAGCGACGTCAGGCGGTTGTTAGTGTCCCAAAGGAAACGATAAAACAATGAAAAAGATCCTCACGAACTTTGAAGACGACACGGTGACCGTGAGGGTGATCACCCGCCCGGTCTCTCATTCAAGTACTAGCCCTGTCCAATAAGGTTTAACTTCGGTGGTTCAACGGGAATGTGCATTTTCCCTTCGCTAAATTTTTAAATTGTGTTATAAAAAATACATACTAGTTTTTACATTTTCAAGTGAAGTGCTGCGAGTGAGTTGTGGAAATACTAAGTAATATGTGACAACTTTTAAAGCTGGGCATCCAAAGAGATCAGCACAAGAACCAAGCTGCGCATATTCAACTCCCAACGCCAAGTCCATTCTGCTGTACACGTGCGAGACATGTCGGACGACAAAGACAATACAACAGAAGATTCAGACATTCTTCAACACCTGTCTGAATATCGTTTGCGATTCCCACGTTTTGCCATAAAAACCATCGAGATGCCCTTGCTAGGCTCTAAAGAAGCTCTCTATGTAATTTTTCCGTGATTTCGACTAAAGTTCTCTTTTTTCCTTCTACACTGTGGACGCAATTTTTGTCTCGCTGGAGGATCACAGAATGACGTAAAAATCATCGGGACAGACAAACAGACACAAGATCGAGAAATACAGATTTTTCCTGGCATAGAGCGCACAGGGAGACCGTCAATATTAGTGTTGCTGCTCCAAAACTGTGCCTGTATAACAGAAAGTTTTTCATTTTCAGCGATTGGCAATGAACTTTGCGAGCTTTCGAAAATGGATTATCTGTTGCTCTCGTGAGACTTGATTGTTCTTCATTACATTGGCTAAACTAAAATTTACAAAACCAAAGACTGGAAATGGCCCTTTCCTGCAGTCAAATTAAATATCCTCACAGGGATCACCCTTTAAGCTCTGCTGAGTTTCTTAATTTGCTTCATGTGAGAACATTCCTTGCGTGCAGGGATGGCGCAGTGGTGAAAGCGCTCGCCTCTCATCTATGTGGCGCAGTTTCGATTCCCAGACTCGGTGTCATATGTGGACTGAGTCCGTTGGCTCTCTTCTCTGCTCCGAGAGGTTTCCCCCTCTCTTCAAAAACCAACATTTGACTTGATTTGTGTTCATTGTTTAGTGTTCTCAATTAATGCTTCTGCGCTAGAGCGACTACATACTTAAATAAAAGTTGCCACTCCACTGTTCAAATTCCAGGTTTCCCTCATTGCAACTTGGCAGGAGGCTTCCTGATGTAAGCTTGTTTGCCAGCGTAAATAGATTGTGATTATCGCTACAAAAAGTTAGTGCTTACATCGACCCATCCCGCGTAAACGCCTCCAAGCGTCCGTCTTGTTCTTCTTACTTACGTCTGAGGTTTTTAAAAGAGAGAAATACAAAACATTACAAAATCTGTTTAATTTAATCAAAGAAGTCAGCATTTTATTGGTGAATTTGATTTGATTATCTGAATTTCATAAACTGATTTGTCTATGCTTTTTATATTTTTTAGCTTCTTGGAAACCACTTGGATGCTACAAAATGACAACTCAGGCTTTTGGCGACCAATTTGTCAAACGCAGCAGAAAGACTACCATTAAAACGCAATACAAAGAATGTGTGAAAAAGGCAGATGCTGATGGAATCGTTCTGTTTGGCCTCGACGAAAAGGGCTGCTGGAGAAGGAATCAGACACAATCCTCGTACACTACACTTGGGAGCTCGGAGCAATGCAAGAAAAGGGGCCAATATCAAATGGGTCTTATGAAATCAAAAACAATATTTGTTTACAAGAAAAAAGAAGGTAAAAGGGAAGACAACGCAATAATTAGATATATTAGATATTGAAAATGTCCTGCGAGCTCTAAGCGAGCGAAATATAAGTAATTCCAGGAAAGGATGTTTAAT
>NC_090886.1:23887066-23934566 GCF_036669925.1 Montipora capricornis
TCTAAAAGATTTGAACTCAAAAGACTATTATTCCACTCAGTAATTAACTGGGAATGATTGCTGTAAATAAAGTCCAGAACATGGTTCGAGATCATACAAATGACGGGCACCGGTCTTCCAAACAACGGGATCATATCTCCGTATCTTCCATGCCTCCAGTAATACTTCTCTGATTGGTCTTGAACACCCCAGGAATCTGTAAGGCTTCCGCTAAAGCGGGCAAATGTCTTTTCTCTACTCGAAAGTTTGCCTTGCATTCGGCGTCTCCCAACTTGTCAAGGTCAAATCGCTCATAGTCACTGTATTCAAATTCTGGGTTCTTCGAAGAGTATTCGTCATGCAAAAATAGAAATTCTTCGTCTGAAATGGTGTTTTCTTCGTAAGAAAGCAACAAAGCTTCCCGCAAATCTTTGAAAGACATTTTCAACTGAATTATTCTAGCTTATTCTGTCGGCGTTCGCGATGGTTTCACGTTGGTTTGCTTATGATTAGCATTTGGCGCGTGAACCGCGTCCTCGACCCAGTTCTGCGAGTCCAGCCATGCCATTCGTGAATCAAGAACGTTCTCTCATATGCAACGCGGGCTCATCGAATAATTGTTAATTATTATGAATTGTCTACCGTTGCGTGGTCTCTGTGTAAAAAAACCTTTACTTTTCAACGAGATCTCCTTTTGACAAAACACGGATCTGCAGGTAACAATCACTTTTATAACTTCATGACTATACTGGTATCCTATAGCTTTGCCATCCTTAGCTGTAGTTGACAAAACGAAGTACTTCCAGTGCATAAAATACATCGGTTCTGTGTAAACAAAATAAAGAAAGACTTCTCGTCAAGTGCTGACTCGAATTTGGCAACTTCTCGTTAATACAGAGAATTGTTCGTTAATTCAAAATCCACATTTTTGTGCATGAGGATAGTTTACCCAGTCAATGTCACACCTGGTAATTCATACTATCCGGTAGCAGCAGCCGCAAAACAAGATCATCATTTGAACCGAACGACGGAGATGCTTCCACTCGTGCTGCAGGTGCTTTCCAATAACTTTGTTCGAGCAACATGTTTCGGGTTAAGGAAAATTTACTAGAAATAGGCCTTGACAGAATTGATAGCCAGTCAAGCACTTGATTACGACTTACATTAAAAATCCGTTTCCAGTCAAGAAAATGATGTCTTCAGCATTTCACTAAATGGGGAAGTGTACGAACACTATATAAAACACACTTTGCTACGCCTGAAGAGCTGCAACAGCGGTGAAACGCGTAGCGCAAAAGCAGAGAAAAGGAAGACTTTCGTTTTTCATTGATTTTAATCAAAGAGGGTGGGTGGGGGAATCTGGACAACTGATTGCCTGCAAATCAGGATCGCCCCACTACACCCCAGTTGATCGGCTATGCACGGTCCCATCCCCTTAAGAAGTAATTAATAGTAGATTGAGGAGAGTAATCTGGACAACTGATTGCATGGGTGAAAATGTGGTTCGACCAGGAATTGAACCCGGGTCTCCAGGTCACTAGTCGGATGCCTTAAGCACTCGGCCACCAAACCAACCACGCTGGCAATGTGGCTGTATATTGGCCTTATTGTGGCTGGCTCCAGGGAGACAATTCAACACACATGGCCGAGTGGCCACCAAACCAACCACGAGTGGCCGAGTGGTTAAGGCATCCGACTAGTAATCTGGAGACCTGGGTTCAATTCCCGGCCGAACTACGTTTTCACTCATGCAATCAGTTGTCCAGATTCCTCTCCTCAATCTACTATTATATATTTAGAATGAAGAACTGGAAATCCAACGATGTAGTCACGAGTCAGTACGAAATACTGACTGATCCATTTTGAATGAAAAACACATATGCCGTGAGTGGGAATCGAACCCGCGTTCCCTGGGCTATATGTCAGGTGTGCTAACCACTGCACCATCACGACAACTCTGCTGGAAACAGAGCAATCAGAGAAGTGATTTGTTAGCCGCGGGGCTCCCCGGCGTGTTATCATTCAGGAACAGGACTACATCGGATCATCCGAAGAAGATTCACAGGCTGAATGTTAAACATTGTCGGGGAACCCCGTGGCTAACCAGTATCTTCACTGATTGCTCTGTTGCCAGCATACAGAATAAATATGGTAACCAAACGATGAGCTCCCAGTAGAAGAATCCAAGAAGGATACAGTGCTTCAATGTGAATTTTTAGATAAGTGTAAAACTATGAACATGAAGCAACCTTCTAACTGCTCCGGCTTTAATACGACGTTTCGGCCTTCGGCCTTCTTCAGATGTGGAACTTATTACTTATTTACAGATAAAAAGATAAAAAGAATTGAAAATCCTAATAGGCTTACAAACTTGCAAGAATTTATACTAAACGCAAAAAGTGTAAATGAAGTTGCATAATACAATACAAACCTAGACAATAAGAATAAATAGTAAGTTAAAGGTAACCAGCAAGAATGCGCATACGGCGAAATTACCACGATTCGTTGCAAAGAACTTAATTACATGGTACATAGGGATGCGCTAATTAAGTATTATAGCGGACCGTGAGCATTACTGTAAGTGTGCATAGTCAGTGTGCGGTCCAGTAGGCTTCCCTGGTGAGTAACAATCTATCAATATGAGCTTATTTTCAGCATTCAAAGTACGCTTTCGCAATCACAAGTCGTCTATGCTTACAAACAAAAAAAAAAAAAACGTGCGAGCTTGCAGTCCATTTTAATTGTACCTAGACAATAAGTCTACTAACTGCCAATGTTATTCACTTTATTTAGAGCTCAAAAGGGATATTAGGGAGCTTTAGCAATGACGACGGCAACGGCAACGAGAACGTCATCTCAAAACATAAATTCCCATTATTGTAATCACTTCGAGACTATTCCAAGCTTTTTAACATGACAATGGTTTGGCAGTCCCTCAAGAATGAAACCGATATGAGTCAAGCTTAATTTAGAGGAGAAAATGAAAATTTATCCTCACAAGTGCTGACGTCCTCCATAAACCTCAAATTTGGCTATTTCACGTTGTTGTTTTGCTGACGACGGCAACCAAATGGACAAAAATGAAAAACGCACGTGCAGAGCGTGCAAAGCTATTGTTTTTGCCTACTAAATATGCAAATTTGTGACGTTCTCGTTGCCGTCGCCGTTGCCGTTGCTAAAGCTCCCTATTGATATCATAAAGACGAATCAGCCGTTGGATAAACTAAAGGAAGAAAATTCGGCTCTTAGAGCCGAGGTCTTGTCTCTAAAGAAGCAATGCGATATTGTTTGCGAAGAACGAGATTCTTTAAAATTGGCGCTTCAGATTGTGTGTAAGGATCTATATCATAAGAATGAAACCAAACCAGTTCCTAGGAGTGACCAAAAGCCGGCTCAGAAAGTACAGAAAGATTCGAAACCAACGACATCTTAGAATAAAACGAAGACGAAGCAAACAAAGAAAACAAACGGCCGCAATCAGGCCGACGCTTTGGTCAACCAGAACCAGGAATTAGCGAGCTTAAGATCTACGACGACGACGTCGACGAAAACGCCACAAAACAATGATATAAATAATCGTGCTGCACGTGCAGCACGGATTTTAGCAAGTATGTTTGCGGTCCTCTGCATAACGACGAGGTGAAATCACCAAATTTGAAGTTTTGACGATAACGTTAGTATGCAACAGAGAACTCTTCATTCTCTATTTTAACTTTGAAACCGCTCGTACCGATTTACTTTTAGGATACTTCGCCCACATTATACGACGTGAACGAGATGGAATAATCGCGAAAGACTTTTACTAGAGCAAAGTTCTATTTTGAGGTGACGTTTTCGTCGACGTCGCCGTCGTAGATCTTAAGGTCCCCATTATCTCAGCCAGCGACGACCGTCATCATTGGCGATTCAATGTTAAAGAATGTACATGGATGGAAGTAGGGAAGAAAGTTGGGCGGAGGGTTGTAGTTAAATCGTTTGCGGGTGCTACAACAAGCCATATATCACACTACTTGAAACCAACCCTCGGTAAAAAGTCGGACCAAATCGTCTTACATGTTGGAACGAACGACATTGGAAAACTGGCTCCACATGAAAACTGCTGATTCCATTGTCAATTTAGCAAGAGAAGTTGAGAACAATTCCCACGCTCAAGTAATGGTATCTGAGCTCATAACTAGATCTGATGAAACGTCTAGTGGAGATGTAGCTGAAGTGAACAAGAGACTTCTCAAGTTCTGCAAGCAACAGAATTGGATGCTTATCCACCACAACAACATTCATCAACTCTAATCTCAACAAAGGAGGACTTCACCTAAGTGAAAGAGGTACTAGTAGAATGTTTAATAATTTTGTAGACAAGCTAGGTGGAGGTTTTCACTGATTTTCACAATTTAGATTGTGGCCTTGAAAACCTAGATATTTATGAATTCCTTCCTTCTAAACGGGGATTCAAATTAGCCGCTTTGAATATCAACAGTCTTACTGCTCACATCGACGAATTACTGATGTACTAGCTATTAACGAGACTAAACTCGACGGCAATGTTAGCGATAACGAACTAAAGATTTCTGGATATGAAATTACTCGTAGTGATCGCTTTTGCAACGGCGGGTCTGGAGGGGGTGTTTGTTTTTATGTTCGCTCAGAAATTAACCATTCAGTTCGTACTGATTTGAACCATTTAATAGAGAGTTTATCTATCGAAATTAGGAAGCCCAGATCTAAGCCCTTTGTTGTTACAACCTGGTACAGATCTCCCAATTCCTTAGTTGACATTTTTGGACCTTTTGAAGAACTTATTGGTAAACCAGACTCTGAAAATGTCGAATTTTATGTATTAGGACCTAATGTAATATGGCCGCTCCTAAATTAGACAACAATGCTATTGTTCTATCAAATCTTGCCGATGTGTACGGACTGCATCAGCTAATTTCCGAACATACTAGAATTACTGACAAATCCTCGACCCTGATTGATCTTGTATTTACAAACACTCCAAATAGGGTTGTCTGTCCAGGGGTGTCACACATTGGCATTAGTGATCACAGCTTGGTTTTCGCTTTTCGCAAAGTTTCCATAGAGTCAACAAAAAATGGCCACGCGACCGTCAAATATAGGAAATTTAAGAATTTCGACTCAACCAGCTTTCGCCATGATATTTCTCAATAAAACTGGAGTAACATTGAAAGCTGTACTGATCCAAATTCAATGTGGGCGGCATGGAAACAATTATTCCTTGAATGCGTTAACAAGCACGCACCACTTCGTGAAAAGCATACTCGTGCAATAAAATCGCCTTGGATAACACCCCATTTGAAGAAAAACACTCTAATGATTCAAATGACTCGCTAGCGTTTAAACGCTGCCGTAATTCAGTCAATACCGAAATTAAGCAAGCCAAAGAATCGTACTATAAAAACGCACTTCATGCAAATGAAGGTGACTCACGCCAGACCTGGAGAATTATAAATGAGCTAACGTCCAGGAAAACAACTAATTGTTCCGTAAAGGAAATCAAAAACAATGGCAAAGCCATCCGCGATTCTCTAGAGCTGGCCGATTCTTTCAATTCTCATTTTTCTTCTATTGGACCTAAACTCGCTAGTGAGATCAATTCTGATAATGGTCCTTCACGTCTAAAGTATGTTACGAGAACCGATAGCCGTTTTGAATTGAGAGAAACTAATTATTCTTAAGTATTTTCGCTCCTATCTAAACTTTGTAAATCCAAGGCAACAGGCCTAGATTTAATTTCTGCAAGACTCCTTCGGGAAAGCGCTGATTTAATTGCTGGTTCCTTGTGTTCTATTTTTAAATTTTCAATTAAATCAGGCGTTTTCCCTCAGGAATGGAAGTGCGCCAAAGTTATCCCTCTTTTTAAACAGGGTGATCATTCCGACATGAATAATTATAGACCAATTTCCATTATCCCCGTTGTTGCTAAAGTCTTTGACCGTATCATTTACGATCAGATTTACGATTATTTAACTGTAAATGATATACTAACCAGTCATCAATCGGGTTTTCGTTCGCTCCATTCGACCGTCACTGCCCTATTAGAAGCCACTGATAATTGGGCCTACAACATTAACAGGGGTAGTGTGAACACGGTGGTCTTTCTTGACCCTAAAAAGGCGTTCGATACCGTTGACCACGTAATTCTGCTATCTAAACTCTTTGAATATGGCATTGACGGTATCGGATACGACTGGTTTAAATCTTATCTAGAAAATTGTAACCAAATGCTTTGTGAATGGTTCGCTCTCAGACAGTGAATTTCTTACTTGTGGTATTCCACAGGGAACTATATTAGGGCCATTGTTGTTTATTCTCTATATAAATGATCTCCCTAATTGCCTTTCCAACGCTTTTGCACGTATGTATGCCGACGATACTCACTTAACCGTTGCCTGCAACATTGAAACTATCAATGATGTTATGAATCGCGACCCAAGTAACGTCAATAAATGGCTCGTTGCAAATAAATTGACTCTAAATTAATCTAAAACCGAGTTCATGTTAGTTGGGTCGCGGCAAAGCTTGGGTACGTATAATACATCCCCTAATCTCACGATCGATGGTAACGCTATAAAGCAAGTAAATTGTGTAAAATCGTTGGGAGTGCATATAGACGATAATCTTTCATGGAATGTCCATATAGATATGATATCTAAGAAAACTTTGCATGCATCTGGCATTGGAGCCCTGAAGCGCTGTCGGCCTTTTGTTCCTCAGACTACGCTGCAGTCTATTTACAACACCTTGATTCAACCTTATGTTGATTACTGCAGTTAGGTCTGGGATCATTGTGGCGCTACTTTGGCAAATAAGCTCCAAATTTTGCAAAACCGTGCGGCTCGTATTCTAACCTTTTCTAGTTACGATTCTAGTTCTGGCCCCTTATTTGAACAGCTAGACTGGAAAGGGTAGATACGCAACGTCAAATTCAAGTGGCCGTTATGGTCTATAAGTCGCTACATGGCCTTGCTCCTAATTATCTTAGCTCTCTTTTTTCTCAAAGAAATATCTTATAATTTGAGGGACAATGAGAACAAACTGGTTATTCCTCTGCCCCGCACTAACTTCCTCAAAAACATGTTTAGGTACAATGGTGAGATCATCTGGAATAACCTTCCCTGGAACTGCGGCAAGCAGAAACTATCAATAGTTTTCGAAGGGGTTGTCATAATTTTTTTGCTTGACCCTTTATACACGGCACTCTTGTAAAGCAGGTTTATTAAGTTCTTCGGGGGAGGGGATAATAAAGACATATTTTAATATTTTAGCTTTATTTACGGTGAAATTTTATACTTTTAGATAGATATATTATAGCTTGTAGTGTTGTTATGCCTGATGAATTCACCGTGTCTAAATAAAGTTCTTACTTACTTACTTACTTACATACCAAACACGAGATTTCTGTTTTTCAGAGTTCCATGCTTCTCGCTAATAGTGTTCAGTTAAAACGTCTTGAACGTCTGCAACTCGATATCAGTTCCTTTCTATTATTCAGTGCTGCCATTTCTGGCTTGCATATTATTTAACAATTATTCGTCGAAAGGAGAGTTGAATAATTCCTTCATCTATCACCTTGACAAAAAGGCTTGCGGCCATTTTGAAAAAAACCGCTTAGGTGATTATCACCTAATAATCACCTCGAGTGCAACCAATCAGCACAGAGAAATTTCAACAATCACTTATATAATTGTACTAAAAAGTACTTCTCCCATAAGCACAAACTTGTGCATATGTGGGAGAAATGTTCATTTCTTCTCGTAAGCAATGACTCTCTTTTTCGCAAAAAAATCACAGTGCCTATCAGACTCCGACACTCTTGCCTTCAGTTGATGGGATTGCCAGCTATTTAGAACTAGATGCTTCTGTGAAGCATACACTGGCTTGCCTGTGGTACGTGCTACAGAAAATCAGAAAGCACTGAATTGTGTGGTATTGAAATACAGCATTCCAGTCTCTGAAGAATAACAAATAAAAGAGAAGCGAGAAACATTGGCTTCTGGGCTGACATGTTGATAATTTTCAAGTTCCCTCACAACTTCTTTTCACCACAAGTGTGCCCTATGAGCATCCGAAAACTTTGTAATACTAAACCTCACTGAAGTCAAGCCCTGTTTCGCGGGGTTAGTGTTGCGATGGGAGACCATAACAATAAACCCCTCATAAAAAACAGAAACATCTGACCGAAAATACTATTAACGCTAACAAATGCGAACTCAGCAAGGTACAGATTCTGTTAGCTTGCTTTATGCAAAACAAATATTGATGAAAAAGCAAATAAATATTGATACACAGTTTTCAGAAAGAGCAGAAGGAAGTTTCCCGGACGGTCGATCGAGAATAAAATATTTACGACATGAAAACAACCCCGGGGGGAGGCCCCCGGGAAAACAACATTAATTTTGAACCGTCAATATAGAATATAAAAAGTTACGATCAGCGACAAACATTTTGGGAGATTTTTGCTACGTTCAAGTAAATTGCAAAATCGAAAGTGACATGGCCGGAATTCAGCGGGCGCCGTGATTAAGTTACCGCGGCATGTTTACTCGCCAAACAGTGAAGCATCTGTGTCAAATGATGGCAGGATACCGGGTTTTTGTCAGTTTCTTTTTCTGTCAAGTGTTATAAAGTTTGACAATGAAATGAGCGAAGTCAAAACAAAGATGACAATCGCCCAACTCTTGTTTATGCAAAGTCAAAATTTACTCTCCAAGACGCGTACGACGTTATTTATCACCAGGTAATTCCATCATTTTGGAAATAGCAGCTACTTTATTATTCATCTGCGTCACAAGTTTTCACTGATTTTGGGCCTCATTTTGTTGAAACTCAAGCACGCTTCCAACAGGCCTGTGAACCCTTCCTGCTTACAGAGCAATACTAAAAAACTTCTCCCATATCACATTTGAACCTTAAGCTCGAAAATTCAATACACAACATGATATTATAATTCACAAAGGCAGAAAATGCCACAGAATCCTTTTCCAGCGAAAATTTTATTGAAACAAACAACATATTTGCTCTTAGAGGCGAAAACGTCTTCCTATTTCATTGCGTGCGTGAAGACAAGAAACTCAATTGTGTCAAATTACCATGTACTTCAGGTAAATACTGCTCACTTTGATTTCGTCTCGACGGGCGATAGATTGTTGTCGAAGTCCAGTACTCGTCGCTTTTGAGATTCCTGCCTAGTTTATCCAACTGACTTTCCATTATTGAGCTCCATAAGGGTATATTTTGTTTAAGGATCCACTAAATGCCATTCGCGTTGCATGACTTTCGACGCCATTGCACGCTAAGTTAATGATTCTACTGTGTCCACCTGAGAAATCTACGCAGTTCCACTACCCTCTCGATCCTAAGAAAATACGCGCAGAAGGCTCTATACACAAAGACACCACTTACCAGGGGAGTGACAGGCAAGACTTTTACCGACACGGAAAAAAAAAAAAAAAGAAAAAAAAGAAAAAAAAGAAAACAAACAAACTAAACGCAGACCTCAACTGGGTTTGCCCATAGGCAACCCAGTAACAATTCATATTTAATGCTCTTCCAGCAGAGTCTTTAAAGCGGAATTTTGGTCGACCGGCAGGGCGACAGCCAACAGAAAGTTCACCAAACAAAAGATGTTTGGGCGCTCTGATCTGGCGTCATCCATCCGACACACATGTCCTAGCCAACAACGACGGGTTCTTATTAACATGGTTTCGATCTCCTAAACACATGTTCGCCTTAGGACTGCCTGACTGCTTACAAAATGATCCAGAGGATGCCCAAAGTGAGAGAGAGGAACAATACAATACAAAGTCGTAAAAAAGGTTGCTGTTATTCATCGTGGTGAAGGACAATAATAATAAAGTATTCTCGTTTGTCTCACGATGTGGTCACTTGTGACGTAGATCGCGAAGTTTGGACTGCATACTGCTAGTCTTCATCAGGCGATGAGGTCGACTGGTTACGCGTAACCTTTTAAGCAGGATGCTCCGCTGTGATTGGTGCATTTCGGTCCTCGCTAGTTCGGTATGTCACGGTTCCTTCGGCGGTCCGCTGTCGTACGGTTCTGCTGTTGTTGTGTTTCTTGATCTTGGGCATCCATGCTTTCGAAATTTCTATTCCACTATTTGTACGGTTCTGCTGTTGTTGTGTTTCTTGATCGTGGGCATCCACGCTTCCACTATCCCTGTTGATGTTTTTAGGGTGAAGTCTTATGTGAATCGCCTCCTTGACCCTGCGTGTGTACCAATGAGGATCACGATCAATAAACTTTACTTTGTTCCAAAGTGGGTTGTGTCCGGTGTTGTTAGCGTGTTCTGAAACGGATGTCTCGCTCATGCTCTTTGATTATATCTTGCATAGGTCTTCCAGTCTCGCCGATGTAGACTTCACCGCATTCACAGGGAATCCTGTAAACCACGCCATCTTGTTTAGTCGGCTCGACAGCGTCTTTCGGTCGTACTAGATGTGATCTTAATGTACTCTCCGCCTTGAAAACAGCGCGTATGCCTTGTTGCTGTAGGCAGCGGCGAAGTTGTTCGGATAGGCCTTTGAAATATAGTAAAACCGCAGTAGACTTGTACTCGATCGTGGGTTCAGCACTGCTACTCGATTTCCTGGTCTTGGTGATTTTCTGCAAGAAAGAAAAAGGGTAACCATTAGAGACAAGAGCAGAGGACAGGTGCTTCTTCCTACTATCCTAGACAACGAAATCACGGTGTCTTTCGACGTACAGTAGCTGTTTACCAACGTTCCTATCGACGCCGCTGTACAAACCGCGTTACAGAAACTAGAGGGTGGTTAGCTTTGGCTGCATTGCTCTACGAGCTGAACTATCACGCTCTCTGGGAGCTGAATATCATTTTGAACTTGAGTTTTGTGGTGACCCTAAACGAGAATTTTAACGAAGCTGAGAGAGCAACTGAAGTGGAAGCAAAAAAGACCTGAAAAAAAAAAAAAAAAAATTCCATGCATATTGTAACGAAATCGTTCTTGACCATCTCCCAGATGGCTCGGCAACTGAGATTACTGGTAGGGAATACGTGAATTGGATAGAATTTGTTTCCAATATTAATGAAAAAGTACCCAGAGACCACGCGACCACCAGGAGAATGCTAGTAAAGGGAGACAACGAATTGTAATAAAAACAACTCAGGCAACCAAACCATGCGTCAATCTCATTAAATAAAAAAATCGAACAGTCACACACAAAACCAGCGCTACTGATGTTCACTAAATAAATGTATACTATTTGCAGTAGTTGTTGCTTTCACCTCTATGTATAATTTGAGAAATTAATAAAGTTAGTTCACAAAAAATATTGTCATAATTATGACGATTATGATGACGAATTTTTGAGAGTCTCAAGGATACATAGTGGATCACAAGTGCTCTACCAATCGGAGAGATTACAAGTCATCTTTGGCAGATCAAATCAAGTATAATGTTGGTTTTGGATAAGAAGGGGACAAGGGAGTACCCGAAGAAGAAACCTCTTCAAGCAAAGTGGAGAGTCAACAAACTCAAATCACATATGACGCCGACCCCGGGATCTACTCCCTGGCTACACTGGTAGAACGCCGATACTTCTCTCAACTCTACGCCAACCATGCTTTCCAAATCTTTGAAACTTATGGTGGATAGCACAGATCTCGGTCTTCATTATTTACGGCACAACAAACAAAAATATAATAAGTTACGATATCCTTCTCAATAAATCCTAACCCCAGTTCTAACCTAATGCACAAATGATTCTCATCAGTCACCATTGTTTCGACCAAGCCAACCGCGTTTTGCGTTTGTTTTGCGGGGTAAACTAATAATTTAGAGTGAAGGAAATGTATAGACTACAAACTCACCGAATTGTTTCTTTTACAGAGCAAAAGCATTTCCTGCAGTCTCAAAACAGTACAGTTACTCCGAAAACACTCACTTGAATTACTCTGCCACACGATGTTGGCTTTCTGCTGGTTGCGGTTTTATAAAATGACAATTTAGTGCAGTCCTATTAAATACGGTTAATATTCCATTCGCTATCATCTCCTGATTTTTCACTTAGAAAATCCTTTTCAGCAAAATCATACAAATTGCAAAGAACTTCCATTAGATTTTGGGGTTAAAGAGAACCAACACTTGCATCGATTTTCTTCTTAAACAGTGGAAGCTCCATGCAAAAACCCACAAGCGGAGATGTCAAATTCTTTCAAACAGCAACATCAGCGAGACTGGTGGTGTCACAATCTTTCAAGCAGCTAAAACAAACCTGCAATGTTTAACAATGTTGCTTTTTGTACGTGTGGCGTAAATTAATTGACAATTTTCAAGGTACCGGGCCAGCCATGTGGCACTTCAGTTTCCCCTATACCAAAACAATATGATCGAGAAATGACTGTACTTGACAATCAATTACAAAGACCTCCATTGAATGTCTTTCTGCTTCTCAAAGGGTTCAAACCAAACAGCCATTTTTTCCGCAATCAACCAAGTTGATTCAGCGTAGTAACGCAACTGCACTTAAGCTTCTCCCACATCATAACAACAAGTGACCAGTTTTCTCACCATTTTTATAAAATGTGACGTTTAGAATAAATTCGGGTACCACATTGACCCCCAAAATAATTTAACCACCTTAAAAAAAAAAAAAAGAAGGAGACACGAGCGCAATCTTTGAGTGAGTATTAAGTATGTCTTCTTTTACGAGAGTTTTACTAATCCTTACTGTCCCAATGCTTAGTGAGATTATTACAAACGAGCGTTTGTTGAAGCATACTACACCAGTCAAACGCCAGTTGTAACCTGTCCTCCTTTGTCCTCTTCATTGTTTTGCCTTATTTTTAAATCCCTCAGTTTCAAAAATTAAAGACTCGCTCGTCCGATGAGACTTTCAAGTGAACAGGGCTTGATCTAACAGACTAAGACTAACAGCCATTGGACGACAAGAAATTAAAATATAGCGCAAGTTTGACAGACGTCTCCAGGTAATACACAGCGAACGTTGAGAAGAATTCACGATTCCACGCTGATATCTGGTCCACTCTTTTGAAGTGACTATAAGCTCTTCATAATTGGGCTCAGGCGTAGGACATGGAGTTCCCGGTATTGTGGTCTGTCCTCTGTGGTGTATCATGGTTGGGAGGGTAAATGCTCGAAGATATTAGCTACACCAAGCTACTCTAAAATCCGAGGTAAATAAAGATATATATGATGATATCGCTGCAATGGTTTTGGCAGAACTGATAAATGAACACAAATGTACACCTTGAGGGCTGTTTACATAGTGCATGAAAGATCTTGAAGATTTAAATTAAGAGGCGATCAGAGAGAGTGGATCATCGTTGCGGATTTTTGGTATTCAGTTACACTGAGGCAAAAAGTTTTACTTGGCCCTGGTGCTAAGATCTTCCCAGCGATAGGATTCTTCTAGCGGAGAGCTGATCCTACTGCGTAAACAAATTTCCTTCGAGAGATCGTAGCACTAAGTGCATAACGAATATGGTAGGCTCTTCTGCCAAGTAAGATGTAAAGCCAAACGACATTTCTGCATGTGAACAAAGCGAAAAATTGTTGCGCTCTCTCGGATCTCTCCAGTGTTAAGATCTACCCCCCTTCCATGCAATCAGCCCCTTCAGTGAAATGAAATAACTAGACTCACACCTGTACCGAGCGAGGTCTCCTAAAGACTAAAGACACAGTCATGTGTTCCTACCGACTGAACAAAGCTGCATGCATAATCACTATATTGTCTTGCTTCTCTCCTTCAACAACTAAAAATTATTGTATTTCAGTCATGTGCGTGTTTGCTTCTACCCGAAAAACGTAAATGACAAGCAAAAATGCAATGAGCCATGATGGTAGAATATTGGCATTGAAAGTCGGTTCAAAAGGCGTCCAGTTGAAGTTCAGAAAAGCCAAATACGTATTTATTGAAAAAACCGAGAAAGCACGACTGCAGACAGACATGGTTTACCTTTCGATTGTCCCAAGCCAATTTTAGTGAGTAATTTTGGTTATTCAATTTGAAACCAGTAAATTATGACACCATTACTAACCAACTAGTCGACTGATTCATTGTTAATTGAAACGTAAGCCCCAGTCAGACTTTGCAAAGTTCAGACGATAGGGCAACACCTTGGCGGCTTCCCGTTTATGTTCTTCGATGAACACGAGATAACGATGAAATCTCTTTACGCCGGGAACAAAAGGCAAACATGATTGCTCATGCGGTCAACAATAGTAGAGTTTGATATTCAGTAGTCACAAGAACCACGCTGGTCTTGTCACTACCTTCTCTTTGGGCCGAGTTAGAGAGGTCTCCCTCGAGAAAAGATTCTGAAATTATTAAGCCCCGTAAGAAAGAGAAAAACATGCTGCAACAAACATACCCCATAAAACGACGAGAACTCCCTGCAATCTGTCCCAATAGTAAGTAACCATCGATTCTAAACTCGAAGGCTACAGTAACTCATCTTACCCAGTTCGAAAATTCCAACTTTTACAGGTCTTTATTTTTTATGAATCCTTTCGTATTCCTCAGATCAAACGAATCCTCTGGCAAACTAGAGTGATTTAGTTAACATCTTTGACATTTTCTTCCATGCCTGCAAGATTTACTCATGAAAACGGATGAATGTTAAATTTTGGTGGTTTAGTTTTCTTTGTCCTCCGATGACGAATGATACCTAGACGTTTACCTGATTGTCATCTGTTTAAATTCTTTATTCTGCTTTTTAAGGTAACCGGCCTTTCAGCAAAGTCAGCTGCCATGTTATCAGCGCGGCTAATTTCGAAGCCCGGCTCTGCTAATGAGAAGTTATTCCCTGGCAATATACTATACCCTTTTTTTGGCCGAGACAAAATTATTCGCGAAATCACTTACGTATCATACATAGTACCTGATGAAGCCAACTTAAGATAATCATTACTTGAATATAACTCGGTCAGTTTTGAAAGCAAAGGCCTTCCGTATCAATCGGCAAAAACTCCGTTACTCACTGTCATTGACTGCAGAAAGCCAAATAACGCTTCTGTCGGTTTTAAAGTTACGATAGGCATTCATATCAAGGTAACACTAAGACCCGAACAAGGCCAGCGAGTATTTTTGCCAGCTTTTAAATCAAAGGGTTCACATTTCAGTGCGAAACGGAAATATAGAAAGGTAAAGCTTGGACCTTGATACACTAATCGCGCATTTATTTTAGTTAAATTTTCAAGTAGTTGATGTAGTCTACGCGGAGAATACCCCCTTGTTATCTTCATCACTCTTATTTGAAAGTTGAAACACTTTAGTTTCAATACGGCTTTGTTTTGCACTATCATCCTTAATTAGGGTCTTCCCAAGCAGTAAAAATTTTTAAATACAACAGCAATCGGTTTTTGTAGGCAAAGCCGAACAACAAATGCTTGAACATCATCGGAGGTGCCTCTCAAAGAAACAATCCTCTCTGGCCAATCGCCTACCAAAAGCTTAGTTAAGCGACGAAAACAGATGGAAGGACAACTACACCTTGACTTCTTGATTACTGCGAAAACACCTACCCACATCACTGGACGAGCTATGAAGTTATGTCTAGTATAACTACGGCACCAGCAGCTAGGATTTATCAGCAAAAGGTGTCTTGGTCCAAACGATCCAATCTACGCCAATATTTATGCCATATACAGTGACATTCGTTTACGGTTCTTCCAAATAAGTAATAACTAAAAAAGTATTATTTTTTATAGAACAAACTGACGCTGGGGCTACCCAAAAACAAGGACTAATTGGTAAAGCTCATTGTGCTCACAGACAAATGAGTCGACAACCGGCACCAGCCATCACATGATAATAACGTGCCGAAGATCAAAGGGCCTTGTGAAAGACTACGCCGCTTTTTTCCCAAAGGAAGACAATAAATAATTGTCCGTAACTGAAAATATTTCATGAGGAAAGAGGCGTTTATTGAGGCACGTCCTCGTTAGGCAAACCGCACCTCCCGGGGTGGTTACTTAGGTCAATTTTCGCTGGGTATGAATCTTTCCATTTTTAAATCCCCGGCCACTAGCCAGAATTTTCTTACCCCCAAAATCCCGACAATTTGAGACTCCATTCTAGTAACTCTGTCGGCAACTCTGTTGAAAATGCAACCCCATTATGGTCAATCCAGTCGTGAAAATGCGACCCCATCCAGCGACACATCCCCAGTAGCCAATTCGTCGGAAGTGCCTGGACGTTTCAAACAATGCAATTTCACTGATCTACAAAACTCTCAAAATGCCACTGACTTGCATACGCTGAAAATCGTTGACGCGGTCAAAAGGATTATTTGACGCAGACATATGCTTTGGACCAAGCTTGAAAGAACTGCATAGAATTATCACGACACCGGAAAGGAAAACGTTCGTGAAGGTTCCCCAACCTGCCTGCTTTTTCCTCAAGGCTTCTACTCTAGGATTTTCGCAAAAATGAGAACGCTGCAGTTACTCCAAATAATCAACCACATTCGGTACCACTGATTTGTTACTTTCGCGAGCTGATGTTCTGCTGCGATTGATGGTTAATTTCAAACGATTCATTGGGGCTACTTCCGGGGCATAAGTTACCAATTTTCGTCCTTGTCCCACCAGTAATATGTGTATGTTTGTATTTTTTTGGAGTTTCTTGTGAGCAGATAAAGTCATCTAAATATGTAAGGCCGGAACAGTAAATTACAGATCGAAGGTAGAGATCTTGCATTTCGCTAAATTTGACGTCACCATAAGAATATACTACGCAATTTCGAGTCTGAGAAAAGGGCGCATTTTGAGAAAAAAGTTTGATTTCGGAAGCTTACGTGAGATATAAATTATTTGAGGCTCTTGTAAGTTGCATTTTGACCATGGGAGAGCATTTAACTCTAACAGGAACGAGTTTTCTCGCGTACCGTGGAGTCGAATTTCTTGAACGGAACAGTCTTTGAATTGATACCATTGGATTTATAGCAAACTGAGCACCATATTTAGCGAGACAATTTGAAAGAAGGCCAAAGAATTGAACGGTATGACCGACAACCTTGGACAGAAAAAAACGGGAAATTAGAACCCACCACCCCTTCCCTCCAAGTAAATGAGGAATCTGAGCTCCATGTTTATATGCCCGCCATTCCTCCAAATTGGAAGAAGGATGGTCTAAATGTTCGACATTGTAGGAGTTGGACCACCTCGTGCGTAATGAGGGAACTATTGAATACTGATCCCTTCCGGTATTTGCACGTGACAACATCTTTCCGTAACGAACGATTAAGTTCGTACAGAGAACTGTTAAAATCTTTGTGGGTTCAAACCAAAATCAATTGCAAAATGACTACATTGGTTTCGATGATCACAATGTTCTCTTGTGTTTCATACAAAAGCAGTAGACCGTAACAAATGACTCAAACTTCATTAAACACAACTTGTACTTGTCCGTAAATTTATTTATTGCTACCAGTAATCCTGTAGATTTGTTTGCGGCAATTGCATGACCTGGCTAACTGCTTTGCCAACCCATTTAGTGTGCTTCTAATAGCAAACTAAACAAACGCCTTAAAATTAGAAAATATATTTTATCCAAGCGACTAGTGAAGAAATGAAATACACATTAAAAATTGAGAAGCAGGCGGCACAGGAAATGGCCCAACAAAACTCTTCAACGACAACGTTACCGATAAAATTTAACAAAGTAGCAGAAGTAGCTTAATGACTCCAATTAGTGGGGAACGCTTGCTACTTTAAAACTGGTTTCTACTAGTCGACTCATGGCGGTTACAAAGAAATGAAAATAGACTACGGTAGGCTAGGTTGTAATTTGTCGAAACTCAGCGTAATGAAATTGTTTGAAATTGAAAGTGTTGGTAAAGGAAAAAAACGTTTAAGTCGCATATTAACCTTCCTTTGAGCACCTTGTTTCATAATACTGCCAAAGTAAACATCTGATTAAATACACTTCAACGTTTATCAAAGAAAAATAGAACAACGAATGTTAAAGGAAAGTACTATTACCTACTATTAAGAAACTGATACAGTATTGGAATGGTCAAATTTCTGCAATTGACGACTTTATCAACAAAATGGAACTCAGGTTCCCAAAACGGAAAAGATCGGTTGAGAAACAGGAAGTAGGCGTGATCTAGACGAGAGGATATCGAGGTGCTGTGGGCGACAAGTTCACAAACTCCCTGAAATAATCTGGACTGCTTCTTTTACCTTGATGGGTGGCTACATTTTTCTATCTAACCCACGTTGTTTGAATAGGTAATGTTGTTTTCAGTTGAGCGAAAATGCTTTGCTTTTTAAATGGCAATATTTTGCCATACTGAGGTTGTTTTCATTGTTTTTGTTATACAAAGTTACTTCTTGAACTACTCACTTTTTGTCCGCTGAAGGAGTAGGCTAAAAGAAAACTTATTGAATCTCCAATAGAAGACTAGAGGCCACTGAGGGGAGACTAAAGGGTATTTCAAGGTACCCGTTAGAAATAAATTTGACAAAGTAGATGGAAATTTTCGGCTCTCATCTAAGACACTTCTCTGCGTTCCATTGTTTACTTATTTTGTTTCAACAAAATTCCTAATTCTATCCAGTTCATGAAAATTTTAAACAGATATTCAGTTAAAGTAACTCCTCTCTTTTATGTTCAGGCTTAGCAACGAGCCCGCAAAAGACTGTTTTTGCTCGCTGCCGAAGCAAAGCCGTCAAAATTAAGCCGGGCCCTATCATTAATTCTCGCTCGATCTCAAAGCCACAAATTTGCAAGTTAAAGCGCCAAGTTATTTATCAGTCTGGTAGGGTAATTTATTCGTCTTTCCAGCGAATAAGCTGTCAAAATGATTGGCAGTTTCGGAAGGGTCTCATAATTATCGTCCAATGACAGAAAAGGCGGCTTGACAGTCTTGGCCAAGGACAAAAGGTAAGGCGGGTTCCATTTGTAAATGTGTCATTCTAATGATGGCTTCTAACGGCGTCGCGAAGCAAATTTTTGTGGACCAATCACAAATGACCACAGCCCACAATCAATCAAGGGCATAGGTGCCAGTTCCAAATGGCGCCAAATTACCACCCATCAGGAACCAATCCGAATATAATATCCACGTGTCGGTATTCGTTAGCCTATCTCTTGTTTAGTTGTAGTTGTAGGAAAAATGGAGGCGGAAAGCCCACAGCCCTCTGGAGCCTCCAAAGTCGACCTCCAGAACGACCCAGGGTACGAGTTTCGCTTTCGTAACGTAAAAGTTGGCCGGCCAATTCTTGCTTTGTTCGTACAAAATGATGGTGTGACTTTCAGCTGGAAGCAAAATTTCGTGTGAGCATAAATTTTATTTGGCTGTGTGATTCTCCTCCTTTCAGGAAGATGTTCGTCGGAGGCTTGAGTTGGGAAACCACCGCAGGTAACACATTTTGTTATATGCTGCGAATGCAAAATGCGCCAGTAATGTCGCTAAATTCTACATTTCTTTAGAATGAGCGATCGAACAATGTTTTTCTGCGGAAATAAATGAGCTGAGATGAGTCACGTTTGAAACAATCGGCTGTGGTTAAGTTGACGGTTCCGTAACGGTCTAGTTTTTCGCTGTGTGTTTCAGAGGGTCTGCAGGCGTACTTTAGCAAGTATGGAGACTTGAAGGAATGTTTAGTCATGAGGGATCCGAATACAAAACAGTCAAGGTAAATGCTAAAATTGCCTGTCATGCTGCACTGCTTCTTCCTTCCAGCTTAGACAACTTACGCTGTTTGCTTTGTATTGTAAATGGTATGTCTGAAAAATATGCAATATGCTACACAATGGGGTTGGCTTTTCTGTGTTTGCATCCATGTTGCAGGGGCTTTGGGTTTGTAACGTTTGTGGACCCATCCGTTGTAGAATCTGTGTTAAAAGCAGGCCCACACGATCTCGATCACAAAAAGGTATGAAGTGTGAAATTTGAAATTACTTTTTGCGCGCTTCATAGAGACGGGTTCGTTCAAGACCAATTTTCACGCTCCATCTGCGAGCGTCTGGCTGCCTGTGTCTTGATGTGGTCAGAAAATCATTTATTCCTTGACAGACGAACGATTGCTTCCATCATTTTTGTACGATTTCGTTTTTTTTAGCGAAAAAAATTGTGCATCTGAGCAAAGAGTAAAATAATATTTTGGCCTAAACTGATGTTCGTGTCTTCGCTAAATTTAATTCACACGACGAAGTTATTGTGATGCTAAGGACTACAGGGAAGCTCCACTGGGACTGTTAAACTAACTACCGGCTAACACTTTGGTGTATTTTTTATCACTGAATACAGATTGATCCTAAAGTCGCAGTTCCAAAAAGACCTCAACCGAAGGTAGGAAGTTGTCGTCTTAAGTGCATTCAATTAAGCGTGGAAGGGTGTTTAAATATAGCGATGCGCTTCTCGATCAAAAGATCAGGGTTTAAAACATTTTTACTTGACAACGGCATCGATGGACTATGGCTTTCGACTTTCCCGAGCGAGCCTTTATGCAATACACCTTACGTCGGGAAAGGAATTGGATTTTCATGCTGTTAAGCCAAGCATTTTAACCAGTTGCAGACTGTTGGCCATTTCAAGCCTCGGAACAATTATTTTCTACAAGGACGGCTTACGAGACCAAGCTCAGAATCTTTCCTTCGGGTGTATTAAGCGAGATCCATCGTTGGCTGTGGATATGAATTTATTATCGACTTTCCTTGCATTATAACGGATCAAAACAACATTGCACGGTTAATTGCTTCTCCAAGATGTTTGTTTCAGCGGTACGCCCACACTAAACACAATTGAAGAAGCGAACGTGCTGCAGGTTTGTAGTAGGCGCACCTCCTATGGTGTAAGCGGTGGCACTCGAAACGGAACTTTAACATGCAAACACGCGATATTTTGGGGCTTTATCGAAAGGACCTTTTGCATCAGTACTTCGCTGCGTACTGCAGCTTGCTCAGTCTTGGCTGGCTTGTTTTTGAATCAGAAAAAAATAATGATTGTAGGTTCGCCCAGTTAAAAATAAGGACAACACCCTGGATCAGTTGAAACACTGAGTTTTACCTCTACTCAGCGGCAGAGACGCTAAACGAGGCAAATACAAGCGTTTGCGTTGTTTTGTTAGTGAATTTTAGCTTCTTGTGATCATACATTAAACAAACAACATTTGTGCTGCTGTGACTTGTTTTGAGTTCAGTTCAAACTTTTCCTTCCACTGCAGAGCGATTTTTTAACATAGAATCGGCGCCTTGGCTTCATTTGTTTCAGATGCATAAAAAAACGAACTTCGTTTGCGGATCATTGTTACCGCTTCAAACGATCTTATTAATTATTACTGGCAAGTATATTTCGTCTGCTGTTCCATCAATACAGGTTGGAGATTAATGTAACTGTTATTGCACCACCTGACAGAAAATACTCTTCAGACTAGACAAGTTTCGTGTTTGTTTTTGTTTAATATCGAACAGATATTTTCGCAAGCTGGTAGCTATTCATTTAATGTGAGCGTACTGCAATTTTAGCTCCAATTTATTTGCGGGAATTGAAATAATGCCTGGTGTGACCCGGCTGCAAGCGGTGTCACACAAGTTACCCAAACATCTGTTCTGACCTCCTATTCGCGTTGAAAAGGAGACCGGCGAAAACAAGACAATTTTTCCACTGCATCAACTCGACACAAGTTAGTTCGCGGTTTTGCCGGTGTTGTAATTTCTTTCGCACCTGGACGAAAGCGAAAGTAAATAAATTCAAACATTTGCTTCCTGTTTACCGCTATTTTAATCCTACTGATGTAAAAGAAACATTGTGAAAGGAAGATTCAATTTCAGGACAGGAATCGTATTTCAACTTAACGATTAGCTGTCAGACGGGTGAGAAATCCGGTGTATCTCTCTTCATATTGCGAGAAAATCCATCCTAAATGTTGTTTTTAGTACAAATAGACCCAGCTATGAATATTGATCACAAGTCACGAGACATTTTGCCATGCTAATTTCTTTAAACACCGCAGAAAAATTGTCGTTTTTTGCCCTCTGAAGTATTTCTGGGGTAAGATAAACGTGGGCGCGTACAAGTCAAGTACGCACTAAAATAGGTATTTCAGGGTTAAAAAAAAAGAACAGGTGCTACAAAATGTACCTGGTAATAATTCTTGAAATGCATTTTAAATATGAAAGAAAGGCTTTTGAATTGGAAATTCTGATTTCTCAGTCCTTGAAAAAGGATTTTGTTAAAAACTGTATTTTGTTACCAATAAGCTTGCATGGTTACAACTATGGTTACATAGACTAGCTTAGACAATGAAGATTTTACATAAATAATAACGAAGTGTTAAATTGCACAACAAAATGACACCCGAATCGATTTACGTAGAGAGAGTGCAACAATAGTATTTTTAGGTCTTTCCTTATGACTTGCAAACATTGGCAGTTTTCACGTAAACATTGCTGCAGGTCATTTCTATCAATATCTGTATGACATTATCTGTAAAATGATTAAAAACAAACCTTTTTAAAATTTTGCTTAGAAGTGATAAATAGCCCTTGTTGTTGTGTGTACCATTCAATGACAATACAGCTTCACAACCAAGCAAAGCAATGCTACAGAAAATTACTTCATCCTCTTTGAAATTAATTTGCAAAAAGCCTGTGTCAGGCGCTTCACAAAGTTTGACATATTTAATATCTTTTTGTTTTCACGACTTATGCAAAAGATTCGAGTACTCGCTTAATTTTTCCTCTGCATATCAACAACAAAGGGTTTCAGATTTTGAAGATTGAGAAAAATAAAAAACAACAATAAAGCAATTTAAGTTTCATATACCTGAATACAACTTGAAACAAATTTTTCAATTTATTGTTTCATTATTATTTCTGAGTAAAGGAAATAGAGCTTACTGTATCATTGCTATAAATGAAAGCAGCATGTACTTGAAGTGTAAAAACATTATCATGTTTTGCTCATAAGATAACTTAGGATTCCCTGATTTGTTTAACATGGCTAATTTCATGATACACGTTTTAAAAAGCATGTGATTCTGTATCACCTTCTATATTTTGTTCAAATGCATTTACTCATGTTAACTGTTGATGAAACTACAACCCCACAAAATACAGCTGCAGAAGTAACAAAGTCACTGAGGTGTGAAGGGCAAAGAGAGTATGCCTTCCATGTAGTTGGTAATTTATATACTGTACAAGTACCTATACCAGGAAGTTGTAGAACCAAAAAGGTACCCTATATTGAATGTGACTGATTGCAATATGCTCAAGTTTCGCTTCACAACTGAGCAATACCGATTACAATGAATTTTCTGTACAAATATACACTACAGTAACTGTATGTATCTTTGACAGATGCATTTTGAATTCTCTATAGATGGTTACAAGAACAAAGAAGATTTTTGTTGGTGGTGTGTCTGCTTCTACTACAGAAGATGATTTAACTAACTACTTTAAAACATTTGGGAGCGTAAGTACTTGTCCATTTATTGTGTAAAAGTGGAAATAATTTAGTTTGCACAATATTGTGAGAAACACTAAGGGTACTTCAAATTCAGAAATTAATGAAAGACATTCCAAGAAGTAACTTCAGTGAAACGTTGGTTAAATTTCTTGGTCCGATGGCAATAAGGCTTGATACACAAAATGGTGTAAAAATTTGTTTACACTTCAGCTAGGCCTCCAAAAGAGACTTGCTTATTTACTTAATTAATGCTGATAAAACTAACCTATGGTACACGAGTCTTTACAGAGTGTGATATCTACCCAATGTGCACAGTGTACTGTACTTCAGACTTTTGTTCACCCATGCTGGTCTTTGCATGAAACAACAGTCATTGTAAATCCAATCAACTAAAAGCTTTACTCAAGGAGAACACTAGGTGAAGCTATTTCTTCAAGCAATGCAGTTAATGTACATTTAGATAGTACTGAGATACAAAGCTGGGTGGTGCTTAAGCTTCAAAGAAATAAAAGTATGGTTTTCAAAATTAATTATTTTTTAGCCTCATTTTAGACAGTTACACAGTATAAGAAATGATCAACTTAAAGAGCTCACAGCTGCTGCTTGAAAAACACTCCATCGCATTAATTTGCTGTTGATAATGCCACTACAAATTTATGTTTAATAATTCTTGGAAAATGAGTGAATAAATAATTTATTTCACTAATAAATTAGTGATCTTGTTTTGCTTTTCATTTGCAGGTCACAGAGTCTAAACTAATGTTTGACAAAGTCACCCATAGACACAGAGGTACAAGGCAGCTTGAGCTATTACTTTAAACTTTTGGTAAATTGGTAACATGTGGCGTTAGTTAAAACCTTTTTCTCAAATATTTATCTTTATCATCCATACTTTATTTTGTGCTTGGACAAAAATGGTGGCTTCACTACATTGCAAACAGTTACATGTATATGGAACCATTACTTTTCTTAATTGATAAGGTGTAAAAAGGTACTTCTGTATGAGAAGTTAGAGTGTTTGTTCAATTAACGTCAACATTAACTTGAAGAAAGTTCACCGTTTTATCAAGATGGTTCAGATCAAACTGGTCAAGATGGTTTGGATCAAGATGGTTTAGGTCAAACTGGACTTTGGACTGTAGACTGTGCTCTTGACTGTAAAAACACTTTGGGTGCTTAATATATTCAAATTGTAGAATGTCTATATCATGCATACTGTGGGTAAATGGATAACTTGAAGAGTAGTGTGAGTGATAATGACTTGATTGTAATCCACATCTTTTAAGGATAAACATACTTATAAAAGTCTGAGGCTCTTTTGTACATGTAACATTACTCCTTTAACTACAGCTGTAATGTAATACTTAGTGCAGTTATGAAGAAAAAGTCTATTTCTGTTTACGAAGTGGACCATGATTAACACATGAAAAGGTGCTGAGATCAACTGCATTGATAATGACACAACTTAATTTGGTAAAATCACACAAGTATCAGCTGAAGAGGTATGGCAGGATGAAGAGCGAGATTTACAACCTGTAATACCTCTCATCGATCATGGCAAGTCATGTGTGTGCAAGCAGTCTACACTGTATTTAAGATACATCCTTAAGTAATGACATTGTAATGTAAATCAAAAGCAGTTTTACAACTGCTACAAGGCTAAGTTCTGTTAGTAACTTATGACAATCTCTTAAACACCACATTTTCTTATTCCATTCCAGAACTAAAGAACATGCATGTATTTCAATCTCCTTTGAACTGCCACCAGTATTTAGCTCTTACTTCATTATGGAAGTTACAAGTAAAATAGGTTAGGGGTCACCCATTATGACCTTTCCACTTACATCTTGATAAAGTCCTGCTTCAGAATGATGCTTGCATTTTGTGCTTCTTGTAGTTTTTCAAAGCAAGTCATATGTCTTGCTTGGGAAAAACCCCATTCCACTCACTGATTATCAATTGCATTAATGCTAAGTGCAAGTTCTTTAATTACAGGTTTTGGGTTTGTAACCTTTCAAACTGAAGACGATGCTGATAGTGCTTGTGAAGAGCAGTTTCATGTAATAAACGACAAAAAGGTGAGAATACTAGGCACTCAATGAATTTTTGAGAAACATTCTAAACTGTGCACTACTTTAAAAAGGTGTGTTTTTATTTCTTGGACTCCACCTGGAGAGAGGTCACGTGATCCTCCCATCCTCCATGAAAAGTTAAATACACGGACCTTGTTGCAGTTCTTTTCTATACTATAGTGTATTGTGTATTGATATGTACAGCCACCCCTTACTGTGTCAAACAGCACAAACGTGATACTGTTACAGCATTTCAAACATTACAATACTGAAAGTTTCTTAAACACGTTGATTTTATATCAGCAATTTGACGTCTGTAATTTCTAGTAGGGCAATGATAAAGGGCTGTGAAAGTACAGTACCCCCTGAAAGTATTGACCCCTCAGGACAAGGCAATATCTTGTCTTTGCAATGGGTAGTGGTCACGTGCCACAGAGGTATGCAAATTTTTTTCCCTTGGTAAAACCGAGGTGCAATTTGCCGTGGGAAATTTGCCGCAAGAGAAAAGACAAGGCTTGCCACGGGAAACAGCAATGATCTGCTGCACTTGTGAAAGAAGTGGAAGACTGTCAAGTTTTAGATCTCAGGGTGTGAAGAATCGATTCTTAAAGGCAAGAAATTGTAATAAAAATGAGAAAGTGCACGATTTCTGTAAGGACTCAAATTTTATTTTCTTTATATACTGTAAAACCGAAGACTTCTATACTGTAAAGATACAAAGATACTGTTATTAACTTCAGTGTAAGCGACAGCTGTGTTATCTAACCAACAAAACACTCGTTGTTATCCAAGCTGTTATACTGTATGTGTGCGTGAGAAATTTGTTTGGTTTCGAAAAAGGTTCGATTGTGTCTGTTTTCATCCAAGGCTGACTTTATTTTATTTGGAGACTTGAAATTCAAACTTGTGCCATTGTCTTCGTTTTATCATCGCCATTTTGGTGAAGGCAAGTATTCCTTCCACATATTATTGTGAAATTTGTCAAATTTCAATTTTAATTGACACATTCTTGTGAGGCATCGGAGCCTTTGTCTGTACTATTTTGAGATCAGACGTATCGATGAATAATTTAAGAATGGTTTCTTTTTTCATCTCTTTCATCAGCAATAAATTGTTATGTGTAATCATAGCAATAATTATTGCAGCATGTTGACTGCGCATGGAAAACAAATTTAGGAATTAAGACTGTGATTAGTGGAGAAATGAAGTCTCTAAATTATCTGAACGCTCATCGTTTGCAAATGAATTATAAAGACGCAAAACCAGCAAGCGAAACAAACTTGGAAATTTTTGAAATTTCGCCTAAAGAACGACATAATGTATATAGTCTATTGTTTGAACCATCTTTGCTCCCATGCTTATGTTGCACTTTCATGAGTAAATCTGTCGGCAGGTTTCTTTTACAGGTCACAGGTCACATGTCATTGTTTTACTTATACAGAAAGCATCCTAAACATTCATAATAGCTAACGTTAGGCCTAAAAACTTTTCTTTAGGCCTAATTAGGCCTAAGGTTAGCTTTTATGAATGTTTAGGATACTTTTCTTTAGGCCTAATTAGTCAACCTAAGGCCTAATTAGGCCTAAGGTTAGCTTTTATGACAGTTTAGGATGCTTTCTGCATTAGTAAAACAATGACCTGTAACCTATTACCTGCAAAAGAAACTTGCCGTAACTCTGTTGGCAGCCGGCCGTCACTCGTGATGAATTTGCGCACCAATGATAAAATGTTAACCAGAGCACGAAAACAATCTTTTCAGTTGAGATCAAATAATTTTCTACTAGTTCAGGGGCTTGATATCCTGGATTGTTTCCTTGGACTGTTTTTCTTTTTGTAATATGTTACTGTTAAACAACTGGGAAAGTAATACTGCGGTAGTAAACAGCAAGAATAATATTGACGTAAGTTTTACTTTGAACAACGAACAGTTGGTCACGCAAGGTTTTCGAGGATATGTTGAATGTGTTTTGTAAATTCTCTGTGACCAGCAACCTGATATTTCAGTCAATTTAAAGTGAATCTGCAATAGTAGTTTTGGACAGTGATTAGAGACACTATCTAGCTTGAGTAGTTTTATACCTTTCAACCGGGCATTGCAAGAGCAGGTAACTCAGACCCTGGACATGTAAGCTTACAGTTTTGTATATATTGTCAAAAGCCTCTCTGGCTGCAGGATATCAACTGAAGATAATAAATATATGTTCCGTGCACTGAGCTTCAAAAAAACAAGCGGACATATTCTTCCATAAACTGAAATCAATAAAACTTAAAAATGTGATGACGGCAAAGTCCACGCAAGTGGGACAAGCGTCCACGAAACTGACTCGTTGAACCTTCGAATAGACAGTCCACAAGAAGTCTTCGAAATAATCACTGCAATCAAAATATGCTGCAAAGAAGGTTTCACATGTGGTCGGAAGATTCTGGCTACGGATATTCTCTTCGCATGTAAAAGGAAAATAAAGGCAACCAAGGTCCATGACTAGCGGCTATGATCCTCTGTGATGTTCGCAATTTTCAACCAAAATTTGTTTACTTCCTGTTCTTCGGTGGGAGTTCAACATTATAATCTGGCTTATCGGAACACAAAGTCAACCCTTTACAACTCTACCGCAGGATTTTAATTATCGAGGGCTTACCTCGACTTTCCCGCAGCAACATTGGAGCCCAGTCGTAAATTTCCCTCAGCAGAAAATTGGCCTACCGTGGGAATACAGAAGGAAAGTCGTGACAGGGTGACGAGGCAATGACGCGGTAAAGGGGTCAATACTTCCAGGCGGTACTGTAAGTAACACTGATTTACGAGGATAACAGCTAACATTCAAATACACAACTTTGTATCAAAAAACTCCTGCCTTACAAGATTAATGAACACACTGATTTTCTTTTGATCATAGACAGAAGTAAAGAAAGCACAGCCAAGAGAAGTGATGCAAAGTTTGCAAGGTGGGCGTGGCAGAGCTGGTCGAACCATGGCTGGTCGTGGATTGCGTGAGTTTAGTTTTATCAATAATTCTAGACACAAATAATATTTATGAATTAAATTAACATTTATTACATTACAATAGCTACAAAAAAATCAATATACATGTACAGTGTACACGTAAGTTGAGAAAGATGTGATTTGATCAGGCACCTTACCAGACCTGCCATTCCCCTGATAAAGGAAAATCTGGAGACCCATGAAAAAAAATCTGGAGATTCTATAAAAAATAGTGAGATTCTATTTTTTTCCGGATCAAGATTGAACAAACCCCTTTTCCATCGAGGAAAGTCACTAACAGTTTATTTAAATGTTTTATTTGTGTTCCCTGTTGCAAGAAGATGCAGCTTTCTTTGATGATTCTGATAGGTCATCACTAGGACGAAACTTATAGCAAGGTGTCATTTCTTCTGGATAAGCCAACTCCATGGCCAAAATGTTAGACAAGGTGCCATCAAGGCCTAAACAGGAACGACTGTCAGTTTTGTTCTTACAAAAAAGTAAGAACAGTGTTCTTCTTTATTAGTTTTTCAATTTATGGCACAAGCATTCCTCGTTAATTTCCCATTTTTATTCTGATTCAACAACTTAAATCATTTTAGAATGATTTTTCCCAAAACCCGTGAGATTGAGGAGCCTTGTCGTGAGACCGTGAGAGATGACAAAAAATCGTGAGACTCACGGCAGAACCGTGAGAGTTGGCAGGTCTGCCTTACTCAGACAGGCCTTCTGATGTAACGCGATGGTGCGATTTCGCACAATCGACCTCAAATTGCATCCGATTTGAGGTCGATTGACCTCACAACATTCATAAAATAAAACATAAATCAACAAGTTTCTTAGGAGTTCCTGCATAAATACGCCATTTTAAAGATGATTTACCTTGGAAAACGGTTAAAAGCCTTTGTTACCTTTAATTTCAGAAATATTTGAAGTTCAAGGCATTATTTTGCATGTGGGGGGCCTGGTACGAGTCTCATTCTTAAAGAGTCGCCAATTGGTGTAACACAAACACGCCCTTTGTTCAGATTAGCAAATCTGTTCAGAAATATAATACTGCACACAAAAACAAAGTGTAAGAAGCTAGTCGTAGCATACAGGAATATTAATAATTATTGATCATTCATTTGGCATGTCACATGTAGCTGTGTCCTTTCAACTTTTATCGTGGTGCACCAACAGTGCAGAAGACCTCTTTTTCTTTTACTTGTCCCAACTAAAGTCGATCAAGATTCATAAATACTGTTCGGTTATGTTCAAGATGTCTTTAGGGCAGTAAAAACGTGTTTGTTTTTATCCTGAAACCTTGAAAAACAAGCTTAAAATTGCTCAAAAAAAAATCACATAATTTACAATATTTATCGCATAATCTGCCCTGCAAATTTCGCACAATTTGCATTTTTTCATCGCACCCTATCAGAAGGCCTGCTCAGAGATATGACTAAATATTTCAACCAAAATAATTTACAGGGTTGCCTTGAGCAGCTACATATAAATTTTGTTTTTACATGTATACCTGTTATATCTGCTTTGAATAAGCAAGTACATTTTAGAAGACTGCCTTAGACTTCCAAAATTTACCTTCAAGAGGTGAACATTATAATTAAATTATCTGAATTGGTTTTAGATATTACTATACAATAAGCCACACACTTTCATGGTTAAAATGTGAATTTCCGAATGAAGATGTTATTTAATAGATAATGTTAAGAACTGTACATAAGACAATGTAAATGCTGTTTTTATGACATGACTGAAGTTTACAGAAACAGGAAAAAAGAAAGAAAGGAAAGGGACTGTACATGTAGTCTACCTGTAGTCTGCTAGCTTTGGAGCACTAATTGGGGACACTGGTTCTAGTGGTATTCCAACAACCAAAAAATTATTTCTGACTTTATGACAAATAAGATCACTCCTTAACTGTATATCAAGTAAATCATGTTGCTGTGTGTTCACAATGGCACAATGGCATGCGGATTTACATGTAGTCTATGATGCACATTTCAACCCAATAATTACAGTATATTTTGAAATAATTATAAGTTACTTCTTAAGACTTACAGCACATGTCAATTGCAGTGTATCCATTCCATGCTGCTGGTTTTCCACGAGGTTTTCCGCCATCTGGTTTTAGTCCAGGGTTTGGTAACTATCCTTTCCCAGGTAATTAAAAAGCACCATTCTTGTCATTTGGATTTTGCATGTGTGGTACTGTAGCACATTTCTAGAAGGGGGAAAAGTACTAAGTACTGTCAATGACATTTTTACTTAGGGTTTTGGAATTGTATATTAAAGGGCACACCTAGCTTGTAATGTGTATGAAATGCTCAATATTTAATATTATTATTATCATTATGGTATTATTGTTATTACTATTATCATCATCATCATCATCATCATCATCATTATTATTATTATTATTATTATTTGATCTGTCCACAATAGCAATTTCAGGCAAGACAGATTATTCTGTACTTTTCCAGAAAATGTAAAGTTTTACCACAGATAGTTACTATTCAAAGGAATTTGATGAAAATGTACAAAAATGTATGTCTGATATTGTTACAAATAGGTCAACACTAAATTGCCATACATCTTTTAAATGGAAAAGACTAAAAACCCAGAATGTAAACATCCCCAAATCAGATGCTCCATCTTCCATCAAAGGATGAAAGCAAATTGATTTTCTTTTTCATTTACAATAACAGGTTACAGCCCAGCAGCCGCTGCAGCAGCAGCAGCTGCATTTGCAGCACAAAACAGGCAAGTAAGAGGCAAGGGACGTGGATACCTGGGGAATTACCCTGGAATGCTTGGTAAGTATGGACAGGCTCCCCAATGGGATGACTGTCTTCATTAATTCTGTGATATATAGTATAATCTTCTGAAGAAACATCCAACTTTCAGCAACTCTTGATCCCCTTTTAATATGGGACCTTTTCTCAAAAGTTCCTTTGACTCTTCACTTGCACTAGCTCTCTCTGCTTCTTCAACGAAAAAACATTTCAGGGAACCATTGGTTAAATAATTTTTTAAAAAGTTCTGAAGTTCAAAATTTGATTGCAAAGGTTGAATCTACTGTTGTTTTTGTGGTTTTCTACAATGACCATGTATCAGGTTCCAAATATTGGTGACCAGTGTAAACAATGTAAAGGATTCTGATAATTACTATTCTCAGGTATTATTGTCTGCTTGAATGTCCATGTACATGTCTACATGTTAATTCCAAAAGATCATGAGTTTAACTTCACAAAAAGTTTGCTTTTTAAGAAGGCTGAAAAAGATTTTCAGCTGAGAGAGCATGCAGAGGCCCCTTGCATATGCAATACTTAAGCTGTTTGTGCTTGTGTCAGCTCATGAATCAAATTTGGTGGCCGGCAAAAAAAAGAACTTTTCCAATGATTTTGCTTACTTTTCGAGTAAGTTTTATAATAACAATTATAGATGGAATATAAACATACATCTTCTATTCAAGAAAACTGCAAAAAAATTTCTTAAACAGTTGAATGGCCACTTATTAATAAATCTGTTTCCCTTGGCCTTTATCAACTACAGTACATCAGATTTAACCCTCGTTTAGAAATACTTTTGTACCAGCTTACCCAGAGTTCCTATGGTGTTCCAAAAAACAAATTCCCTTAATATAGTCATTGACATAGGATGGTTTTCCAGAATATACTTACAATAGGTCATATTATCTATATCATATTGAATTAAAATGAAAATGCTTACTCAGACTTTTACTTTAAATTTTGTTTAAAGGTTTTCCCAGTTTCCACACTGGCTACATGAACCCTGCTGAGCAAAGAAGGGCACAAGGGGCTGGCCAGTACTATGCAGACTATGCAGCCATTCATAATCAAGGTGGACGCACAGGACCAAGCAGACCACCTGAAATTTCACAAGTCCCTCATACTATGCAGGATTACCCCGATTACTCAGGTAATCAAGCTGTAAAAGCCTCAAAAAGTGATGATCAGGGCATACAACTTATGACATCCATTTTTGGGCATTTTCAAGTTGCAGTTAAATGTTAAAAAGAGATTAAAATTAGTGTCAATTGTCTTAAGGAACTGCAATTAAACCAACATTGAAATATCAGACAGTCTGACTCAAGTTAAGCAACGTAATCAGTATAGTCATTTCTAATTCAAGCTCAACTTAAACGTTTTTAGGCCATGCACCCATTTCATTTCATCATCCTACTTGCTTGTTTTTAAGCTTCCCCTTCAATTTTATCACATTATCATGACAATTCTATGGATCTTTCAAAACAATATATGTATGCATGCTAATTTTTACGTTCTTGATACATCATTTCACTAAAACTTGAAAACGACCTGGAGGTGAAAACTTCTTTCTCTCATATCACTAATCACAATACGAGAGAACACTGCTGTTTTCTAATAAATTCTTTATTTCAAAGGGTCTTTTTAGTTTCTTGCAGCATTGTGTTTATCGGCAATGACATTATGAACTATTGGATCATTTCTTGCAAAGTAAATTTTTAAATATTGCCTATTGCAGTTTAAGCCCAATAAAGAACATTCTAGGACAGAATGCCCCCTGAAAGTCCCAAAAGAATGATCCAACTAAGACTTGCAAAGCCTATCCAAAAAAATAGATACACTTGTCCAGTGTAAGTGCCCAATTTAAAATAATTATTGATTGTGTGTGGTTCTCTTGCTTACTTTTTAATCATTCTTATGTCAGGCAATGGTGAAGGGAAGCTCAACTATAAAACTAAATTCACAAGAAAATACTCTGTAAAAAAGTACACAAGCAAATGCATTTTGATTTACATGGTTACAGTGTATTTACGGTAGGCAATGATGATATGTATTCTTACAGGAGGAATGAATTACCATCCCACACAGCAATTTGGACCACCTCCACACTCTCCTGTCTCACAAGCATTTGCTACAGCAGCAACAAGTCCAGGACCTGTCCAGGATCTTAGCAGTTACATTAACTCAGCGGCTAATAATTCAGCAGATGGGATAGGGTATACAGCTAACAGTCCACAACCTTCAGCCTTTGGACACACCATGGCAGTAAGTGCCACAATTGACTTCTCAAAAAGTGCTTAATGTAGTTTGCAATCACCTTTACAATGTACTTCTTGTGAAAAATAATTTGAAAACCATCTGTTGTGTAAAAGTCCAGAAAACTAAAAAATGAGTCTTACCATTTTTAAGAAATCCAGTCAACGGCTTTTTCCCTAAAATAGTTGTCAAATATTTGTTAAAGCTGAATGGTGATTGCTCGAAAAATTACAGCAAATACTGGTTTCTGATATTATTTCATTACATGCCCCTTTTTGGTTTGTGTGATTTAATGTGGAACTGTAATTTCAAGCTGTAACGTTTTTCTTCTGATGGGAGCAGCCTACATTGTACGTATGGCATTCTGACTCCTTTTAGTAACTCTTGAAACCTGGCTTTTTGGTTCATAAGAAAATGTCAGTTAGGTAGATAAAAGTATTACTTAATTGACTTAATTCTGAAACAAGAATAACTAGAATAATTTCTGAAATTCTTGTTAAAGGTTCATTCAAC
Source organism: Montipora capricornis (assembly GCF_036669925.1). Classification (NCBI taxonomy): domain Eukaryota; kingdom Metazoa; phylum Cnidaria; class Anthozoa; order Scleractinia; family Acroporidae; genus Montipora; species Montipora capricornis. Next base: position 23,921,100 of record NC_090886.1, read on the forward strand.
AAGCGATCAGCAATTCACACAACTTTAAAGTCACATTCTACTACATGTAAAAGTGGATTATTGGAAAGAGCAGATTTACCGTTTTCTATTGTTCTTATTTTGCAAACAACAACTACCGTAGAATAAATAAATCAAAGTCCTTCCTTACCAAATGAATGAAAACTTCATTCTAAAATATACATGTACATCAAGGAGCACAAATTTATTACATCAACAAGATAAAATCAACAGTACTTTTAGCACATTTAAAGGGAATTTGACATTTATTCCCCTTCAATATTCACACTGGGGTAAAAGTTTCACGTAAATAACCTGCATGTAGATTAATGCATGATTTCAAATTCTTAACAAATTAATATTTGAGAATATCACAACAATGATCACTAGATAACTAAAACAAATTGAACAACATAGTAAACACAGTAAACAAAGCATGCTACAATCCTTAAAGTAATCTGCAGAAAAAAATTAACATCATATTCTTATTGCTGGAATAAAACCTTTTCAATTTTTTTAAATTTCTTCCAAATTTTGTTTACTGTAAAACAGTAAACATAAATAACAGTTGGTCCAATGGATGACAACATGCACCAAAATTGTGAAACACTGAAGAATAAATTATGTAGAAGTAAACCATATTAGTGTAATAAAGTTAACTTGTTATCATTTAATTTATTTTGACAGTTCTGATTGAGGAGTGCATTAATTGTAAGTATTTTTGCAATAAAATGTGAAATTGTCTTAAGCCAGTAAATTATAATAAGTTGAGCTTTCATGGCATTAAAAACATTCAAATTCAGTGCCAACAACAAACAGATTTGATTGGTAGGACTTGTGTAATTTTGTAACAAAATTAAAGTCAATTTTACAGCAAATCAGTACCACTAGAATTATAGAGAGAAGAGTTTTATGCTGCTAAGCAAATAATTAGGACAGTTGGATGAGGAACTAGACTTGTAGAGAGAAGAGTTTTACACTGCAAATAATAAGGACAATAATTATTATTGGATGAAAAAGAAGGGAAAAAGGAAACCAAAGAATTCTTGTGGCTATTATATGCTGCTATATGGCTGTAGATTTGAGTTGATTTTCACTTTGCATAGCAAATGACAAAATCAAAGTAGAATCCATGGATGAGCTACCCCATAGGAAAGCTTGAGACTCTGTAAAAGAACATATGCATAGAAGGGGGTAGTGAAGTGTGTGAAGAATGATCTTGAAACTTGACAGTGACTTGTCATAACTGCTCACAAGCCAACATGATAGTTAACACGTATCATGTACTGAATCTGATTTTTTCCACTCAAGTGAGGCATTGATAATCTACAGGATTTCAAACGTTTGTTGCTGCTTTATCGCCAACCACATAAAATAATTAGTATCAGAGCTGGAATCAGCAATGATTTTTCCGCATTCATTTCTGCTTCTGTCCCAAGCAGAGACAAAAAGATAGAGCTTGGGTCTGAAGTGTTTCTTAGGGACAAAACAGATTGTACATTAACTCACCTTTTACGAGGCATAGCCAGGAAAAAAAAAAGAAAGAAACAATGCGTGTATACAAAAAAGGAATCAAAAAGGAAATTACAAGTGAGACTTGATCCAGCAAACTTTTGACTCCTCTGGACCCAGTGGATTTGCCTTCAATCACTTAGGCATTTTGTAACATTGATATCACTGGACAGTAACAAAAATTTGGAGTGGATACTCACTCTTAAAATCAATGACAGTGGATTTGCCTCTACAAGACAGGATATTTAATTGTACGAGTTCACGGGGTTTATTAAGGGCTGGGCACAGGGCAAATTGACTTGCTGTGTGCACACTCTTTTGCCACAACTTCACCCTTTGCAATTACTATATTATATTAAAAGCATTAACCATTAAAAATGCCAGGCTGAGAAACATTGATGACCTCCTGAGCAAAATCATAATGAAACCCTTGTACAGTATGTTGTACATGTGACCTTGATTCATACTAGCAGTCAGCAGATGGGGATTGTCAATTTGCTCAATATAATTGCTATAGAAAGCATCATCTTTGTTCTGTTAAATCCATTGTGGGTGAGACCTACATTTGTCTTCATTTGTAAAAGAAATAAGTGCTGACTCGATCAGTGCACTGAAACCCCACATGGGACCTTTTGCACAGTAACAATCTTGATTTAGATTTAATACACCTGTGACATGATAGCTAACAGTTGACAAACCTCGCTGCGATACATCAGTCAATGTACCATCAATGGCACTGCGTTTGGTTACATTCTCACTGAACAAGAATTCTTTGGGAATAACTCCTCAAACAAGAAACCCACCCATATATAAACAAACATGTTTGAGTTTCCATCAAAGAGCAATAATGTAACAGGCTATCCCCATATCTCATTGAATCACTCAATGCAAGTGACTGTTTGTTCGCTTTATATATTGGGCTGGTTTTCCACAGTGGGTGTCCCAGCAATGCTGGCATCTCTACTATATAGCTGAGGGCAGATCGTTTTTCTTGTTGTTGAAACAACATGGGAGGAGAACATCTTTCCAGTTCAGGAATTTCTTTTTTTACATTCAGATGTGTAACCTTTTTGCTACAAGTGGTTGGCAGATCGGTACCCATCCCTTTGATTGTAATTCACTGCCTTCGTACTCCACCTACATCTACATGTGCCAGCACTCGGCAAACTCCCTCGTACTCCAGGCTTGTCTCGAACAGAAAAAGACTTTTATAGTTTGTAAACAAAACTAACTTTGTTATCTTTCTTTCAGATTACTGTTGGTCACTGAACAAGCAATGGTACGTACCATGTTTAAAAATTTTTCTTCTACTCCTTCGAAGATGGCTTCGTCATACCGCATTTTAAATACGCAATGAGCTTGTCCCAGTCTCCTCTTGTGCGCATTTCTTCTTTGGCGCTAAAACGTCGGTACTTGTGACGGAATCGGTGACCCCAGCCTCTCTTCGTCCCTACCAGTCCAGTGCAATTCAACAACGAAAACATCAGTTTATAATAACGCTCTACAATTTTTGTCGTCATCGCTTTAGATTGATTAACTTTTCCAAACAAGCTGAACTATTAAGAAAGAGAGGAACGGTTCCGAAACTACGCACTAAAATGGTGACTGTAGGAGTAGGCGTAGCTGAGTTAGTTAGTGTGCAGCCTTCGGAGCTAGAGGTCCCCACTTTGATCCTCGGTGACTTCGATGTCTGTTTCGACTTTCCTCTGATCCGTGTAGCTATAGCTTTAAATACCCGTAAAATGGAGCACTGACAGCGGGAGGGGGGTGAAAGGGCGCACTGTCGGCTGATGCCAGCCTCGTAGCTGAAGGAACTACCAACGTTAAATAAAGTGACTTTACCGTTATATTTTAGCTTTATAATTGGCTATTTTGTGCTCAAGTTTTCCATACAACGCGAGGTTTGGTCATTTCACGTCGCATATGTGGAAAGAACGGGAAAATAATTCAAAATGCGTGTGTGGAGCCATTGTTTTGGTCATGAGATATTATTTTTCTCAATGGTGCTCTTGTCCATGATCTAAAGGTCCTTAATGGTGACGTAAAACAAACAAACAAACAAAAAAAACGTGAAATTAAATCATTAAATTTTACACCAGCTGTCGACCATGTGACAAGTCAGACTGTTGGTTGGGGTCCCGTGCGCTTGCTAGGGAATCATATGTAAACAGGTCAAACTGAACTTCGACAGTTGTTCGAACATTGTTACTTGCATTCTTTTACTCATTTAGCTTTTGATTTTTAATTTGCGATTCTAGTATTTAAAAAGTTTACAAGCAAAATAGACACTGGATGTAATGATAATCAGTTTCAGCTCAAAGGGGCCACTTTTAAGATTTAACAGATTGAACTCTCGCTTGACGGTAGATGATTTCGGGGGTCAGAATGTTCAAGTTAATTAATACTGCGATTGCCAACTGATAGATTTTGACTTCGTAGCGTTTTGTTACTCAATGCTCCATAAATTAAGGAGAGAGCGTTCGCACGGGCGTCAAGTCAAATTTACTATTCATCGTTAATTGCTTTAGTCTAGTCCAGAGATGCTGAGAACTGCGCTCTTCATCGGTTTAGAATACGGAGTGCTAAGAAATTACGAATCTTCATTCCGTGGATATTTCTTTATCATGTTGTAGATAAATTATTTATGGAAAATCGTTTTTTGGGGGAATCCAAGGGTGTTCGAGTTGTTCGGAACGAAACGGGAAATTTCGAAGATATTTTTTATTTCAAGTGTCGTGCTGGCCACTACACATTACCCATAGATGAGTACGTCGAGCCTAAATGCACTCGTCTCACTCGCCACAGCTCAGATCAAGACGTACTAATTCCGAACTGTCACACCAAGCTCTTTCAATTTACTTAAATATTAGAGGGTGATGTGAAGTGCTAGATTTCTACCCATATAAACCATGTGAGCGTTAGCCCTACTAATGGAAATAGGCCCACACAAGGACAGAGAAAAACTCTAACCAGGGTGGGAATTAAACTCACGACCTGAACTACAAGGTCAGACGGGAGCAATTTAGTTACCTCAACCGCACTGCTAAACTCTGGAATACTTTACCTGAATCCACCCGTGCTCTTACTTCTCTTAATCAGTTTAAATCTCATGCAGGGCAGGATCCAGAATTTCCTGAAAGAGGGGCCGAAGAAATTGCGGCCAGAGCGCATCCCACTCCCCCCCCTTCCCACCACCCCCCACATGCATTCTATGAAAAATTATCTGCGTCCAGTCCTCCTTGTCATTTCATAAAATAAAAAAACGCCTGTTACATTTAACGTGTCTCTTGAATTTTTGAAACGCAATGATCTTATCATCATAATTTTTCAAATTTGGTATGCATTATACATTCAGTTTTTCAAACGCGATGTATATCTATCAAGGCAAAATATATTTGAAATAAGAAAGCCACTGAAACTGAACTAATCATTATCTAAAGTAAAACTGCCTGATGCACACTGTACCATTTGAAAGTTGGTTGGTTACAGAAGCTCTTTAAATACAGGCAAAGAAAGAGGGGCCCGGGACACACAACACAGCGAGGCTCCAAATTGTTTGCCCTTGAGATAAATACACAAAGACAGACTATGCAACAGTTAAAACATCATAAGAAGTACAAAAAAACGAAAACTATAAGAAAGTTCACTTTCGCTTCCGAAGTAGTAGCGGTTGCCAGCTAATAGAGGATTACATGACCCGCTGCATTTGCAACAGATCGACTTCCACGTTTTAAAATTAGCAACGTCATAGTTTATAGAGGGGGACATTGGGGTGTATTAGAAACCGCAAAATCGAGGAAAAAATCATCGAAAACCGCAAAACCGCAAAAAAAATTCGGCCAAAACCGAAAACCGCACACAAAACCGTCAAAAAACCGATACAATGGTGACAAGTGCGCCATACAGAGCAAGCTACGCTAATATTTTGTTTCATCAAAGTATTTGTGAATGTCATGGACTTGTCTAAAGCCTTCATATCTTTTAGTATCTGCTAAAATCATAGGCTTTATTTCTGCCGCTCTCTCGAGCCCGGACTTTGTGGGCCCATTTTCCGTAAAGCAGCTGGTAATGGAGCCAAGTTAACTTAGGAGAATTTGCACACAAATCCTCTCTAAAATTCCAATTTTGCAATCGCAAAAAGCTATAGCTCTGGAAACTTCAATCAAAACTCTCCAATTGAACATTTCTATTTGATAACTAAGACCTGACAATTTGGAGATTCGAATGGAATGTTTAATCTTCGTTTAAAACGTGCGATTGCATTGAGGAAGCTAATCGGTACTGTTTGTTCCTTGTTTTACATGGCAGCAGGAACTTACTCAAAGGTTAACTATGGTAATAAACGGATACTTACTTAAAACAGGAGTCGAATATTGAGCCTCACCGCCTCCGGGGTGGGGGTGGGGGGGGGGGGGGGGACTCCCATATAAAAAGGCGAGGGATGCTCGTCGGAAACTTTAAAGGAGACCATTCTGGCGTGGCCTAGGCGTTTTTTGACCCCTTAAAGAGACCATATTACCCATAACATAGAAAAATAAAAAATACAGCGACTTTTAATGATGGCAAAGACATTATCATCTAATACTTTCACCTGCGTGAAGAAATATAAAAGTGTAAATATACACTTTTATATTTCTTCGCGCGCAACCCTAAGGAGATTTTCACTGTGGAATAACTTTGCAGGACAAACTGCAAAAACTACAAAACAGAGCAGCCCGTGTCTTGACCTATTCTAACTATGACGCTGATGTCAACAATGTATTTGAACTCTTAAGATGGAAATCCCTAGTCTCTCAAAGGCAAATTGAAAGAGCAACAATGGTATTTAAGTCCCTACAGGGACTAGCACCTGAATATCTCTGCTCGGAAATTGTCCATCGCAATTTTGGTTATTATTTGAGAGACTCTGTGAATAAGGTAAATGTTCCGCAACCGCGCACAAACTACTACAAAAAACAGCTTTAGCTATTTAGTGGCGCAGTTTTGTGGAACACTAAGGAAAGCAGAGTCCCTAAATCAATTCAAAAGACTGATTAAAGAGGTTATCTAAGCCATTATTCTAAACACGGTATTCATGGAAAGCAGCTTTTATTGTATGATATTGAGTAAGATAGTTAATGTAGTTTACATAGTTCTATCTATAAGTTTTTAATTGTACATTTTTTTTATATTGCTGATGAATTGCACCGTGGTTAAATAAAGATTAAATAAATAAATAATACTATATTCGAGATGAATTGCCGCTCAAATCTAAGAAAAACCGGAACCCAAATAAGACAAAATAGAAAAACCCAAAAACCACATCGGATAACAAAACCGAAAAAGCGCTCGTATTTTTTACGAAAACCGAAAACCAAACTGCAATGAACACCAAAACCGAAAAACTGAAGTCTTTTGGCACTAAAACCGAAAAACCGATCTAAAAAATAGCCAAAACCGCAAAACCGAAAATCCCAACGTCCCCCTCTTTACACGAAAAGCAGCAGAATACCGTTGCAATGCAGGGGCGGATTTAGGAGGGGGGAGGGGGGGGGGGAGCTAGGGGGCCGCACCATTGTCTCTCAGGCGATCTTGTACCTTATCTAGATGTATTTTTTTACTCTAGCCTTATATTAACATTGTAATCAAGGTGAAAGCGATTGAATAAATAAATAACTAAATAAACCTAGAAACTTCAGTGGAAACGTTCGAACTTTACATTTCCGACATTTACCTTTTAACTAGATTTCCTTCGGCTCATGCCCCCAGACCACTTCTGAAGGGTCCGCCCAATTCTTCGACCTTCCCCATCCTCCCATTTTTGACTAAATCCTGGATTCATCCCAGAATTTACTCTTGAGTTTGTCTCAAACAGAGAACCTTTAATTAGTGCTTAGCACAGGTTCTTGGTATGTATCTGGTTAATTCAAGCATTTTGAAATTGCTTCCCCTTCTCCTTTTTTTGCGTTTCCTTACTCTTTCAAATCGCGATTATTTTCATTAATATAAAGCATTGTTTGATTGGTCTTCAGGCTGCTATAGAGATGCCCTCATTCAAATACGGAATGCTGTTACAGGTGTGCTGGAAACCCAGCGATTCTCATTTTTGGTGGTGCGTTTATTGATCAGGGTTAGCTTACGGTATAGTTAAATTGAATTAATTCACAGTATAATTTAATGACGTGCGGGAGACATTTAGACGTTCAATGGTACTTTTAAGATAATTTGAAATATTTTTCAGTGTTTTACGCGTAAGGGTAAATTCTGGTTTTGTCGACGACATTTTTGCAGTCTTACGTTTGCGGTATACGTACCGGTGTGTGTGATATTTTAATGTTAGACTTTACGTCAGTCAGTTTTTTTTTTCGATTTTATTCAATAAATCTAAAACCCGACTCCCATTCCAGAGTCCAGAGCACAAGTTGACAAAGGCTTCAAAAATTGGTACCTGAACCAAAAGCACGTCTTAAGCACGTGATTAAACGTGATTATTACTTGATTAACTCTGATCAGCACGTGTTGTTTAGAAATTGTTTGTTAAAATGACGAAGAGAATTTTGTAGTTGATGACTGAGCTAGACGATTATTATAACGTGAAAGTTTTCTATGGTAGGACGCAAAACGTTCAAGAACATAAAAGAGCGTAATTGAGAGTTAGTTACATCACAAAAGTCTTCAACCTGCAATTCTCTTCTCACGAAACAAGTCTAACGACACATAATAATCAGCAAGTTAAATTTAGTGACAATGGTAGATAATAGGAGTGAACTAGTCAGCGTCATCTTAAATCTCTATTGGCGAAATTGAATAGGTTCTGCACTTACAGAGGTAAGGAATATTTAAGGTGTATTTGGGTATAGGACTAGAAATTATAGTTAGCATATTCTCTTACTCCCCCGAGCATTCATCATTGGGTGTGTTAATGTGTGGCATGAAATGCCATTTTTTAACAATCAGTTTTTATTTCTTCCGATTCCAATTTTGTGTGAAGTCAAAATTTTCTTTTTTGTCAGTTCAAAACTGACTTTTTTTACGAGGCGTAGGTAAAGGTAAACAAGGAATTCATCTCACTTTACAACCTCACGTGTTTTCTAAATGAGGCCTCTTGAAGCAGGGCGATGTTGTGCGTAATGTTCGACGGCAATTTCATGGCCAAGATTAAACAACGGCGTTTTGGTCATTGTCAAGAATGAATCACTGGCAAAACGCTTCTAAATTGAGGCAGGTTTAAAATCGTAATGATTTGCCACGTCTAAAAATCGAGCGGAAAATAGTCTCTAAGAGGGCCTTAACTCACTGTGTGCTTCAAACACAGGATTTGCGGAGCTGCTGAAACAAGTTTCGTGATCAAAACACGTACATAATTTTTGGCGACCCAAGGAGATAAGCTAAAAATTTTGAATCTTCGACGATTCCTTGATAAAGCTGACCATATTTGAAAAAATTGGCTCAACTAACATTATGCTCCGTTGTCAACTTAAGTATCAGTCTAAAACAGCGTAGCTTTGAATGTATGGATGGCAGTGTATTGCCTAAAAACTTCGAATCCTTGCTTGCCTCTGTTTACTCTTCGTTCTCTTTGAGAAAACTTAGACACCAGTTGCCATGCGCTAAGAGTGTAAGGGAATTTATTTCACTAAGCTTCAATTAGTCGCCACTTCAAAAGTGACAGGATGTGTACCAGCAACAAGTGAACTGAGAAACGAAGGTAGTGTTTTAGGTTACGACGACGAACGAGTAAAGTTATTTAAGTTTTCTCAAATGAAAAAAAAAAAAAGTTTAATACATTTTATTCGTGAGCATGCGCCGTCGCACACAGCCAAGAATGTGGAGTATAATGGAGTTTCGCCACTCTAATAACAAGTATCAAATATCAGCAGATGTAGATATTGAAAAGTGGTGAAACCTCCAAATTAGTTAGAAGCGGTCAAGTCCTGACCATTTTCTTCGTATATGTGAGTTTATGTTCTGTATATAAAGAGAAGATAAGTCCGAGTTCGGATTTTTATAAAATATTTTACATAAATGTAGAAACACAATGATCAGGGCTTGACGAATGTAGAGGGTGCCAAAGTTAGATGGCCTGGCTGTTTAATAAAAGAATAGATTCATTCATCATTCTAAAGTGAAATTTGAATGCGTACTCACAAAGAAAACGAGTACCTTATATTTATTCTTATGTTTCTTGATATTATTTCGAAAAGTATATTCACATTTTCTTCATTAGGCTAGTGCTTGCAATACTAGTTCAGAACCATTGGAATTACGCATGAACTTCTTTTTCATGTACACCAAGGATGTGTCAAAAAAGTAGTCTTTGTTTCTTTTCATAAAACCCTCCAAGAAGAGGTCTCTCGACTCGACTTCTTTGACAAAGTGAAGCTATTCAGTTAAGTCTTTCAAGAGAGCACACAATTACTAGATTTCCGGTTTAACCAGTTTTTAAAACTCTCCCATCATTTCGAATAATAAAATCTAGGGATTTTTTTGCGTAATTCAATGGTTCTGTGGCTCAACGAGCGGTTTCCCCGGGCGGTTCCTTCCACTGCGGACACCGAAATTGAAACAAAGCAAATAAGCAAAAGCAAATCATCTTGCCTTCATATTCATTCACTTCATTAAGTTCTTTATTTTAACATAGCGAATTGAAACTGAATAGGAAATCCGTTTGAACTTTCAAGGGGGTGTAGACATTTTTTTTCCTAAAGGCAATGCGCTGTGGCTACCTTAAATCACCATCAGGGCCATGTCATTGCTACTGAAATTAGTCCTTGCTGCAATAATCTTTGACCGGCTAAAACCCAATGTTTTTGGAAACCGCAGAACATTTTTGTGTTTTTCATTAAATTTGCAGAACGATTTGTCGATTCATTACAGAAAACAATAGTTACTTATGACCTGATCTTGCTTGTCGCTGAATTGTTTTGCATGACAAAGCATTATAATCGTTGATAAAATTTTTGCCTAAATAATTCACGCTACAGCCTTATTAAGCCCCGCTGAATTTTGTTGACTAGTTAGATTACTACTCAGTAATGCGTGTAAAGAAATTTAAGACCTTTTGAGTAACGGATTTTTAAACTTAATGCAATTCATATGCGTAATTTTATACAAGATTTATCATCTAACGCATATTTGTACTGAGATTTTTCCGTGTAAAACAGTCAAAGCATGTTAAGCTGAACCACTTTCATGATCCTTTCTATACCCGTTGAGTGTCTGTTTCAAAGAATTGCAAACTTTGTTGCTGACTGTTTTACACGGCGAAAAGGCAAGTTTGTGATAAGAGATTATTGAACGTATTTTATTCCAAAGAGGAGAGTAAGTATATATTTTCAAAGATTTCTTAGAGTCACTAAAACTTTGAGAGAAATCTGGATACAGAGCGTGACAATTTGTATCGCGATCTGAAAATTGTAGTGGTGGTGTAGCGGTTTAACTAAAAAGCGCCATGCAAGAACTTTCGCATTATCTAACCTAGTAGCCATGTGAACGCTCTTTTGTACAGACTACTATTTCATTTTGTACACGAAGCGAAGTAAGTGACGCTAGTTCCTCCAACATAGCAGTGTGACCAGATACTTTCCACCCTGGACGAACAGGTTATTCGGTTAATTAGAAAGAAGAAACCATTTTATAAAATTCGTCGGCCTGCCTGTCCAAGGACGACGTTTTTTTCCCCAATGCTTTGTTTGTTAATTTCTTTATAGTACCTGAAAATTTTAGCACAAATTAAAAACAACAGCGTCATTGACTTTGCCTTAAAATTAGTTTATCTGGTTACAGATTCAAAGCTTCATGCTACCATAATCCACTTTGAAGCGAATTATCATAGAACAAACTTAATGGTCATTTGACTTAAAGGGGATGTCGCACAAGCAATCTGGCTACCACAAAGATTTGTTGTTTGTGCTACTTCGTAGAGACGGAAAAATCGGTTGAATATCGATTGAACTTGTAATTGTTATTTCTGTTGCTTGAATTCTCTATTTTAGTTGAACGGGCTGCGTACTTCTTCTTGTAGAGCAGTTACAGTTGCGTTTCGTTAAAGAGGTAATGTCATGTTAAATTTGCTGATTTTAGATCAAAATGGGTACAAATCTAAGCTCACACGTACAATATTCGTGACAACCCACTGACACGATATAAAATACATTTATGGCACAAAGAGCTATTCGCATTTAATTTTTGTTGTAAGTTTTTGGAGACACATCCTCGCCATCCTTGGCTGCAAACAACAAAGAATAGCTTCAGTGCACTTCAGTGGTTATTGGCAGTAAAACTACAGCATTCCTTTTTGGTCGTCATTGATGTAAAGACGTCTTTTAGTGTTTTGAAGTGTGACTAAAATAGCGTGATACTACCCTTTAGAAAGAAGTAAGGAAATTGCGTGATTTTTGATTAAGCGTCCTAAAAAAGTACCAAATGAACAACTTGATAAACCAATCAGAATTCGAAGCAGTTACATGCCACTTTGCCTAAATTTGGTGAAAATGAATGCAAGTATGAAAGTCGCGACTGTCTGATTGGTTGAAAAATTGGAACGAGATGTTTTAGACCGATTACCGAGCGTAGCAATCTCAACCACATGATCGCTTTCGAAAGTGTATTGAAAATCGCTGTACATTGGTAAATAGGAAACTTACGGAATGATGACATCGACAGCCGAGGACATTATTCCATGCATGACAAAAGTCTGTGTTACAGGTTTTTGAAACAATTATCCCAAGTCATTTTGAATAACAAAGGTGCAGATAGTGCCGTGAATGAGGCGCAAAAATGCAGAGACAAAAAGAATAAGCAATTTAGCGTCTTGCGTCTTGCGCCGTTGCAATTGAGCAATGTACCACGGTTTTCAATAGTGTCCAACGTAATCACGTAGTGGAGATTGCTACCCTTAGTGATTGTTGTGATAAGTCTCCTGGCACTTTTCAACTTTCGCGGAGACAGTATTGGCTTGAACGAGCTCTATGATTACTACGATTTAGGAGCCTGTACGGTACGTGAGAGCTTTGTATTTAATTGCGTAAGAAATCCATAATAGGGAAATTAATTACGAAAATCAATATTCTTTTTCTTGATAAGATATTTGTCAAGACAAGCGAATCATAATTGAAAATCTCCCTTAATAACTGGTATCCAATTGCCTGTCGACATCTCCTATTAGCGGGTGTGTAGTTCTTTTGTTGCGTTGGTTTCATGAAATGAAATCTAAAGCGCGTTTACTACTAGTTTTAATCTACCTAGTCATACTTGAAAAACAGTGTTGTTCAAGAAAGATGTATATGGCTGTATTTCAATGAATAAAATTTGTACAGAGAGACCTTTCTGGTCCGTCTCTGTTGTCTTAAATTGACACTTCAGTATCATTATTATAACAGAATTTAGACTTTTTTATTTGCGAAGACTAAGAACTTAAATCTGTAGCAGCTGCATTCTTTTAAATTCGAATATTCAAGTTCTGCAAATCACCTGCTTTCCAAACGTGTCCTCCGGGGAACATAAGTTCCTTCCTATTTCATCGTTTTATTTTCCTATTTGAAAGTCCATATTAAAAAAATGAAAATGAAAAATTTTTCAATTCCAGCGAGCGGCGAATTTTCTACGACTTTAATTTGGTACACCCCTTCCGCTGGTCAGGACCTCACGGGCTCGCTGTGACGTAGATTAAGGAATGCTTGTTGGCGTGGGTCTTATATTTTCTTACTAATCAACGCCAAGGTATCGCGCAGCGATCGTTTTTGGTATCAATCATGCCTATATTTATCATCAACGAAAGTGCCTGTGAATCTGGAAGTGAATAAACTGGCGATTTATAAAAAGGAATTTGAGGCGAGTAGTTGCCGGTCTCGACGAGTCAGCCAGCGCTAGCACTGAAACCCGGAACTACACGGAACCCTACGTGGAAAAACCATTAGCAGACGAGGAATAGCTACAAAATTACAGAAAAGAACAAGAGAATGAGGAAGGTTTCGCGAG
>NC_090886.1:23937066-23947066 GCF_036669925.1 Montipora capricornis
TATAGATTTACCCAAGTCTGAAATCCTAATCCCAGAAAGCAAAATAGTGTATATGGAAATAATTATCCTTCTGCATAAAGTACAAAACTAATAGTCATTAGTGTTAGTGTATATGTTACAAGTAGAATCCGTTTTCAGGTTGAATCTTTTTTAACCTAGGTTAAATTCGTGATCCGCATTTTACCTAGGTTGAACTGTGCCCTCAACTTATACCTTCCCTCCTCAAGCTCTGTCTTACGCATCTCAAAACATCTTCTTAATATTTGCAGGTGGTATAATCTTATCGGTATTCATAGCGGAACTCAGGCTCGCGAAGCGCGCCAGCGGAGCACCATGGATAAGATTTTTTGGGAAATCTATGGATGCGCGAAATTTTGGTTATGACGTAACGTTCGTCCAGGGCGGAGGTGGGGAGGCAGGAGGGCCTCTGGGGACGGGAGTGTTTGGGCAATTTTCCTTGGCGGGAAATCGCGTGGCAGCGTTGCATTTGGCAACCCGCGTTTTTCTGGCGGGAAATCACATTAGTGACGAGCAACAGGATAAAAAGCAGGAAAGTTGAAGAAAAGAGAAAGAGCATGCGACAAGAGGCGACATAATTAAAGAAATTTAAGCGAGGAATCCTCGAGAGAAGCCGAAGAAGAAGAAGAGATAATTTCAATGAAAATCACCGTAAAACCGAGAGAAATAGAGCGAGAGACAGTTACAACGGTTAGCTTTCAGGTCCTTTCCTTCTTAATAGACGAGTTCACGCTCTTGATTGCATCATGGGTAATCAGGGCAACATGGCGGGAAATTCAAAGGTTTGTATGGAAATTCAAAGCAAAATTTACTGTACATAACTCTACTTTATAGACTTTCACCTTCATAAACCAAACAAATAAGTTCACGTTCACAACTGAGATGAACTAGACTTGGTATCTGTTCTTTGAAATTGTCTCCATATACATTCTCTGTAATTTTTGTGCCTTTGGAATTACAGGACATGTATGGCAGAAACTCTTTTTAACAAAGTAGTTTCTACAATAGCCATTCTCCCCAAATTTATTCTGCCGCACCTTTGAGCGCATATCTTCTGTTTTGGAAAATAAAAAACCCAAATAGCATGTCATGAATACTTTTCATCGTTTTGACCTTCCTTACAAACCTTTGAATTTCTCTCCATCCAATCTCGTACCCAGAGTCTTCGGGCTTCTTGGTCAGCGGGTGAGCGCCCGGAGAGACTCTGGGATAATCGACTTGAACTATATTTTTGATTGGCCACTTGCGTTAAGCTACAATGGCAGTCCTACAGGAAGTCGGTAAGTAATTCGGAAGCCCCAGAATTTGGAGGGAGATTCAAAATCTAAAACAAGTTTCAGTGCTGTTTGATTTTTTCTACCTCAGAAATATATAAATTACAAAAATAATAAAACGACGAGGTTTGAATTATGTCTTATACCGCACGGGAATTTTCCCACGGGTGATTTCTGTTGCTTTTGCAAAAGTACCGTGGGAAAACAATACATCAGTCTCTCTGAGGAGAAATCCGTGGAATAAGGTCTTGTCGAAGCAAGTCAGAATTACGGAAACATCAAATTGTAGTAGAAGAGGGCATTTGTGTCGTTTCCACAAAAAATTTGGCGGTCGTGTTGCTTGCACGATGGTATTCTGAACGATGGAATGTACAATGAAACACTAAACATACACTTACCGAAAGCGTCAGAGGCTTCATCTTCATTTGCTCTTACAGCAAGCCAATGAACATTTCTCCAGTTTCTTTGTGTGTAAGGCTAAAATTCTTGTTTCTCGAACACTTTTTACGGTTTTCTCTTTTCTGTTTCCGTTTAAACTCAAGCATACGTAATCAGACCGGAACCCACGTTTTCTGGGAAAATGGAGTCGATTATCCCAGAGTCTCTCCGGGCGCTCACCCGCTGACCAAGAAGCTCGAGGACTCTGGGTACGAGATTGCTCTCCATCTTGCCCTGATTACCCATGATGCACTCAAGAGCTTGAAATCGTCTATATATGCCTTGCTGCTTCACTTATTTTGTAAAACTAGCTAAAAAAACGAAGAAGGACTGAAAACGTTTGGAATTACGTGTTGACAGAGATTCTGACATATTTCAACAATCACATATTCAAGTATTGATAGCCCTTAAAAAATGAATTCCATGAAAAGTAGAAAAGTTTCTCTTTAACGAAAATCAGTATCTAACCTGAGTATAGATTCACACTCAGCTTTTGATCATACGTAAAAACGAAAACCACAACAATTTTAATGTTTTCAACAGGTTATTTTACATTAAAAAAGGACAAAAATGGCAAACGTAGCACGACTTTAACTCAAATCCCCTTACATGGGACTTAACATGAGAATCAATAATTAATGTTCATACAGGTTCAAATCACTGAAGCCCCAATATCAAAACACAAATAATTATCTTTCCTGGCCATCATACATTTCTTATGGTAAGTGTGGTGTCTTTCCGTCGCAAGGACAAGAACTCGTCTTTATAACAACAACGTATTTATTTGTGCTATCACTACGTTTTCTTTTTGTGTCCGTCCCATAATACATGGAATGCTAGTAACTTCCGTTTCCGATACTTTACATCTCGCCTTTACTTATTGGAAAACTTACAATACTAACATGAACAATCTAGAGAAAAAGTGTCAACAGTGTCTTTTTCTTTTCTTTTTTTACAAGTGGACTAGTTGCAAACAAAATCCATGCGGGCGTATGCCTCATGCGCGCAGGCCGAGAAGCGTCTGAATTGCCTGGGGAGATGCTCGGAAGGACTTCCTGTGGCTGTGCAGTTGACTGATGGGTGGCCGTAGCTTCTGGCTGGTCGCACTGCACTGGTTCCACAGCTTGCTCTGGAAGCTCGGGCTGTTCTTGTACCTTTGATGCCTCTATTTCTATGGCTGCAGGCTCAACAAATTTCTTCATGTGAGCTACATTGCGCATTTTCCAGTTTCCCTTTGCGTCTTGTAACACAACAGCATTCCCACTCTTTTGAGCAAAGACGTATGGATCAGGTTCAAAATTGGGCGAGAGCTTACTATCGCATGTCTGTTTATAGTATAGTTTATTCACCGTACTCTCGCAGCAAAGGCTGAATTACAGTAGGGTCGAACAGTAAAATTATATAAATTACATACATTTAAACAATACTTTGTCTCCCGGTCTAATGTCACTGTATTTACCTCCTCGTGTTCTGTCTGCATACTCCTTTTGCCGGACTTTCGAACGAGCATCTCTCTCCCTCGGCTCTTGCTGCCAATATCCCTCTGTGACTTGCTCACCGGTAAAAATCAACTTTAGGAAGTTTGTCAAGCAAATTTTCTTTCCATCAACAGTTCTGCAGTTACAACAGTTCTGTTCTGTTACAGTATGTGGGGTAACTCGGTGCTGGAACAGAAAGTCCTGGACTGCCTTCCGCCAGTCTCTCTCTTCAAGCCGGGAAATCCGTACAATCTTTAAGAGGGTTCCATTGCAACGCTCCACTTCTCCATTGCTTTGTGGCCAGTAGGGTACACCTTCCTTGTGCTCGATCCCCAAATATTCTAGGAAGGTTTCCGATGCAAATGGTGGCCCGTTTTCACTTTGCACACTGTCTGGTAGGCCATATGTCCTAAAGATAGCTTCCATAGAGTTAACCACGTGGTGGGCGTCTGTCTTTTTCAAAGGGATCGCCTCTATCCAACGGGAAATGTAAGATACCAATACCAGAAGGTGTTCACCAACATCGAGGAGATCAATTTAGATTTCTTTCCAGGGTCCCTCAGGCACCCTGTTTGATCTCAAAGGTTCTGGTTTGGCTCTGGACCCTACAAGCTGGCAGGGATGACAAGCACGCAATGTCTCTTTCACTTGCTTGTCCATTCCATAGACTTTCAGGCATGACAATACGGCCACCTCTCAACACCAGTTGTCCAATCAACGACAGTTCTTCTTGCACCACTTTGTAAACGGTCCCTGACAAACGGCTCAGTTATCCGTCATAATAGCTTGGCGCACTAGCTGTAAGGTTGGGTCATCTGCTGATGCAACCTCTACTTGCTTTGGCACTAATGTATGGCTTCAATTGCAACTCTGTAAACAAAATCTTTTGTTCCGCTTGCCTCTTCATTTTGGGTTTGGCCAACGGGGAGACGGCTGAGAACATCTGCTGCAATGTCTTTACCCCGAATATGCGTAAACTCGTAGTGAAACTGCTGCAAGTATAGAAGCCACCTCTCAATTCTGGCTGATGGAGGTTTGGACCTTGTACTGAGTACTTTCACCAAGGCTTGTGATCAGTACGGATCTCGAATTTAATCCCATATAGGTACAGATAGAACTTTTCACATGCCCATCTGACTGCAAGGGCTTCTCTATCAAATTGGGAGTATCCTTTTCTAACTTACTGAGTTTGCGACTACCATAATAGATTGGCCTGTAACTTCAAGTCCATCTTTTTGCTCTTGCTCGAATATCGCACCAATTCCAACTGGCGAAGCGTCAGCCGTGAGGCGAGTTGGGGCACCTTGTGTGTGGTAGGCCATCACTGGTGCATGAGTTGGTCGGGTTTTGACATCTCCAAAAGCTTTATCTTCTCTGGAACCCCAACACCACTCTGCGGTTTTGCAGGTCAGGTCCCACAACGGACTTGATATTGTCGCGAAGTTTGGGATGAACTTCTCACACTGAATAGAGCAAAGGAAACTTCTTACTTCTGACTGACTTAATTTGGTGAGCAGGTGCTTCAACAATAGCCTTCACTCGCTCGTCATTCTGAACCATACAGGAGAGTTGAAAGGACGCAGCTGTGATAGAGTTTCAGCTTGGTGAGTGTACTGTAAGCGGAGGAGTGCCATACCTTATTCATCATGTTGAGCGAGTTTCTGTCCTTGTTAAGACGGCTCTGAATGTCCATATCAGTTCCTCCATCTCTACTGATGATGCTGCCAAGGTAGGTAAATCTGTCTGCGTAGGACAAGGAAGTTTTTCATTATCAATCTGGACTGGTCGTGCGTCGGTAATATTCAGTGACATAATTTCGGCATTCTTTCTGCTGATGTTGAGGCCAATTTGCTTCGCAAAGGTGTTAAGGCGTTACCTCTTCTCTTGAATGCGCGTGTGGGTGTGTGATAGTAAGGCTAGATCATCAGCCTAATCAAGGTCTTCCAAATAGGAAAAGGGCGTCCATCTGATGCCCCTGATCTGATCCTCCGCGGTGCACTGGCATGATCCAGTCCACAACAAGGTTGAAAAGCAATGTGGACATGACACACCCATGTCGGACACCAGTGTGGACTTCAAATAAGATATCACCATCACCAACCGAGCAGGTAAAGTTATCCCAGAAACTTTTGATAACCTCAGCAGGGTGGAAGGGGATTCCATACGCTCGTAATATATTGTCTCGTATGGGGGCATTTCTGTTGCCAGTATATTTCCCACAGATCAATTTAGTGATTTTATAGACATTTCTCTGCTCTCCCTTTTGTGCAGCTTCCTCTGCTATCTTTGCCAGCTCTTCCATATCTGCCTTTTTGTCAGTTCGGATCTTTCTCTTGACACGCCTGTTGGTTTCTGCGTATGCCGGCCTATACGTCACTCGGAGTCCGGCTGATCTGCTGTCACTTATCTTCTTCTTCAGCTGGCGCCTCTCCTTGATAGACGTCTCTGGTGTAATCCATTATTTTTTTTTTCTAGTCTCTTGCATCCCCAGCCAGGTTTTACTTGCTTCATCAAAGATGTTCCTCACTTTCTTCCACTGTTGGTTTACAGTGTCTTCTTCTTCACTGTCTTGCTCGCTTATGTTACTGAAGGCTTGGAATTGTTCCTCATCTGTAGCAGCTGCAGGACAAAGGTATTTTTTTCCTAGGGTCTTGTGGTCTGCTGACGCGATATCTAGGGGTAGTGTGTTTATGTGGCCCAGCTGCTCTAAGTTTCAGTCTCACCTTTGCAGTCACAAGATAGTGATCGCTGCTTGCATCAGCCCCTCTTCTTACTCTTACATCAAGCAGGGAGCGGCGCCACATGCTGTTAACCATGAGATGGTCTATTTGGTTTTGATCCCGCTCATTTGGGGATGTCTAAGTGAGTGTGTGAATGTTGCGATACGGGAATAAAGTTCCACCAATAATCATGCACACCACTCTACCAACCTCTCTCCATTGTCGTTCTGCACTCCAAAGAAGGCTTCTTTATCTCTGTCGTTGCTGTCATTAGTAGGTGCGTAACATTGTATGATGGACAAGTTAGTCTGCCTACCCTTAAATCGTGCTTGAATAATGCTGCTGTTTACTGGCTTCCATTCCATTAAGTACTTATCCATTTCCTTCCTCATGATGATTGCAACCCCCTCGTGAACTGTCCCTCCTGTTGTTGTCTTCATTCTCCTAGATCTTGTCCATCTACTACTGTCACTTATGTCTAAGATAGCTAGTTTGTAACGCTTCATTTCAGCAATGACCTGCGTCATCCTACCTTGCTCATACATTGTTGGCACATTCCAAAAGCCAATCATTGTAGTCATTTTAGCGCAGACGGTTCCCGTTGTCATGACAGTAGGGAGCTTTAGCAAATACAACGGCGACGGCAACAAGAACGTCTCAAATTTGCATATTTAGTGGGCAAAAACAATAGCTTTGCACGCTCTGCACGTGTATTTTTCATTTTTGTCTATTTTTTTGCCGTCGTCAGCAAAAAAACAACGTAAAATAGTAAAATTTGAGGTTTTATGGAGAACGTCAGCACTTGGAGATAAATTTTCATTTTCTCCCCTAAATTAAGCGGTTTCGTTTCTGAGGGACTGCCACAATTTTGTCATATTAAGAAGCTTGGAATAGTCGCGAAGTGATTGCAATAACGCGGATTTATGTTTTAAGATGACGTTCTTGTTGTCGTTCCCGTCGTCGATGCTAAAGCTCCCTAGTGGCTTCCTTTCGGCTTTGACCACTGTCAGGCATTCGAATCCCATTACCTGCAGAGTTTCTAGTGTTTTCACTCTCAGCATTCACTGCTGCCCATGGCATGGGTTCCGGATGCTCGTTTTGCGCAGATGATTCATGTAAGTTACACGTTGCTATTTCCGTAACAAAGAGTTCTTTACATGACAGGGTTGTTAGCCCTGTGCAAAACCCCCAAGCCTGGAGGACCGGTAGATTGCTCTTTGTCTGGCCCCTAACCTTTGATCTGTCTGCCATGGGTGACCTTACCAGGACCTCTAGAGGTCCAGCCAGCATAGGTCTCAGGCTCATTGAAGCACGCAAGCCCCCCCCCACCGCGTTAAGGTGGCAATATAGTTCGGGGAATACATTTATATATGTACTCTTAATTAATACTTAAATGTTAAGAAAATATCAACAGATAAGTTGTAGGCATTGTTTATGGTGGTACACATAAATTGGTGTAATTGGTTCCTTCCACAATTGAAGATTGCATACAGGTAACAGATGGTAACATTTTATATTCGCGGTTCAAAATTAATGTTGTTTTCATGTCGTAAATTTTGTTGCTGATGGAAAAATATTTTATTCTCGATCGACCGTCTCGATCGAGCGTCCTAAAAACTGTGTATCAATATTTATTTACTTTTGCATCAATATTTGTTTTGCATAAAGCAAGCCAACAAAATATGTACATTGGTTATTTTGCATTTTGGAGCGTTAAAATAGCATTTTCGGCCCTAGGCTTCTGTTACAAGGTGGTATACTTTTTCGGTCACCCATCCAGATACTAACCCCGCCAGATGGGTACTAACTTCAGTGAACTTTTGTATTACAAAGCTGTCAGACGCCCAGAGTGCTCGCGTAAACTTGTGGCAAAAAGAAGTGTGAGGAAACTTGAAAATGATCAACGTGTCAGCCTGCAAGCCAATGTTTCTCGATTCCCTTTTATTTTCTTCAATCTTTCTGGGTTTAGTACTGTTCTAATCCACATGTCCTCTCAGGGGCTATTTACCTAAGACTTCTACCATGGCACTGCAATGATATACAATACCAAAACAATATCGTGTACTGTTAGAGCTACATATCACTCAAAGACAACTTGAATCTCCTGGAAGACAAAACGCAGCTCAGTTGACAATATGGAATAAAGGGCTGTGTTACTGCACTACCACACATACGCAATGCGTGCCTATTTTTTCTAAAGATGACAGGAATTTTCTTTCTGTCAAATGATTAATAGGCTGGTAGCCAGGTTTTTAACCTCAGAAAAACGAATGAACGTGTGCGCCAAAGGGCCTTTGCTGGTATGACTTCCGGGTGACCCCTTAAATGGTCCTAATGACCCCCGACTTGAGAAAATTGCCTGGAACGCTGCAGTTCATTACCACCCAACTCAGTACCTTCCGTTTTTGAGTAACACGTACCACAGGCAACCCAGTGTAGGCTCATGGAGCATTTAGTTTTACCTTAAACTTGAGTGTTTGCTATGATCCTAGCTTTAAGTGATTTTACTTCTTACCCCACGGACAACAATGTAAGAGTTTTTCTCTTAGAATTAAGAGTTTTTCCCATAAATTAGAGATTTACTTTTTGCAGTTTTACTTAGCAGCGAAAAGACGGTTGGTGAACTTCTTTCGAATGCTTTGTAAATGAAGGTGGTCAAGTTAGCTGGTCTCAACGCACAAGATACAGTTGCGACATTTTATGCAAGCATAGGCCTCGCTTATTACTTTCAATTAAATACCTTTAAACAAAACTCGCTGGACCATAAAAGTCTATAATGAGGCGAAACATTGCCTTTGTTCATAAGAGTTTGAGCTTAGAGTCATTAATATGCACGTGCGAGGTTCAAAATGAGTCAGTTCAATTCCCAAAGGCCCTTAGGATGACGAAAAATCAAAGGAAAAAAACGTATGTTCCAGGAATGCTGGATTTGACACCATTTCTAAACATGGGATTCCCTTCATATGTTGCATGAGCCCTTTATTCTTTAAGTCTTTTTGATAAATCATATCCATATGCAACCCAACGTGTTGATATCTTCATTTACAAGAAATTTGGCCTCCAAGTTACCATAGTTTGCCTAAAGTAGGCCAAGTTGAACACAAAATTAAAAAAGGTTAAAGAGATGGTACCGAGTCAAAAATGGTTGTTATTTTGTTGTATGAAAGCCATATGCAACCCTTTCGATATTTTATATTGTTAAGCTGCGACAGAGTAAAACAAGGGAGGACCTTATACATTTAATAGGGGAAGAGGGAGGAAGGAAGTCCCTTCCCAACAGATGGGATCAACTAAGAGACGATACGATTGTGTCATGGAATACTTTGATTGAGAATGGGGGAGATGATGTGGATAGATTATTCGCATCCTTTTATAACAAACTTAATGAAATTGTTAATAAGCATGCTTTGATGAAGGTTTTATCCCAGCGCAAAGCAAAGCAGCTTTATAAAACTTGGATAACAAGGGGAATAGAAACTTCAATCAAGGTAAAAAATATATTATCTACTTCCGGTGACAATACTCGATATAAGCTCAAACACGTTTATAAGCTCTATCGAAACAAAATTTGTAGCCTGATCAGGTCAAGTAAAAGGAACTACTATTTCGACTATTTTAATGCTAATATTGCAAATATGAAGAAAACTTGGTAAGGAATTAATACCCTACTGCATCGAAAAAATTCAAAATGCTTCAAAATGCTTAAGTGCAGTTAAAGACCCCACAAAAAAACAACAGAGTGATCAGGGACCCATTGCGTCAGTATACCAAACATATTCAACAAGCATTAATAGTTTGCATCCGTGGGCAATAATTTAACTAGCAGGTTTCCCTCGTTGCCACATCGTTATGTTGATTTTCTTGCTAAATCAAAATCAACCCAGTCATCGTTTTATTTTCGACTAGTAACAGCTTCAGAAGTGGAAACTGAAATTCTTTCTATTCCTAATAAGAAAACTTGTGGTATTTATTCATGTCCGATGCTATTATTAAATATGTATGTGGCATTATAAGCTTGCCTCTTGCGACACTTTTAAATGTTTCTATTTCCCAAGGAGTATACCCGGCCAAG
>NC_090886.1:23959566-24019566 GCF_036669925.1 Montipora capricornis
CATTCCGGCAAAAAGTTCTTGCTCAAATGTAAGTATATCATTCTTAACCCGCACAGACGATGCTTCGGTACAATGTTAAGTATTGCTTATCGATAGGTCTCTTTCTTGTTGGTGTGTTAAATTGGTTTTACATTTTTCGTAACTACGCAATTGGAACTTCCGTTTTCATGATCAGTGAGGATGCAGTAAAAAGATCAGGGAATCCAAATGTGATGATGAAGAACCCAAATGAGATGGAGAGCCAAGTCTACTCCAAAGCCAACAATAAGGTAAGTGACGATATTATGTGTGTCTCAGTAAGCCAAAAGCTGAAATTCATCTGGTATTTCACTTTCGTTGGAGATGCTTACTACTTAACATGTTAGAATTTTTGAGTCGCAACTTCCAGACTAAATATTTAAGAAGTAGATTCCATGTTGCCGTGTTTCTGTTCAGTAATAGATCACAGATGACTTCAAAATGTGGTAACAACAAAAAAGTACTGGCAAAAGCCGAGTGTCACTGATGTTCTTCCCACATTTTGACGTATTTTTGACATTTTGATCTATTACTGAACAGACGCACAGTAACGTGGAATCAATTTGTTTTGTATAATAAAGAATTAATGGTTTTTGATGATGATGTCAGCTGTGTGTCTGTGCTCTAATACAGTAGGTCATGGGTGAGAACCAATCAAAATGCTCGCATTATGAGCTTGTTATATAAACACAAATCGATCAATCACAAAAACATTCAATTTTTGTGTCTACCTCCATCCAACCCCCTTTATATTTTAAAAAAAAGCTTATCCCTTTAAAAATGTAAAGGCACTGTAGCCATTGAAATTGAGGGACTTGGCCAATCAACAATTTCTAGAGAGGGTTGGCAAAGATACATTGTATCAGTGACCTGGGCATGCAATTGTTCTCATCATCATCGTTATTGTTATTGTTGTTAAGGGTATTTTTACCAACTTTATTGGCTTTCAAAGCCAAGGGCTTTTCGTTCCAGCATTTGGCACATCTGAAGAGCATAAAAATAATTAACTAGTAGTAATCAAAGATTAGTAGTGCGTTCTCCGCCTGTGATATTAGCATAAAGGATACATTTAAAAAGAATACTTGTGTTACATCTAGTACTCCGTGTATTCTGAGCTGGAAGCACAAATATCAGCTAATATCTGTAAAATTTGCTCTCGCGTTTCCATTTATCCGTGGTTTATTTTAACAAACTCCCGGACAAACTCTGTGGGACTGGCATTAATTATTATTTCCGCTGATGAATAAAAATAAGTCAGCTTTTAGATTGCCCTTCCTTAGTTCTGGCTTACTCTTATAGGTCTTGGCTTCAGAGTACTATTCCATCGATTCAATTTCGACCTTCGCCGGAAACAGACTGAACTATTTGTGGCCACTGCAACTATAAATTAAAGTCACCAAATGTAATCAAACTATAGCCAATGAAATATGGTTGTTCCCACGCGTACGGTTAACATCCCAAAGCCAAGGCGATTGAAAGTTAAGTTCGTGAACAGAATAAATAATGTTGTATCAGCTATGTAACAAAGGCACATCATCTCACATCCTGACCAAACAGGTCACGCTCGGTCCAGAATAAAAATGACTAGAAACAAGCGATAGCGAACAAATCGTCTGGTATACATGTGCTTTGCAATGATGTAATTTGTTTTCGCCTTACCAAAAACTCTCACTCCAGGATGCATTGGGACTGCATTCTCCTTTTTGTTGAATGCAATCAGAGTTACAAACAACTTCAAAGAAAATCCCAAAAAGTGGAAAACAACGAAAGAAGCCACAAAAGAGAACAAGCATGACGTGACAAATGGACACGAAAACGAGGCCCAAAGTCCCTGAAAAAACCTAGAGGGGCGGCCAATTTGCAGTCTTCACAAAAAATCTTGATTTCTCGTGCCTGCAAAATGAAAACTAGGATGAGTTCTCTCGAGAACGCAATTATTGGATGAGTTTGAGCATGAGAGCGATAATTATCATTGCCAAAGTTTGTGTGCTGAGGCGGATAACACCAACTGAGGCCTTGATAATTATCGCTATCATGCGAAAACTGAATCCAGTAATTATTTTATTATGCATATTCCTGAGCTGCACTTGTAAGGACAAGAGGACTAACTCATCCATTTCTTTGGATGAGCCGCAAATCAAAGAATGTTTCTGAGATTGGCAGTCTTTTTTCCTCTTCCCTGCTGGTCAGTGTGTTAGGTGACATCACTTTGCATGCATAAAACTAGTCTCTAGGTATGACGTCAATTCTACATAAAAATTAATTATATAAAATCTATTGTCTGCAGGTATGACTTAAGAGAAACAGAGCAAGCAAAAGTTATCTGCCTGCTAATAGCCAATCAAAATCGAGCTGGTGACACCAATGCATAATAATTAACAATTATCGTATATTTTAAGTCCAATGCTGATGATCTGTCACTGTGACATTGGGTTACTGAAGTCTTACATGTACGTTTCAATTCAATTACCGTAAAAACCCCGCAGATAAGCCGCACCCTGAATTTAGCAGCTCAAATTTTGGGAAGAAAGTTTTTCTTGAAAGAAATCAAAAGAAATCGTGTCTTGAGAAGTCTTCTTCATCATCCACTGTTCATCGAACGTAAACTCACTATTAACATTGAACTGGAAAAAACCTCAAAGTCTTACCCACAATTTTAGCACTTAAACATAATGAACATTGTTTCTACCAACTTTGACATAAGATTGATCTTTCTCTGGTATTTGTTGACAGGAATTTCTTTATTCAACACAGTTTTTCCATAGATTTTGCATTGCAACAAGAACGTGAAAGGACCATTCGAAGCTTAGTAACCAGGCATTAGATCGGACGCGAAATGGAAAACTGGACGCTGGAAGCAGCTTGATGTTTTTAGAGTTTACACAAAGCGATAAACTGCACAAAACATTGCCCAGTGTAACAGGGTCTTTATTATTTTGTTCGTCAGTATTTGACACAAAGCCATTAATTTTGTTCGTCAAATTTCTTATCGAAGTGCTAAACAGTGAAGAAACAATGGGCCATCTACCACGCGAATACTCGAGAATAGCGTGGTATTTTCTTGCTCGTGGAGGATCAATTACTGTTGAAGTTACAGGCTTTCATCGATGCTGCAAACAGGTTTGCCTGAGAATGTAAATTCCATGCAGTGTGACGTTTCTGTCGACAAAGATGGTTTAACGCTTTTAGGGACGACAATTGTAAGCGCTGTAATATTAAAGCTTACTCTTATATGAACAACCGCTCTTTTAAGAGCCAACAAACTTACAAAAGCAATGACCAGTACTCCCTTATACATGTAGGTTTGTGTAATATTCATTTACATACTTTCTATAAATGTGTCATTTAACGGATAAAGGCGTTGAAATTCATGACACCTTTTTCAAATTTCCCGCAGATAAGCTGCACCCTCAATTTCTAGCGACGAGTTTTTACGGTATTCTGATTTGAAGTGAATACCTCATCAATCAGATCAATTTTCTTGCAATACTTCATTTGAATTTTTATATTTATTTTTTGGTTGACATAGGTTATATTATACCAGTAAATTACAAGGTTAAACTTGAAGATTCAGTGTCAAATTCTTGCTATTGCATTTGTCATTGAATGGGTTGAGCGTCCAACTGATGTTATGGAGGTCATACACATGTACATTGTAGGTTTGAATCCTGCATTGTGTTAGTTCAGTACTGTTGTCCTTCAGGCTGTTGCCAAGTACATGTACATGTAACTGGCTTATCATATTCTTAGTAGTATTCATAAACTCAATTAAAGTCAATAGGTTAAACCATGGCCATTTTGATGCTGTATCTACAATATTTAGTAGTCATGGGGTTTTGCTGTAATGTCATTTTCTCAACTTCAGTGGGATATGTACTGCTGTGACATTATTTACATCTAGGAAGTATCTATGGTATGCTTCAAATTTTGTCTTGATTCAAAATTTTTTTAACCAGTTCATTTTTTCTTGTTCTTTGTTTCAGGTTATAATAATGATTATTATATTATGACTATTGTAGCTCCGTGAGCGGGCAAGCTGGAGCTATCTCAATGCCCGCTTGGGATTTCTCGCTTGGTCCCGCAAGATCAAAGATCATTTTTTGGTGTTTTATCCCACATAATAAATCCCTTATTGACCAAGCTTATTCGGTCAAGATGGATGGATATTGACCTTGTTCGTTTTTGCGTCTTTATGGACCAACATGCAAAAAAAGACCTTGGCCAATATCCAGCCATCTTGACCTCATGCTTGGTCAGTAACCTATTTTATTTATTTCTTTGATCGTGAGCGGGCGGTATCCTGAGAATCCTGCAATCTGATTGGTTCCGGGAGCGTGCAGTATTTTCCTATCACCTGACCACGGTCATGGTAACCAACTATGCTAAGCGCAGAGTGAAGTTGCGAATTGAAAGAGCGTAGTTTCAATTTGTCTTAATTGTTTTTTGCAATAGAGCAGTGTTATTGTTCAACTTTCACATAAAAAAGCAATGGATTCTGACGAAAACTATCACAGTGAAAGCGAATTTTATTACCCAAACAAAGAGGATAAAGAGAACAACGCTGAGGAAACTCAACCAAGCTTTAAAAAAAGATGACTTTTCCAGTTTTTCTTAATAGTTTCTCCCACCTTCTAAAAATAGAATTTAGAAATAAATAAAAATGATATTCACCGGCCTTGGTCGGTCTGTATTGGGAAAAACTGTGCCCTCTGTCTCAAGTAAGGCCCTCGGCTTGTGGCTCCGGGCCGTACTTGAGACCTCGGGCACAGTTTTTCCCAATACGGACCTCCCGGCCGGTGAATAACATATATATATTAGAGAAAGGAAAAATCAAAATTAGACGGGTTCAAACCAAGAAAAAAAAAAAACCCACAACACTTAAATTAAGCATGTTGCCTACAGTGTATCGTCATGGTGTTGAATTGCCCTGAGCTCTATGTGGAAGGTCTTGATGTTATACGATGTACAATGTAGCTGTAAGAATGTATTTAGATTCAATGAAATATTTAGTGCAAGTTTTTCTTTATCCAGGTGGAGTACCTTTCATATGTTGCTCGTCTTTTGGTCTATATTCGAGACATAAGTAAGTATATAATATTTTGCAAGAATGACCTTTTTTTTTTTGTGCGGGAAGGAGGGGGCACTTGGTGTGTGTCTTTAAAATTATGCAGAGGGAGCAAAAGAGTAGGAGGTTACCCTTATTACAGTAACTCAGTCACTTGTTACTGCAGTGGCTCTCATTGGCGCTGCAGAATGAGTGGCAAAGACACAAGAAACAGAGTTTGCTCAACTGCGAGGGGCCTGGCGGGATAAAATGAGAGCCTGCAAGGATGGCATTTTTTCTTAAATGCAGCGCCAGCATTCTGATTGGTGAAAATGATAGGTGCTGTTGTTATCTGCCATAACAACAGGCACATCATTATAGAAAAGCATTGACATGTCAAAAGTGAATCGTCTGGCTGTCAAATTACTGTTGTTTGCAAAGCGAGTACCCTTCAAAATGTATTGATAGCGTTCATGAACACCACCATCCTTGATGTTGGAGCTAGTTCATTAGTTGGGGCAAAGCGTGCAGCAAGCTTGTTATTAACGTTCTTTCAGCGAGTGATCTTACAGTACAGTACAGTACAGTACATGTACATATATGTAGTTCATCATTCTTTAAGAATCAGTTTGAGGAAAAAACAGCAAAGATCAAGCAGTCATAAGGTTTCTTTTATCAAAGCAAGCAAGGTTTGAAATACAACACCTTGATATTTTTCATGTCATTGATGCCATTAGCAGTCAGAAACTAGTGAGAGTTGTTTTTTTTGTTTTAAGTGCCCACTGTTCTGTTCAGCAAGTACCGGTAATATAATTTTGATGAACCACACGATTGTTTTGAAGTTCATTTTTTAATGAAGACAATACAGTACATGTTTCAGATCAGACATCATCCATCGTCAGTTGTACAGTGAGAAATAAAATGAAAATATGCAATAAATAGTATAACAAAGTGAGATATTAACAAGAATAATTAAGGATGAAGGCACAAACCAAAAAAGGAGTAAAAGCTAAGAAAGCAGGCTAATTAGTATGAAAGGGATAAATGAAGATGTTTGACCTGGGAATTTAAGGAAGGCTGCTCCCAAAGGATGTGCGTGGCTTCCATGATTTTCAGTTGGAAGCTTGTGGAAGCAGAGTCTAGAATTTTGAAACAATCTTCTGAACAAACTTAAGGGAGCAACAATTTTCAGAACTTCTCAGGTGTTTAAAGATGTGGGAATGTTTGTCAGAGGAGAGATGTTTGCGGATGCAAGTGGCGAAGTGTCTGTTGGTTGGACCAACATAACAGGCACTACAGCCTGCACATGAAAACCTATATATGACTTGTGATCGCAAATGCATAGGGATAGGATCCTTGACCCCAAACCAACTCCTGATTTTACATTGGGTGAACACCAACTTAATGTCTCTGAGGTCAGTGCAAAAAGTGCTAACTAATTTCTTAATTCTGCATGGCCTTGTGATAGAAAAAGTTGGTGTTCACCCCATGTAAAAGCAAGAGGGCATGTAGTTCCCGGTGTTGTGGTCTGTCTTCTGTGATGTATCATGGTTGGGAGGGTAAATGCTCGGAGATATTAGCTACACCAAGCTACTCTAAAAATCCGAGGGTAAATAAAGATATATGATATGATATGATATGATGATATGAAGAGTTGGTTTGGGGTCAAGGACCCTATCCCTGGAGATTTACAATTGCGAGTGATTTATAGGTTTTCATGTGCAGGCTGTAGTGCCTGTTACATGTATGTTGGTGCAGCCAACAGACACTTCACCACTCGCATCTGCAAACATCTCTCCTCTGACAAACATTCCCACATCTTTAAATCTTGCTAATTTAAAGCACAAAATGAATATTTTTGTGCTGGTTAGGCTTGATACATGTATTCTGTCGCCGCTAGAGACCGATCATTTTCCCGAGTAGCAGCTGGTGATTGAAGCCCATGTTGTGGAAAGTAGACAAGTTAATTGTGACTGATTGAAAATAAGTCTGTCGCTCTTCACCAGGTATGTCTTTCACTCCTATCTGTATCGTTTCAGCTGGAAGATTTCGTTGCATTTTTAAGTTGACGTCACAAACATGAAAAATAGCTTCTGAACTGAAGGAGTGCATCAACATTGAATTAGCAGAAATTTGGAATCGGGAGATAGCGATGACAATGACTCTTGATCGAGGAAAACAGTGCAGTAACAATTATAGTTCAGGATGCAAATATATTTTAAGCGAGCTGCGTGTGATATAAATCAGCAGAAATTAGATAAATAACTTGCTGATTCAATATTTCCGCATAAAAGCTGTCAGAAGACAAAGGAAAAAACTTTGTGCGACACCCGTTTTGAATCTCACAGAAATCATAACATTTGTAATAAGTCCAAGTAAATGTAATTTAAGGGAAGCCCTGAATGATAGCGAGTACAGTAACATAAATCCATTCACATAAGTTTGTTTACACTCCATGTAGTGTGCGAGGGTGAAATGTTTTTAAATGTAGGCATGGTGCTTGCAACGTCATTTTAAAGGTGCAGTACAAGGCGACTTACCACAGGCTAATGCCATCAGAAATAAATGCCGGCAAAGTGAAATTATGCAAATTTCGAAATTGGCGACATGTCAAATTTCACCGCCAGTCGATGGGACGCCAATTGTTGTTGAATTACATTGTACGGCTACAAAAAATTGAAA
This sequence comes from Montipora capricornis, assembly GCF_036669925.1. NCBI lineage: Eukaryota > Metazoa > Cnidaria > Anthozoa > Scleractinia > Acroporidae > Montipora > Montipora capricornis. The sequence goes on from NC_090886.1 coordinate 23,967,311, forward strand.
ATGCATTCTTTTTTACTTTTCTTTATGGTATTAAATCTATAATTTTCACATAGCAAATTCTGCGATATGCGTACACTTTACTTGATGTAGGCGACATACCTTCTTGTGATGTGTTGGTCACAGTATCCACCAAAACCGTAACCATGGATCAAAATTTGGTACATGTATCTTGCACTATCTATCCACAAAGAATGATAATATTTCCAAGGGGTGTGCAACAAAAATGGAATTCTGGGATGGGAGGAGGGGGGGATGGATATTTTCTGGAATTAAGTTTTCATTTTATTTCTCACTGTACAACTGATGATGGATATTGTCTTATCCAAAACATGTATTGTCTTCATTAAAAACAAAACTTTAAAAACATTGTGTGGTTCATCAAAGCTACAGTTTATCCTACTTTGTGCTGCTACAAAGCCAAAGTAACATAATAATATTATTACAATGTGTGTTCACGAGCTTTTTTCAGTGATAAACCTGTTGGTTGTTTATAGCTTTATGTGAATTTCATGCTTTGTGCTGTTGCTTTTACGTTACCATTATTTTGTTGTGCAATATAATTCCACAACAATTCCATTAACAAAGGCACATATTCATGTAAAATGGACATACTGTACTCATATTGATACACATACAAGTCACGTATGCATGTCAACAACCCATACATGTACATGTAGGTGGGTAAAGTACTGGTACCGGTATGTGGAATGAGCTTACCTTTCACTGCACTGTACATGTACAATGTAGAAGTGACTTTAAATGTCCTAGCAATGTTGAGTGTTCTTGATCTCACTGCCTTTCAAATCCTTCTAAGAACGGATGTCCCTCTCCTGCTGACAACTGTACACACTTTTAATTAGTTCCACGGACCTAACTAAGTGATACTCGATGAGTCTACCATCATCATAGTCATTATTTTGGATGCTACATGTAGGACCCCAAGGACAACAGCCACAACCAAACAATATGGTTCCACAGCCAAATATGAGGCCTCAGATAAACAGGCAACAACCCTTGAACTCTGTTGGTGCACAGGGTACCAGTCAACAATTACCACTGCAGCAGGTTCAACAGCCTGTGCAAAGGCCTGTTGGTGCCTTGTCTCAGCCATCTATGCAGGTGCCTGTGTTTTTCGACAAGTCGGGATTAACGCGACAGCAGATTCTCAGCCAGCACCTCCAGCAGCCACAACCACAACCGCAACAGCCAATGCAACAGCATCAACTGCAGACTCCAAATATGCTGACACAACCACAGTTAGGAGTTCCACCACATAGTCAAGCTGCACATCATCAAATGACACAGCCCCTTAATGTGCCCTCAAACCAGGTGGGATCACCAATGCCTGTACAACAGCAACCAGTTCTTCCAGGTAAGTGCATGTATGGTAGAACATACAATTAATGTTTCGTCCCGAGGGAAACAGTAACTGTTAGTTAGGGAAAACAAAACTAGCCTCCAGTTTCCTGAGGGACCAGACATGAAGTACATGTACTTTGTTACACATTTTGTGTATTTAGACTTTCCCTTCAACAATCACATGAAAACACTTGGCACAGGCAACAACCTGGGAATTGTGTCCCGGTCGGGATGCATTTGAATTTGATCAGGAGCATGAGACCAAGAATCAAGCAATCCCAGTGCTTGTATGTTGAGTGAAAGTCTTGGTATAATTTTTTATGACAGTAAAAATCATTCAATCTAGTCTTCCTGTTTGGTATACATGCACTGCAGTCGTGAATGTATGTACATGTAATCATGTTGCTGGAAATTTTGGTAAATGTTTCTGAACCCCTTCTCCTCAGGGTTGTCAAAAAAGATTTTAAGTAGAAGGAAAATGTAACAAGTACAATGGATGGTACTACACTTTAGGTCCTGTGGTTTTCCTCTTTTTACTGGCGTAATAATTATTGTCCAGAAAAGTTCCAGGACTACATATACGTAAAATTTTGAATTATTGCTTACCACTTACATGTACAACTTTAACACCCAATTATCATTCGATGTATTTTGTCCTTCGTTTTCGTTGGCCTAGAGCCCACCACGTAACCTGCAAAAGCTGCCTATAAATAAGTGTTTTGCTGCAAATAATATTCTGCTCAGGTGCAATTGAAATCACGCTCTTGTGAGAAAATGGCAGATCGGTTCCCTGAGCTGTCAGGGAATGATTTAACATCTTTAGTTGATCGAAAGAACAGTGCGAATACTAAGAAAGGAACAAAATTTCAATGTATTTCGAAAGTATGTCAAGGAAAAAAAGGTAGACGAAGAGTCACTCGTGTCATCGACGCGAAGGACAGGTTGGCGAATGCATATGTACTGAAGAGGTTTTATGGTGAAGCCAGAAAAAAAAGAATGGCGAGCTTTACACCAAAGCTTCACTTGTCGGGATACGCTTTGAAAACTGTGAAATTCTTCAGCTTTGTTGATGCCTAGTGGTATTGAACATTTGACTGTAAGTACAATTTGAAGTCTTCAAATATAATCATGCTGAGAAGGAACCCAATTGATTGGTGCCATTACTCGACTCTACAAGGCAGCTCGGGCTTATGGCTTCTCGGAAACAAAAACAAAAAAAGCAAACTCGGTGATCGAATGATTGAACAATAATAATATTATTGACCTCGGTTATTGCAAAATATCGTGATTTGTCAGTGTCTCGCAGATCAATTATTTGCCTCAGTTCGGCTTCGGCAAATAACTGATCTGCTCGCCACTGACAAATCACGATATTTTGCTCAACGTCCTCCAATAATTGCATTTGCATTTCTGCATTTCAAGACATAAGAGGTTGATAACAATTCATCATAATTTACAGTGTACAAGGAAGTGATCAAGTTATGGCTTTTTCTCGGGGCATATCTGTTAATAAGACTACCGCACTTGTTTGAATATTTTTGATTATTATTCAACACATTGTGACAATGTCCAAATATGGTCATAGTGTGCTCAATATTTGTCATGCATACTCAACGTATATCCTGCGATGTATGTAATTTTGTGTGTCACGGAGGAAAATGGTAGTTTTTCCAGCTTTTTTTTTCAATAAACGTAGAAAATTGTGACCTCTCACGCGAAAACGTACACTAATGAACGACTTTCCGTGTATGACCGAATTCCGTGTGGTAGCCGTGTGGCACCCGTGAGGTTTTAATTTTAAGCTGTTCTCGCGGCTTGGCTCACTTGTGCAACCGACCTGGTCAGCCATGTAAAAAGATGCCCACTCGTTCGCTAGAAAAGTCCACTCGTTTGAACCAGGTAGGCAACCGTGTGATAAAATTATATCACATACCACACGTTTGGAGAAGCGTCCACTCGTTCAAACAACACCGTAAAACCAAAAACGAATCATTCTTTCAGATAATTATGTGTCATACAGTGTTTCTTGTTTGATCACTCATCGCTCGATCGATTGATTTTGCATTGAATCTTATGCTTGTTATCTATATTTATTTATTTGTTTTGTTGCGCTTCAAAAAGTTTTTTTGGATATTAGCGAGAATCACAAGGTTGAGTTCTGCACATGTCAGTTCCAGGAAATTGTTTACATTCAACAACATGACTTCCTCCGAAAACTGCTACATGTAGCAACACGGACCATTTTTCACACCACAAGACCACCCACATCCGTCTCATGAAAACTTTTTTGCATTGGCGATTGTTTCTTCATTTCCAAGCATGTCTTGATTGCATTCCACCATGATAACATGAGTTGAACTGATTGTTGTGTTACCTGTCACATGATTTTTCTCTTTTGTGCTATGCAAATTGGAAGGCATGCGTTAATAATGCGAATAATATTTTGATCTTCACGTTTTTCCCAAGCAATCTCTCCAGGGTGATGAAATAATGGATAATTGTTAAATAATTATACCAAACATGCTCCCTTGCCACACTGTGTGGGAGTGACAACAGTCTATTTACAGAAAATAATAATACATGTAAGTTGATGAACCTCTACCAACAGCTATCTTCATTCGTTGATGGTTCTCTTGCAACAGCTATGCCTTTCTATTTACAGTGTAGATTGTGCTAATATTCTTGGCTCTGTTATTTTTAGCACAACAAACCAAGCATCCAGTTCCAGTGAGAATGCAACCTGTGCCTTCCCCAGTTGCACCAACCATGACCTCTACATCTATGCGAGCACCAACTCCTTCGTCTGCTCAGCATTCCACTCAGACCAGTCAGGCTCCTGTTGCCCCATCACCAGCCCCTATTGCTGCATCTCCAGTCATGCACCCTTCTCCCTCTCCTCAGGTAAGTCCTTGACTTGTGTACATTTACAGAGCTTTACACTAAGCTCTTAGCATGATTTTACCCTTTAAATATTATAATTGTTTGTTTCATGTTTAAAAACATTACCTTTTCCTGTGTCATTTCACTCATCAAGTGTTAATCAGTAAAATTAATGAATGTCATAACCTTATAAGGCTTTTATCAGCGCAGGAAGCTGTACTCTTAACCCGTCTCTGCTCACTTTTTGAAAAGAAGCATGGATACATGTACATGTAATTTGTACATTAATTAGCACTCTTTGATGAAGTTTCTGTTCTTTTGATGTACTTCTGGGGTAACTTTTCCGGTACTAAATTGTTTACAATAAGTTAAGATTTTACTTGTCAGTAGCCATAGTGATAAAGTTGAACTCTCAAAAATGCATTAGTTGAGTGTTTACTTGTCCAAGAATAGTAGACCTATGTTGAAATGTTGTTAGAGTTCTTAGGAACACAGTGCTCTTCCCTTCTTGGTAGGACCATCATGTTCATTTCTTGCAATGGGTTTCTGTGTGTTGTTGATGATGACGAGGATCATCATCATCATAAAGACACTCCAACTCACACAGCCTTCTCTTTCTAACACCACTCTAAGCAATTCCCTTGGTAGACAGCCTGTGTCCCCCTGCAGTTGTGAGATGTACCGTAGTGTACACTGTGTGTACAACACTTGAAAAGTGTTAACTAAAGTCACTGTGTTTAGCAAGATAGTCATTACCTATCCTTTCCTTGGTCTTCTCCTTCTCTGTCCATGTCATTCAATCAACCAATACACCAATCAATAATTACTTTTTATCAATCTTTATTTTTATACACACAATCAAATTATCATGATAATTATATGACGATTGTTTATCCTATGAATCGTGTGAATTAGCCTACATGTAGAATACATTTAAAAAACTTAACTACCAAAGCTAAAGAAAGAAAATTAATACACTGTGAAATAAAACTTTGAAATTAATTTCCACTTACATGCAGTAAAAATAGTCATTAAAAAGCTTTCCCATTGAATGAAATTTTAAAGCTGTTAAAACTGTCGGTTGTAAAAGATCAACTGCTACAGTGTACCTTAAGTCGTCATTAAATACAGAGTGGGGTAAAGGTCTTCTGAAAAGCAATGTGGCTTAAATTGCAGTGTTGTTGACAACCACTTTCCTTCGAGGATTTTCATGATGGTGTTGAAGAGTTCCTAAAAAGTTTGTCTTTAAGTGTTTTGTAATTGTGTCATTTTGCAGCATGGTGTAGCGGCATCACCAGTTGCATCCTCTTCAGTCCCTACTCCTGGTACAATGAATGTTCATTCACCAGCATCTGTACTGAATCCTGGTTCTGTTGGTGCCCCTGCAGCCAGCCCCGCATCACTCAACCCTGCTGAAGAACAGGCATACTTGGACAAGGTGGGTGCAAGAAGTTTGGCTTAGGTTTTGTAGACAATAATTATAGCTCAGAGAATGGTGTATTGCGTAGCTTAACCTCAATTTGACTAAAAATGTATTAGAGGTGTGGCAAGGAGGCCTACTGCATGTGGAAAGGGCAAATATTAAAAAGAAAAAAGCCTAAAACAGGAAAGCCGATTGGATACTACATTGTAGATCCTTAACTTGCAATGGATCAAAATACTGAAAAGGGGGAGATATTGAGGAAGAGCCCCCAAACTGATAAAAGCAAGTCTGGGCAACGGTAGCTTATTTATTGCATAACTGAAAAAGTAAACTCAAAAATGCACAAATCTAAATTTCCCAATGCACGTGTCCTTCAACAGAAAATGGCTGAATTTCACCTCTGATACACGTACACTATACATATAATATTATTTATATCACAAGGGGTCTGGAATAAAAGGTGTATTTTGTATCATGAGTTGGGTTTTTTTATTACAGATGAAAAACGTTAATTCATGTATCCTCTGTTCAAACCATCAGCTGCAAGAACTACAACCTTATGTTGAACCACTGAGTAGAATGATTACCAAGATGAACAGAGAAATGAGAGATAAAGGTACATGTAGTTATGGCTCATAATCATGTTTTACGCATAACTAGGCTCATTGATCAAGTAAGACTAGGAACAGTCTGATTAGAGTGTAATGTGAAGTGCTAAGTATCTACCCCATATGAACCATGTGAGCGTTAGCCCTACGGATGGAAATGGGCCCACACGAGGACAGAGAAAAACTCTGACCAGGGTGGGAATTGAACCCACGACCTTCGGGTTAGATCTCCGCCGCTCTACCAACTGAGCTACAAGGTCAGACGGGAGCAGGCCGTGGGAACTGAAGATCTTAAAGTCACGGCAATTAACATGTACGAGTACAAGTAAGGATTACGTTTTTGCAAACGTTTTCTTTGTCCTTGTGTGTGCGCATTTCCATCAGTAGGGCTAACGCTCACATGGTTCCTATGGGTTAGATACTTAGCACTTCACATTACACTCTAATCAGGTAAGTCTGTTTTGTATTTTAAAGCTTTTTACAAATATTGTTCATGAATAATCTTTTAAAAATGCGTGGTTACCCCCAATTTTCTTTTTCGATTTCAATAACACTTGTTAAGATCTACATATCCCGCATAAGAGATCACTCACTTCCCCGCTAATACACAATGTTTGTTTGCGTGCTTACATGTACCTTAGGTGCATGTTGTCATGGTTGATGTTTTATTCTGGTTCTCAACCCTCTGCCCCAAGGAGTTTTCATCTAGTTCTCAAGTTTGTCTTTCTCACCGAAAATCAGCATGTATTGTAGTTTTACAATACAAGTTGAGTTGATCGATAACGGGCAACGGGCGAAGGAGAACTGAAAAAAATCAGAGTCCTAGGCGGGAATCGTACAGGTCACATTCTGTACCCATTGAGCTACTAGACCTCCAAAGGAGTTAGGTCGTTAATGTAGGTCCGAATCAATGCGTCCCGCTTGCTGAGGCTCTACAAAGTCCGGCAAGCGCCTCAAGTTTTTATTACAAATATTTATTGCAAGTAATGTTCGCCCCGTGGAGGCGCGGTGGCCTCATGGTCAGTGTGCTCGACTCCGGACCGAGTGGTCCGGGTTCGGGTTCGGGTCCTGGCCGGGGACATTAGGGCCCTTTATACGAGAGAAAATAAGCCGCGGCTTACTCTGGCCACGGCGTACATAATACGGGAAAGGAACTATTTATACGAGTATAAACTCCCCGGCCAGGATAAGCCGCGGCTTGAGAAAGCCGTGAACGCAGATTTTGTACCATTTACACGGGGTGTTCGCGTCTTATGCAAGCCGCGGCCAGAGTAAGCCGCGGCTTATTTTCTCTCGTATAAACGGCCCTATTGTGTTGTGTTCTTGGGAAAGACAGTTTACTCTCACGGTGCCTCTCTCCACCCAGGTGTATATAGAGATTACTTCATGGAAAATGCGCGCGTAAGATTTTTATTCACGAGTTGAGTAGTATCAGAAAACAAGCGAGTGAGCGCAGCGAACGAGTGAGTTTTCTGATAGGAAACGAGTGCATAAGAATCGTACAAAGCATTTTCCATGCTATAATGTGTTTATTTCATAGGTACTGAGGTTTCTTTCGTGGTAGTGTTTGATAGACAAATTTATTTCGCTCAAATGGAGTGGGGCGATGAAAGCAATGAACAATGGTTTAAAATCGCCCAACCGACAATTTATTCAATAAAATTTACTTCACGTACTGTGTTTCAGATATTCCAAAGTGTTTTTATTCCAAAGTGTTTTTAGTTCCAAAGTGTTTTTAGTTCGTCACTTGTCAATTCTACCGGCGCTTTGGGTTTATTTCCCTTGCCTTGTTTCTTTAGTTGTTTTTGTTTGGCCTAAAGAACCTCTCAAATATCAGGTCGTTTGTTATGCTTGCGGAATAGCCCTTTTTCTTCAGTTGTCGTTCCAATCTAGCCACTAAACTTCGAAGGAATTTCGGCTCGTATTCATTGCCGTCTTTAGTGCGGACGGAGATGATAAATTGGTTGATGTATTCAGTATTCATTCAGCTCAACCACTGGAATAACTTCCATTTTCCTGTGTTCGACCTTCGTTTTCAAACTTCGTTCAGGCAATCGTAGATCTCGTTCGGTTTTTTGAGCGGTATTTCTGTGTTCTTGATCTAAAAGAAATTCCTCAACTGAGCAAACAGAAGCAAACCATCCCTCGGCTATTTTTGAAGGCGCACGGTTTTTGTGCAACGGCTGTCGGATGACGTTCCATTCTATACGTTCATTCATCACTAGTGAAATTTCGTTGTTCGCGTTTCTGATTGGACGAACGATATTTCTTCACAGTGAAATTTTGTCGTTCGTGTTCCTGATTGGCAACATTTAGAATCAGTACGAATTTTATTCACTGTGATTTTCGTGGATAAATCTCAGTACCTATGAAATAAAAATGGATCCCGTCGAATCTAATGCTGCGGGTAACCCTGCGATGGACCGGCATCCCATTCAGGGGGGAGTAGAAATACTCCTAGTTGCTTCATGCTACAGAAACCGGAGATAAGCGCCGGCCTGATGGACCTTCTAGGCTCGTAGCAGACTTTACCTACCTGCCGTTTCTTTTAAGAAAAAGGAAACCCATCCAACTTATCCCATTATCCATCCCATTTTACTCAAGGTAAAATTACCTAATTTTTTGTTTCAGAACATAACAACAGGGAGCTGCGTAAGCTGAAACATCTACATGATATTTTGACGAACCAGTCAAACAGGTTTGTGAAGAAGCTGTCGAAAATTAATAATCAAAATAGAAGCCTAAGTATAATGTGTCAAGACTTGTAAAGCATCCAGTAGTGGAACCGTTCTTTATTGACATGGTCAAGTGACAAAATTTGTACTTGTGTGTGTGTGAGACAATATGTTTTCTCAAGAATAATTTTGTTGAAGGATGGTTAAAAAGCACTGCTTTCTTGGAACATTTGCCAATGAGTCATCCACATACCATGAACTTATTTTATTTGTATGTTATGACAACTTCGATATAAAATACAATGCCTTGAACTAATTTTACATGTCTTGAAGTTAGGGCTTAAATGTGAAGGGTTGGTCAAGGAACTTGAATGTTGAGATAAATTGCTGCAAAAGACAACAATAACATGTCATTTCCCATCACTTCCAGGATTCGATTACAAAGAAGAAAAGAGACATGTTGATTTTATGAGTATTCGTGAAGTACACTCCTTGCAATTTTTCAGGGTTTCTCTGCAAGCTCTAGAAAGGAGTGGAAATGTTCTCAAGAACATTATCAAAACAAAACCAGTGAGTGCTTATTATACCTGTTATTTTTCAATATAGTGAGGGTGAAAGCTGACTATAAAGAAGTGTACAGTTTGAAGTTTCATTAGGCGTGCAGTTGTCAGCTGCGGTGTTTTTCATTTTAAGGAGTCGAACCGGTAACTCGTACCCACTCGATTGGTACCCAACTCCCACTCGATTCGTACGCAAATTTCTGTCGATTTGTAGGCATACCCAGATGAATTGCAACTCACTAAATTCACTTAAAGATGATACGGTCGCTTTAATATTTCTCAATTGACTTAATTGACTTAAATATGCAGTTAGCGCCCCATTTGTGATTTACGTAGCACAATGAATATACATGTATATGAGAGTGGGTTTATTTCCACCACCATTGTTACAATTGATGACCAATCAAAATGCCTCTGTTTAAAGTGCCCCTGTGACCAAAAAATCAATTCATATTTTTCTTTGGATTTCAAAACTATGTTAACAAAACACTAAGTGACCCACGTTTTAAGCCTTGATTTCAAAAAGACACCTCTTTATTTTAACTGTAATTTTCCTAATTAATGGTCCGCCATTACTAACATTATGTTCTTGAGAGAGCTGGATCGAGAAGAAAATGACGTCAAAGGCTCACTAGTTTAAGAATGCAATACGTGTGTACGCCGCAGAATTAATATGCAGCACGGGGGTTTTGGGCTTTCAGACATTTAAACTCACGCTTTGCATATATAATAAGCTGCGTTCACACGCTGAAATTTTAAGCTAGTGAGCCTCTGACGTCACTTTTCCCTGGATCCAACCTTCTGAGGTCCAATCGGTCAGTTTTGAACGTGAGTAATGGCGGACCGTGAAATCCAAAACTTACACTCAAAGTAAACGGCCTTTGGATAAAAATCAAAGCTCAAAATTTTGCCAGTCAGGTGTTAAGCAAACACACTTTCAAAATCTGAAGGAAAAAAGGAAGTGGTTTTTTTATCACAGGGGCACTTTAAGAGATTCTAGTGTCGTTATAAAAGCAAGCCAGGTTACGAGCTGCTCTAGTCCAGTAGAACATTTCGCAGCTTTCGTTCGCCGGCAGATTCCAATAAACGTTCACTTGTCGTGACCCCTTGCCGGCGCATGTTTAAAAACAAAACTTTTCGTTGCAGAAAAATCAAAGAAATGTGATGAGCGCATCATAGCAAGTTTGAAGAGAAAATTTGTCTCTGAAGAGAGATTATTTTACCGTTTGAATCAATGAATTATGCCCAGTAGAACCAAAGATATGTTTTTTTTTTAATTGTTTGCTATGATGCGACATTTACAATCATCTCGCCGGCGCGTGCTAAAAAACAATACTTTTCCTTCCTAAAAAATCAAATGTAATCAGCGCATCTTAGAACGTTTGAAGAAAATTGTCTTTTAAGATGGCTCGAGCTAGTTTTAAAGCTTTCAAGTAACGTTCTTATTAGAAGGTTTGGCAATGTTATAGTACCATGAGAAACACCAATTATTGCTGAACAAGATGCGGCCATTGTGACGTAATAAGTGACCATGGCAACGGGAAAGCCCTGCAATAACACCCTTTATTTTGTCTTGAGTTGCACATATTTCATAACAAACCCAGTGACCCCCATTTTTTATTGCTGGAAAGTGATTAGAAAGCCAAGATAAAACTTTCTGCAAAGTTTAAAAAACTCTGTTCAGCGAATTCTGAGCCACCCTAAATTTGAGATTTTTAAGGAGGCTCTGATTCTGCAGGACATATATTTTTGAAACTTTGCAGAACGTTTCAGTTTGGCCTCCTGGTCACTTTTCAGCAATGAAAAATGGGGGTCACCGAGGTTGCTTTTGAGATATGAGAAACTAAAGCCAAAATATTGGGTGTTTTTGCTGGGCTTTCTCGTTGCCAAGGTAACGTATTATGTCACAGTAATGACCGCTTCTTGTTCAGCAATAATCGGTGTTTCATGTGGTGCCATAACATTGCTGTTACGTGATACAGTGTGTAGTGTTAATCTTTTTTAAGAGAGTGTCTCTTCAAAGTGTTGAAACTGGTTAGAGTCACCTGAGGAGGGAGTATTTTACCGTTTGAATCGGTGACTCCAAAGTTATGGTTATTTCGGTGTTTGCGTTCACACAACAGTAATTACAAATCATCTCATTCCACGATGGCCTCCCACCGGCGCGTGCTAAAAAAAAATAAAAAAAAATAAAAAAACTTTTCCTTGCAGGAAAATAAAAAAATGTGAAACTTTGAAGAAAAATCTTGTCTTTGAACAGAGAGCATCGTACCGTTTGAATCAGCAAATTATGTCTAGTAGAACCGAAGATATGATTTTTTCAGTATTTGCCGTGACTCAACATTCAGTCATTCCTCGCTGACGCTTACGAGAAAAAAACCAAACCTTTTCCTTCCAGAAAAGTACAATAAATGCGATCGGCACATCATAGAAAGTTTGTAAAACAATCTTTTCTTTGAACAGAGTGCATTTCACCCGTTTGAATCAGCGAATTATGTCCAGCAATTTTGTCAATGTTTGCCGATCCATAATATCGGGCCTCTGCAGTTTTTTCGTGGTTTGTGCCAAAACGCGAGCCCATTAGTAAATCGTGCTTGATTGCAATTGTGTCCGAAAACTCCTGCGGTAGTCTATGGTGAAATGCTTTATGTATAACCTTTATTAAGACAAGCTTATAGGGATAACTAAGCGGACGCCAACAGGCATATTCAAGAACATGTGATGATGTCATATCCTTAGGTAAATTGAAAATTATTCTCGCCGCCCTACAATGCAGTCTTTCCACATAATCGACAAGATCCGCATTTAAACAGGACCCCCAAAAAATGAGGCCATAAGTTATCGATGACAGTATAACCGTACAATAGAAATTAATGAGGACTTCTTTTGGTGAAAACCCAGACCTTCTTATTAGATCAAGTTTCTTTGCAAAACTCTTCTTAAGATCGGGCATGTGCGGAACACAAGTAAGTTTGTCGTCGACATTCATACCTAATAATCGAGATTTATTGACCCACTCAATGATATCAGTGCTCATGCTGATCGCCATCGTTGGGCCTATAGCACGAGTTTTACTATTAAATTGGCATAGCCTCACTTTTTTCGGAATAGGGAGTAAGACGGTTTAATAAAGACCAATTGTAGAACTCGCTTAAGGCTTCATTTGACTGAGCTACCGCTTCATTTGCAATTCGTTTGATGCAATAAACAGTGTCATCAGCATATAAGTAGACTGAGCCTGATATCACACTTTCAGGTAGTTCGTTAGTAAACAAGAGAATAGTGTTGGTCCGAGCACCGATCCTTGTCGTATACCAACGGATACTGGTGTAGTATCAGAAGCGCTTTCGTTACCGACTATATACTGGTTTCTCTCTGTCAAATACGGGCAACCCAAGCCAGTGCATGGTCACAAATTGATGATGGGGGACACTATCAAAGGCTTTACGACAATCCACGAAGGCTACTGCTACTATTAGACCCATACCAATGACTTTTCGCCATGTTTCAGTAAGGTGAAATAGTAGTGGTTTAGTCAAATACATGTACCTTGGTCGGAGAGCTCATTGTCTCAGTGGGCAGATCCGCCTGGTGTTGAAAGAAAAACTACAACGGATTCAACGGAGAGTGTACCTCAGTCCTGCAGGAGTCAAAGCTTTTTAATGCGTTAGATGAATTCAGCAATGGAGACACGTCGCTAAAGCAACTTTACCGCTAGTATAAGTTGATAAGCATTTTAACGATGTTAAAGTAGCGTAGCGTATTCTTGTCCACGTTTTTCCGTCAGTATTCGTGAAACACAAGCCAGGTTTGAACTCCGTCAAATAGTGCACTGTCTTTCTTATGAATTCACTGCATGTAAATGCCATATAAATACGCATCATATTTTCAACAATGTTAGAATGAAATAATTTTTAAGCAAATAAATAGACTTTTCTTTTCTAAGACGCGATGATTCTGTCGATTTTGTGTGCATCCGAAAAGTCGGTAACTCAGTTTGTTAAATACAGTCGACTCACGATAACCCGAACCTTAATTAAAAACCTGCAGAGAGAGATTCTAGCTATGGGAATTTGAAAACTAATGACCAGTCGGAAGTTTGAGAATTACTTTCAATGCAGGTATAGGCATTAGCGAGGGCTGGAGTTATTGCAAGGCGAGTGTAATTTTTAGATAGAGAAAACTCCTATCTGTGGTGGTAGAAATTGTCATGATTACTCGGAGAACTACGTACAAATCGACAGACAACCGGGTAGGGGTTGATCTAGAATTGGGTATGAATTGAGTGGGTCCGAGTCGACTTGGGTATGAGTTGACCGGCAAAGGGTCCAATTTTCCCTTTTGCTTGTTTTAACGAAGGTACGGTAGCGGTTAAATGATCAAAAGATGTGTAAGCCTTGCTAAACGTAGACATCTGCCAGGCTGGTAGAATTTATCCGGGCATGAGGTTGTCCTCAAGTTCCCATCTTCGAATTTTATTGAAAGGAGTCCAAATATTTAAAACATTTTGTTGTGGAAGGAAGGCGGGTGTAATCCAAAGTCTGAAATCAAATTTCAGAGGATGTTATCTGCCTCGATCTTTAGCCTCTTTAGAGGAACCTCTCTTAGATCGAGGTAATTCTTCACCGATAATATGGTACCGAGCCACATCCAATGATGGTCAATAAATTGATATTTTAACAGCCATCAGTACCCACGCCGCCAGCTCCTCCGACGCCAGGTACTACATGCAGTACTTTCTCAAGCACCCTAGCACCTACAGTCCCAACGACATCGATTGACACTATCACCCACCCACAGGCCATTTGCAAACCACTGTATGATGCTGTATCGAGATGTGCTAAGTCTCCTATGCTAAGTCATACTCTACAAAGAACATTCTCTCCTCTCCTTCAAACCATGGAGGGTCCTCCTATACTGTAAGTTGGCTGCTTTATGGTGAACAGACTTAACTGATTAGAGTGTAATGTGAAGTGCTAGTTTTGTACCCCAAATGAACCATGTGAGCGTTAGCCCTACTAATGGAAATGGGCCCACACAAGGACAGAAAAAAACTCTGACCAGGGTGGGAATTGAACCCACGACCTTCGGGTTAGATCACCGCTACTCTACCGACTGAGCTACAAGCTCAGACGGGAGCAGGCCGTGGGAACTGATGATGTTAGCCCTACTAATGGAAATGGGCCCACACAAGGACAGGGAAAAACTCTGACCAGGGTGACTCGAGCTGCCACATCAAACTACATGTACAGCTGCAGAATTAAAGTAAATACCATTTTGTCGCTAAATTAGTCTGGTATGTTTGTAGCTTTTGGTTTTTGGTATGTAAATAGAGAATACTTCATGGAAAGTGCGGGTCTACGGTTTTTACGCACAAGATGTTGACATATCAGAAGTTTTTGGAAAAAATCTAAATTTAGTGCGACGTTTGCCGTAAACGCGAAGTTACATCGCACTAATGTTTCTGTTTCTTCGACAAATTCCCCGATCTCGGCGATGGTGGGTGATCATTCCCGTTGTAAGGAAACTGAAATGTGTATTGTTAGAGATGTCGACAAGAGTGTTGGCTCGTTATTCATCCTACATGTTGCATCAGCCCAGTCTTCTTGCGCCATTTTGAAATAAATCAGTTGGCGTCCGGCAGTTTCCCAAAGGATAGCATTAGATAACATCCGCTGAAACCACCTTCCTTTTCCTTTGCGGTGAAATTACAGGAACTAACTGATTACTTGCTTGGAAATAAGTTTAAAGATGAGAACAAAGAAAGGTTTCAGAAGATTGAGAGACTCGAACCTTACGTTCAGAGTCAAACTAAATTTCAAAGTTTCTAACTTTCAACGGAGGTACACTGTACTCCTTAAGGTTAACGGTTTTAAATCGGTGCTTAAACTGAAAATACTCCAGGTCTGTGGCAATGCACCGAAACATTGTTATTTTCTGAATTGAATGTTTATCTTCTCAGTTCTGTACTGGACGATCGAGATTTTCCTTTCATATACTCAGTCCTTAAACTATTAGGAATTTACATGGTGCAAAAGGGAAGGAATGGTCTCGTGAGGGCTTGGGGGATGTTTTGTAATGTTTCCCTTTTCTGAAATCTCGGCAAGAGCTGGAACTTTCGAGAACAGTAGAATCCTTTATCGTTTGGGATTTTGCCGACATACGAAAAATGGGCGTCATTTTTTCCCATGAAAGACTAACTACCAGTTGAGTAATAATAGAAATAAGTTTTTGCATCAAATGGAAACTCGGGAAAAAACCCGAGTCCCAGATGGGAATTGGAACCGCTGACTCTCCGTGATCTAGTTGGATGCTCTAACCACTGGGTTAATAGAGACTCCATGGTCAACAAGGGTGAAAGACTAATTAAATTCTGAATTGGATTTTATCAGGCCATTGCCCCCTCCTGCAAAGAAGATCAAACTAACTGATATCAGAGAAAAGAAGTGCACTGTACCACATGTGTTGCAAGGAGAACTTGCTAGATTACGCAGCCGCTTTCAAGTGAAATCAGGTGCAACTACAGGACCAGTACACAGTAACACACTGCTTCATTGTTCAATACGTAAGTAGAATTCCTCACAAAGACAAGTGTTTATTCAATTTGTGTTAGCCATATCTCATGACTGGCTTAGAAGAAAAGTCTGTACTGATCTTAGAAATAGCTTGAACCGAAAAAAAATAGGAGGTGCGGACAGGGAGGTTTTCAAAAGAGCCCTTGGAACAATTGAACATTAAGTAAGTTACTTTTGGCAAACAGGTGGTTATATGTGTCCGCATAGACAGGCGCGTTTTGCATGAGGCGGAATCGCACAATGCCATATTATTGTGCTCCGATGGTTGCGGACATCATCCCCCATTTTGTCGCATCCGCGGTTTGAAATCTCTCTACTCTCTCCTTCAAGAAGATGCTCTGAATACGTAAAGGTAAATAGTTGCTTGTGCCTTAAGCTTGTGCCATTGTCCTTGTGCAAATCCCCAGATAATCCTCGGTTTTCCTCAGTTTGTTGGGAGCGTAAGATAACTTTAGAATGACTGACTTTGGTTTGATTGTACTTCGTTCATCGTTTAAGATGATCTGAATCTGCCAGCAGTACCACCGATAGAGATCAGTGTCCCGCAGAACTACCCTTTCTCCAGTCCAGAGTGCAAGACCGCCAACTACAGTACGTGTCGTCGGTTATTAGGGAGCTTAAGCACGCCACGTTGTAGAGACGCGGACGGCGTCACACAACTACATTTATATTGTAAAGTATATTTCCCCTATTAGAGAAGTATAAAATTGAGGCCGACACCACTGTCGTGGCATTCGAAATGTTCTCTTCAAGTTGCTGTCCGCTTCTCAAAAACGCCGCGTGCCTTAAGCTCCGTATTAATTTGATTAGAGATGACTTATGATTTACTGCATCAGAATTGTAAGTGTTGTGTAACTGCAGTACAGTGACCTCAGGGTTTGGAACTTAAGCCTTGAGACTCGGGTAATCACTATGCGTTTGTGCCAATCAACTTTTGTATACTTATGTAAGTTTTTTTAAAATTGGAGATGTTAGGGATAGGGTTAGGGTTAGGGTGTAGAGCTTAGCCAAAGGAAAACACCGGTTTCCGTTGTTTCGTGTCTGATGGGATAGTATCTGGATAAGTGACCATCTGGGAATACGCCGTTTTGTACGCTAAAGGAAGCCAGGCTCTCGTTGTGGCTCTCACCTGCGCTTCCCACCTCTGGCATGTTATGGGCTGAGTTTCAGTCGATCTCAACCCCCATTCGAGGTGTTTCTCCGGGTACTCCTGTTTTCCTCCCTCATCAAAATGAACTCCCTGCTAATTACGTCTGACTATCTGTAAGATACATTGAATGGACGAGCTCTCAACTGGCTTGATAGCTCCGTTGGTCGATAAGTCCGGCGTAATCGTAGGCTCGTTGGCTCAAATCCGTTCAAGCCTGGATTTTCTCAAGCTTTCTTGCAACTGTTTCAGTTGCTTATCCAACGGGGGTGATCTTTTCAACGTTCATTTCGGGGTGCAAGATACTTTGTAGGGGGTGGGGATGAGAGAGGGAAGGGGACTTCGTGTCCTTTTGTACTATACACCTCAGTTTATTTCTTGAAATCAATATTTGTATGATCAAAGTGAAATCCACCTTGTTTTAAAGAGTGCGTCTTTTGGGGCATATTCCGATTGTTTCAAAATCAGAATATCGCCGGAAATTGTACATATCCTTCTGTAGCCTTTGCGTTGGGGATTTGGTAACTTGTCATTATTGTGAAACAAATAATGAATGATTTGCTAATTAGCCAGTATCAAAAATACCATAATACTCGTTGTTTGTCCCTCCAGTATTTGCATAAGCGTTGTTTTTATTTTCTCTTGTGACTTAAAATGGTCCCTACAGAGACTGGAAACAATGCTTATGCAAAATTTTGGAGGGACAAACAGTACTATGGTATTTTTGATAGTGGCAAATAATCTGTCACTTACGTTATTCGCTACGTATTCTGGGATCGCCAGGGGGGCAACATTGCAAGACACTAGAAAGAAATGTACAAAAGAATTTGTGTCTTCGTCAAAATCAGTGATATTGGAGGTGTTTGTGCGTAAAAATTGTACGTTTTTGTGTGACTACTGCGATAAAATCTATCGATTAACACTCTTTCCGGCTTGCGTAAGATCGATTGTTAAATCTACAATACTCGTCACATTTGTTGGAACACCCATCCCCGTTTGCCCCCTACTACACCGAAAAATGCTCATATAACATTGAATTGGGGGGAGGGGGATGTCGTATATATAGGTTACTTCATGGTTGGTGAGTGCGTACGATTTTTATTCACGAGTTGTGAAGGATCGCGTAAACGAACGAGTGAGCGAAGCGAACGAGTGAGTTTAACGATCCTTCACAACGAGTGAGTAATAAAAATCGTACAAATGAGCCAATCATGAAGTAATTTGTTTATTATATAAGTACTGAGATCATAAAGTTAACGAAGTATTTAAAGTGTTAATAGAGAGGCTATCAAACCACCGATAGTGAACAAAAGTCCTAACCAAATAGCAAAATATTTTTGAAATAAAAGAAATCTTTACCTTCCATACCTCGCTTGAGCACTTTTAAAACTTGTTAGGATCTTCTGAAGTATTTTTGTGGAGAAAACTAAGCAATAAAAGATCAAAAACTTTGAAAACCATGCATACACCAGTCTGCCGCCATGTTTACAAATCTGTGCACAGGCCACCCGCGCCAAAGTTCAACATCATATTAGCCAATCAAAAGGCTGATACGACAATTTTTCACTAGTGAAAATAACGATATAGCCAATCAGAGCGTCGATACGTCGTTTTTCACTAGTGAAAAAAATCGTATGACCAATCAGCCGGCTTCTCTATAGCAAAGAGACTATTTTTATCTCGATCCTTTTTGGAGTGTAAATCTCGGTACGTATATAATAAAAGCTGCGATCTTATAACACGATGATTCTGGACCATTCAATAAGTGTTCCAACTGAATATGTCTATTATTGTAACTGTGTCGAGTAATGCATGGTCTCTAAATAGTACAAAATTAGAGTTTGAAGAGATTGTCTGAATGAAGCCTTTTCAGTGGCCATTACGTGTGCTGAATACGTTTACAGAGCTATAAATCGTGATACGTTTAAGGTTATAATGAGTATTAAGGCCTGCTCTGCTAGTGCATAGTTATAATAGTACATCAAAATAATTGGAAATTCAAATCCCCTCTTTGTCACCATAAAAGATGAAAAATCAGTGTCTATGATGGGTTTAAAAGTGAACCATTTTTTGTTTAGTTGAAAATGTTCAAAAAGTTGCCCCCAGTTTTTATTTCACGTGTTCCCACTGAACTCGATGGGAGAGAAAAGTATCGCCTTCAAAACTTGCGGATGATGTTCAATAAAACTGCTTGACAACTTTCGGATTTCCCCGTTTTTTCAATCACTGGTTTCATCCCTCCACAGCGCAGTAGCTTGGTAAGCAATTTCCATCCCCCCAAACAACAATTTCTCTCCCTTGAGGGGGTAAAATTACAGCAGCCAAGTCAATGTTCTAACGCGCTCTGACAAAAGGAGAACAATCTTGATACACGTAATTACATGTTAAAAAAGCATTGTTTCGTCAATCCCTTCAAATTTATACCGAAGTCTGTGCTTTCACAGTCAATCTTTCACAATAAAGAGTGAACTAATCGATAGATTATATCACTATGATCACACAAAAACTTCAATAGACCAAATCGGCTAGCTCAATGTTGTACCCAATTGAAACCCTTGGGGAATAAAACGTTTTGTTTCAGGTATTTCCACATCATTTAAATGTTAATGCTGCATTGTAATGCAAATACAATTTACAACGAATCTTAACTTCGGGAGTTGGCCAATTTGTCCTATTTTCACGCACAAACATTGGTCACCACCGTGTCTCAGAAAATCACGACTAAAATGCGTAATTCTTTGTCCAATATCAATGCTTTTGACGAAGATACAACTTTCTTTTGTACAATTATTTCTAGCGACTTGCAATGTTTGCCCCCTGGCGATCCCAGAATCCTTTGCCCATAAAGTAGTCTCCGATTACTGGCAAATCATTCATTATGATGTCTAGTTGTTGGTTGCTTGGCAACGGACGAAGGAACAAGGCAAAGGCCTTTTTGGAACAAATGCATGGGACTCACTTTGTCCTTTCAGTTGCTCCTTGCGCCGTTGCTAAGCAACTAGCATGTCACCTTTCTCACGGGTGCAGTACACAATTACCACTATCAATAGTTGCAGGTACAGTCGTTGATTTTTGACGTATTCGTTTACTAGAAAATAGGCCAATAATAGCGAAGATATCATTGACGTCACTTATTGTCATTAATTTGACAACCAGCGCGTCATTGGATGTCGAAACAAAGGGTCTTTTTTACTCTGGTTGGCACATTTGAATAACAAAAGCATGTTTGGTAACAGGTATCTTCCCTATTGGTCTCCAGAAATGCATCATTAGCCTCCAGGCATGTGTTGATGAAATGCCAAATTGGTTTTTAACTGCAAGTTGTAATCAAAATCTAAACAAATCTGGTACACACCATTTTCAAAGCTAGTCAAAGTTATGGTTGTGGTTTATGGTTTAGAATTTATTTACCGCACACATCACAAAATCATGAGTCGGTTCACACAGTTCTTTCTCTAGGGTGAGATCGGACCGCAGCTTGTAAAGGTGTGATGTTGAAGGACGCACCTCAAAGAACTCGGAAGTGAGCTATTGAGTTAACAGTTCTGCAAATTAATGCAACTGACATTTTAAACGCAATATCACTGGCGGCAAGAATTTATATAAACATTACTTTTCTGTCTTAAATTTAGATGCCAACCCGTTTCTTCAGAGAGTTCAGCGGCAACTTTCTTCTAGACTTCAGCGCATGCCGGATATGTACTCGGTGACGTCAGTTCTTGACGCTTGGGTAAGTATCAGGACTTTGCGCATCAAGTCTTCATTTTATGTAAGGTTTTAATTAATACAAGACGAGGTTTGAGGACTACTCGTAGCTTAAGAAGCTCAAGTTTCAGACTTATTCACTGAATATAGGCCAGGGTCAAAGTTGGATTTTTATGTGCAGAAATGCAATTAATTCATGGTTGGCGGAATGGTGCAAAATGCAAGAAATCAAAATTGCTTAATTCCAACATCAACAACCAACCTGCAGTTCAACATTTTCTCCCTAGGTCAACAATAAAATTCGCTAAAATTCAACGGCTCATACAATAACCAACACTTAAATTACGTCTAATTCAACAACAATGGTAAGTCAACTTCAACGACAACGAATCATCTTAAAGCTAACATTGAAAAGCGATTTTAACTTCAAAGACAAAATATCAACACGTTCTCGCCTATGAATTCGCGATTATCCTGAATTGTTAATTTGCTTTGATTTCACTATTATCGTGATTTGGACACTGTGTCCCGTGACTTGTGATAGCAGAGAAAATAACGAAATAAAAAATCATATTATCTGTGGATTGTATTTGAACCCGGAGTTTCTACTCTATTGGAACCGCTTCTTTCCGCTTTACCACTGAAGATCACGATTCCGCCTTGCCCAAAAAACATTTATTTAAGGTGGCTCAAACCAGTTTCAACACTTGAAAGAAACGTTCTTATTAGAAGGATTGACACTACAACACTTTATCACTTAATAGCATTGTTATGGTACCAGCGGAATCGGTCGCCTGGTCGTCTACCTGAAGCCCCGCTGGACAAATTATTGTCTCGTGGGCTCATTAGGAACGAGCCAATGAGACGCGACCGATATTTGACACTTTTTTAGCTGTGACGTAAGATAAGGACATTCCTGCAACTCAAGCTGGCGCGATGTCCTTTTCTTACGTCACGCTCGATAAATGGACACATTAGGCCGAGTGGGGGACTAAGGCGAACGATAGGTGAAAAAGTAGTCGCGACTGCCTTCACTTTTAGCACTCGTAAAAAAGTCAGAATTCAATATTTTAAATAGAAAATTCCGAAAATGACTTCTTTAAAGATATGAAAATCTACCAAAAAAAAAACAACTTGAAGGGTTAGGGGCACATTAAGTCTACCATAGAATGTCGCTGCTGAAGAGTAATTAGGCCTAAGCTAGTAGAGTAATAGTTTAGGCCTAAGCTTTGATTTTAAAATGTTTAGCTTTGCCTTGAAGTTTGGAAACCAACCTCTTGTTGTGTTTAATGTTGTTTGTTGGCGCGTGATAATACACCGTTATCAAATAGTGTTTAAAATATAGCGGTGTGCTGGTCGAGTGGTTAGGTGACGGATTAATCAACATTCCCATGTTTGAGTCCTATGTCCATACACTTGGGTTGTCTTTTCAAACAAATATTACCATTTCCCATAATCCATATCAAGCTTTCTGTCTTCTCAATTCACGATAATAGTGAATTCAAAGCAAATTAACAAAAGACCAATTTCAAGGCTCTGGGGAATAAATATGAGGATTTGTATGAGTTTATTCCCCAGAACCTCGAGATGGTGCCTTTTGTTTAGGACTGAATTTTACTATATCGAAATTGGGCTATTCAGGATAATCGCGAATTCAAAGGCGAGAACGGGTTGCAAAATAGGCACTTCAACAATTTGGGAGCGAGCGAATGGCTGTGGTCGGGGGAGGGTGGAATCGCCTTGTCACGTGGTTGAAACCAAGAATTGTGGTATTAAATGTCCTTGAACGGTTTATGTAATCTCATATTATCATTTTCTTGTTTTGCCAGGAATTAAGCATACGGCAAGCTTGCATAGCAGAAGTTGCAGTCAAGTAGTAACATCACTTACAAGAAGATCAAAGATCCAAGAAGATCGCGGAGATTAAATAATATAGAGCCCAAGACATCCTGGTTGGAGACAACGCTAGGTGAATCGAAGGCAACGCAGCGTTCTCTTTTTAACGCGGGGAAAAAATTCTTCTGGAACCCAGGAAATTATAAAAAAAGGTTTAAGGAAAGAAAATATATGTTTATTTCTGGGCAAAGTACTTGTCTTTTGGATTGGTGTAAAATTGCGTGCATTTTCGTTGGAGGTGAATGCTTCAGTGGCATTCGTCTTAAGTTGGAGTCGCTAAAGCGAAAACCGAGACATGTATGACCAAAAGCTTGACTATCATTTACACTTTTCGTGTGGTAAGCAGCAAATAAGCGACTGTAGTGGTCCCTTTGTATTAAGGCCACACTGGTAAATGCAGCCGGCCTCTTGAGCTACAACATGATTGGCTCGTTGTCAAAACCGACAGAAAAACTAAACAAAAGAGACTATGACTGGCTTGAAGGAGTTGGGCCACGGCTGTCTTATTCAGTTTTTCAAAGCCTTGTTTTCACTAGGGACGCAAGCACAAGAGATTCGTGTCAAGTGAAAACAAACCATAACGGGAAGCACAAGCACGCAATGCAGAGACAAAGATTCAATAGTTCCATGTTCTCTCTTACAAGGCGGCGTTGCTATTGGAAGCTGGAACGGGTCCTTTTCACGCACTGCAAGTCCCTTTTTCATTGGACGAATACCACAGCTTGCGTTACGTCCCGTTTTCACACAACGCAAGCGAACGCAAGCAAAAGCGCAAGCACAAGGAAAACGAATTTCAACCACAAAGAACGGAGAAAAACTGTTGAGCTGAGCAGTTTTCAGAAACTCCAATTGCAGTTCATTTTAGTCTTACGTTTTGCCGATCCCTGCCTCCTTTAGCATTTGTTATTTTATTCAAACCTTCCTTCAGTGTTTTACGTTTCTCTTGATTTGTTTGCCAGTTTGGCTGAATTAATGGCACAGCCCCTTGAAACACTAGAAAGTGCCTCGTTGCTGTGTCACAACTAGCGTGCTAGAGCTGCTATAATAACCGCAATATGTATATTAATTAATACATTTACAAAACCAAAATAGGCGGTGAACAATATTTCATTCTCCTGAGACTGCGAGCAGTCCCTTAGAAGGAGCGAAAAAATCCCGAGGCACACTGCGCCGCGAGACTGGAATAGAGAAGAAAAAAACGGCATGCAACCCAGCCCCCCTCTGCTCGTTCACTCCAGTTTTCGGCTCTTTCTCTCGGTTACTTTGCGTGCCCTGTTAACTATCGATCAACTGGAAGCCAAGACAAGAAAAAGAAATTTGGGGATATTAATGAGAAAATAATGAGAAATATTGTGAGAAAAAGCTCTCAAAATTCCTTTGGTTGTGATTGGCCGTTCTTGCAGGGGTGCGTCACTTGCCGCGTTTACCTGAGATTAACATAGTCCTGTTCCGGGACTTCCTCTTACCCCGCCCTGAAATTGGGCCTGGAACTCAAAATTGAGGAAAAAACCATATTTGGAAAAACATTCCTTATTTGGGCATGGCGTATTCCCAGTGCTTTTACACTGGATAACGTGAAAGGAAATTATAACGCCAAGTTTCTGGAGGCAACTCATCTCGACGCGTTTAAGAAATGCCACTTTGCCTTTGTGCCTAAGGCGGAAAAACTGCAAGCTATTCATGCAGTCGTTACCGGTAATGATGGTTTTGTTAAACCTCCAACAGGATTTGGCAAGTCTATTTGCTACATGGTTGTTGCTCTAATATGTTTGCGATTTTCTTCGATCCGAGTCCGATGTTAATTGTAAATCAGTCCTTCTTATCGTGAGTCCCAATCGTGGAAGATCGGATGGATGACATACCAAAGTATGGAATTTCGTGCCTGAAACCCAACTGAACAGCAACATGATGTTGGCGCGGAAGAATATCAAATTTTGATTTAATTGCTCTCCCGAGACTCCTTTACAAATATACTGTATGTAGGTCGTGGATGTGAATCGCTCAACGAAGACTTATAAATCTCCTGCTGGAACTCTTGTTTATTGATAATTGCACTGATCCAGTTAACATATGTTTGAGTTGCACCGTAATTATTGAAACTAATTGTTTCAGGAGTTTAGGCCTACCAATTTTTTTCAAAATCGGGGGCAAATTGTTTGGATACCCAATATAAAACAATCTGGTAAAAATTTCGTAAATACTCTCAGTTTTATCAGGGATAATACACAAAAACCGGTGACAAACAGAGATTTTTTTTTGAGTAATTTGAGTAGAGTAATTTATTCAGACTATTAATTTTTCCTTAGAATAATTTATCAAAGCTCTTGTCGCATTAAATCTTTCTTTCATTACAAGGACAGACTTAGGGCCGTGGCCAAATGGTTAAGGTTTTATGTGGAGCTGCCTGTTGAGACTGCAATGAATTTTATATCAGAAAAACCATAGTTAATAGAGGGGAATGGTTTGGAAGCTCGGCAAACATCAAATGAGGAAACAAAGATGCCAAGATTTAGGTTGGAAAGTCCACGACCGTACACAATCTTTTGTTTTGGGCTCATACACTATGCATGAATTACGTAATCAACACGTTTCTATTGGTTAGTTCCTCGGTTTGTTTGTTTGTTTGTGAACTTTATTTCAACACGGTATATTCATCAGTTATTAATTCATATGTAATTACATAATTAAACTAACTGTATCTGACTAACAATATCCAATCCTACATCTAATCCAAAACCATAAAAAACTGCTTTACATGAATGCCGTGCCTAAAATACAAAAATTACTTAAGAGGATAAAAAGAGTTAAGTAGATGGCTAAAGTCACTTAGAGATTCTGCCCGCCGCAGATCAGAAGGTAAACTGTTCCAAAGTACCGCACCACTGTAACTAAAGCTGTTTTTCAAAAAGTTGGTGCGGGGCAATGGAACAGCAAGTTTGTTTACTGAGTCCCTCAACAGATATTCAGTTACATCAGAACGGTTAACAAACAGCTAACTTAGATACTCAGGTGTAAAACCATTTAAGGATTTAAATACCATAATAGCTTTCTGTATTTCACGCGGAGAACTTAATTTTCTCCACCCAAGTTTACTATATAAATCTTCAACATAACTGGAAAAAGTTAAAATTCGGGCAGCACGATTTTGTAGCTTCTGCAATTTATTTGAAAGCGTTAAGTTGCGGTTTCCCCACACAACACTGCAATAGTCAAAGTGTGACCTCACTAAGACATTGAAAGTAATCTTCAGAGTTTCAAAAGGGACAAAAGAGCGGACACCACCAGCGCCAACACTAGAGGCAACTTTCTTAATTAACTTCTCAATGTGAGAGCCCCAAGAGAGATTTTCATCTATATAGACACCTAAGGATTTTGCAGTAGATACTTGATTAACAGGAACACCGCCAATGGTAAGATGCGGAGGTCTCGGTAAAGTATTTAATCGCTGCCTTGAGTCAATTAACATAAATTCAGTTTTAGTTGCATCCAATGTAAGTTTATTGGAGACAAGCCAATTATTGACTGACTCGAGATCTCGATTTACAGTAAAGTCTCGTCTATGGCGGTTATATCATTGCTTGAAAATGTTAGATGCGTATCATCTCCGTACATCCTAGGCTGCGAGCTTAACAAACAGTTCGATAAGTCATTAATATATATCAAGAACAAAAGGTCTAGATAGCAGCAACAATATAGATATTCGTATAAACATAACAACTTTCTTTAATTTTCCAGACATGTTTCGACGGTACATCCGTCATCTTCAGTGTTTTATATTGTTACGCAATATTGACAACGCAATGTAACGAAGTTTGTAAGATCGCGCGCGCTTTAAATTCAACGGCGATTTCAAAATATGTAACACTGAAGATGACGGATGTACCGTCGAAACATGTCTGGAAAATTAAAGAAAGTTGTTATGTTTATACGAATATCAAGAACAATAATGGACCCAAAATTGTTCCCTGAAGTACACCACAACTAAGAGGTAGCTTATCAGATAAGCAACTATTAATAAAGCATTTTTGCTGACGGTTATCCAGATATGACTTAAACCAATTTCGTGAATTCCCTTGAACACCATAGGAACTTAATTTAGATAACAGAATATCATGATCAACCGTATCAAACGCCTTTATAAGATCAAGGAAAACAACAGCATTTACATTTCCTTTATCAATATTATAAGCCCAATTATCAGTTGCATCAAGTAAAGCTGTGACCGTTGAGTGAAGAGATCGAAAACCTGATTGATGTGTGGCGATCATGTTATTATCAGAGAGGTAAGCATACAGTTGATCATAGATAATCCGTTCAAATACTTTAGCCACAACGGGGATGATTGAAATGGGACGATAATTATTCATATCCGCTCTTTCACCTTGTTTGAACAAGGGAATGACTTTGGAACACTTCCACTCTTCTGGGAAAACTCCAGTGATTATCGATAAATTAAAAATTTCGCAAAGTGAATAAGAAATCAAGTCAGTGCATTCCCTAAGGAGTCTTGCAGATATCATATCGAGCCCTGTCGCCTTTGAGGTGCATAATTTGGATAAGAGAAAACGTACTCTATTGTTATCAATTGGTTGAAGTTCAAAACGCTTGTCAGTGCCGGAAAGAAAGTCCCTATAGCTAAAATCATTTGTGTCGGCATGTATCTCACCGGCAAGTCTAGGACCAATGCTAGCGAAATGTTTATTAAAAGCTTCCGACACTTGTTGAGGTTTTAATATGGAATTACCATCAAGTTTTACTTCTCTTACAGATAAATTGCTGGAGTTCCTGGAAGTGAGTTCGTTTATCGTTTGCCAGGTCTTTCGAGAACTGCCGCTACTATGCTTAAAAGCACTTTTGTAATACATTTCTTTGGCATTTTTTATTTTATTGTTGACCTGATTGCGAATTTTTTTTAAATTTGTCCAATCCCGTGGGTCATTAGTGATTGTTGCTTTCTTTTTCAACTTGTTCCTTTCATACATTTATTTCTTCAACTGAGGTGTCACCCAAGGACACTTTGATGAACGAACACGTTTCGTCCGAATAGGTGCATGCTTGTCAACAACACTAAGAAACAGGGTTTTCCAAGCCAGCCACAGATCATTTGGATCCTCAAGCATTAGGAGATCATCCCAACTTTGGGAAGCAATGTCATTCCGAAAACTTTCACTTCTGAAGTTTTTGAATTTCCTATACGTTACAGTTTTGTGGCCACTTCCCGATCGGTTTATACAAAGTTTGCGATATACGTAGACAAGATTGTGATCACTGATACCCACATGAGAGACTGTACTCCCGAACAAACTACCTTATCCGGGCAATTTGTAAAGATCAAATCAATCAAAGTTGACGATGAACTGGTTATGCGAGTTGGCTCTCTAATGAGTTGATGAAGACTGTAGACATTAGCAATGCTTGTTAGCAAATTCGTGTTAGTATCAAATGTAGGCGAGGCCAAATTGCAATTTAGATCACCCATTAAGTACAAATCAACATTTTGAGAGTCAAGCCTACCGACTAGTGATTCGAAATGTACAAAGATCTCCGTAGGCGAATCTGGTGGCCTATACCAAGTTGCTACTACAAAAGACTTGGAGCGAGGTTTTCGTACCTCAATACATAAATTTTCCAGTTGATTAACTGACAGATCAAGACGCAGTGAATAGTTGACAGTGGATCTGACGTAAAAACAGACACCACTACCATTCCTGTTTCTATCCCGGCGTATAATATCATACCCCAAGATATGGACTTCACGGTCCAATATACTATCATCTAGTCTTGTTTCATTAATAGCTAAAATATCGATAGATCTGTCGGCAAGCAGAATTCTCAACTCATCAATGTGTTTAGGTAAACTAGTTATGTTAAGGGAAGCTAATTTAAAACCACGCTCACGCGGGAGGAACGAAAAAGAATCCTCAAGAGAATCTCCCTTCAACATTGAACTATCAATTGTAGAAGACAATGGCAATTCATCAGGAATTTTAATATTTCTAACATAGCCTATAAAATTTGAGGCAAAAACTTTGGTAGCGGAAAAATTCAAATGTAAACCGCTAGAATTATAAGTACGGAGTAAACAACTATTGTGTTTTGTGCACGGTCAAGGCCAAAAAAAGAGAACAAAAACCTACAACAAAGTTGTTACGTTTCATAACCATTCCCCTCTATTAACTATGGAAAAACTAAAAGACGATTGCATGACAGAAAAACTAAGCATTATTCCTGATAAAGTTCAGGCGCGGATCCAGGGGAGGTGAAATGGGTGAATTTTCACCCCCCTTTTTCTGAGCCCCCCTTCTTTCTGTTTTTTTCTTGTCCCTCAAACACCTCAACCAGACTTTGGTTCTATTACGTTATTACAAAAATTCACCCCCCCCCCCCCCCCCGCCCCCATTTCAAAATCCTGGATCCGCGCCTGAAGTTAGATAAAAAGTTAAACGAAATTGAATCACAACCTGGACTATTTGTTTCATTACATACCAGTTTGTGTTGATAACTCAATGATGAAGCAATAATGTTCCTATTTACGGTGGCCCACAACTGTCATGTCAAAGCCGAATGCTCACAGCAAATTCAAATCACTCGCGACAAATTACAAATCACTCACAGCAAATTCAAATTACTCATAGCAAATTCAAATCACCCACAGCAAATTACAAATCACTCACATAAAATTCAAATCATCACAGAAAATTCAAAATGATCGACCACACTAGGCGTCTTCAGTCACCTCTCGCCAGCGGTGCAAGACGTCAAAGAATATTTGTCATACATGAATCCGCTACCTCAATCTCGTACCCAGAGTCCTCGGGCTTCTTGGTCAGCGGGTGAGCGCCCGGAGAGACTCTGGGATAATAGACTTGAACTATATTTTTGATTGGTCGCTTGCGTAACAATGGCAGTCCGACAGGAAGTCGTTAAGTAATTCGGAAGCTCCAGAATTTGGAGGGAGATTCAAAATCTAAAACTAGTTTCAGTGCTGTTTGATTTTTTCTACCTCAGAAATGTATAAATCACAAAAATATAAAACGACGAGGTTTGAATTATGTCTTATACCGCACGGGAATTTTCCCACGCTGCTAAAAAGTGATTACTGTTGCTGTTGCAAAAGTACCGTGGAAAAACATTACATTAGTCTCTTTGAGGAGAATTCCGTGGAATAAGGTCTTGTCGAAGCCATTCAGAATTACGGAAACATCAACCATCGTAGTAGAAGAGGGCATTTGTGTCGTTTCCACAAAAAAATTGTCGATCGTGTTGCTTGCACGATGGCATTCTGAACGATTGAATGTACTCTGAAACACTAAAAATACACTTACCGAAAGCGTCAGAGGTTTCATCTTCATTTGCTCTTACAGCAAGCCAATGAACATTTCTCCAGTTTCATTGTGTGTAAGGCTAAAATTCTTGTTTCTCGAACACTCTCAACCCGCCATTTCTACTGTTTACGGTTTTCTCTTTTCTGTTTCCGGTTAAACTGAAGCATACGTAATAAGACCGGAACCCACGTTTTCTGGGAAAATGGAGTCGATTATCCCAGAGTCTCTCCGGGCGCTCACCCGATGACCAAGAAGCCCGAGGACTCTGGGTACGAGATTGCCGCTACCTGCGAAGTTTCCGCACCTGCACAATTACAAATCGTCAGGCGTTGGACAGAGCAAAATTTATTAAGTTTCACTTTTAGGGGTCAATGGGTTAAGTTAATGGCTTTTTCTTCTACCTCAACGAACGAGAACCATGTTTTGTTTCCACTGTAAGCTTAGTTCACCGTTCCTGAAGGTTCCAATTACTACTCCAGCTGTGGACAAGGTAAGTTTGCCCTTGCCATTTTGATACCATATTTCCTTAAAGGCCAAATTCAAATGGCCAGGGAAAACTTACCTTGTCCACAGCTGGAGCAGTAATTGGAACCTTCAGCAACGGTGGACTTAATACAATGGAAACAAAACATGGTTCTCGTTCGTTGAGGTAGAAGAAAAAGTTAGTAACTTAACCCATTAACCCCTAAAAGTGAAACTTAATAAATTTTGCTCTGTCCAACGCCTGACGATTTTTTGAATTGTGAATAGGTTAATTTGACTCAGTCAAAAACAATGTCTCCATTAATGGTACGGGTGCGGAAACTTCGAAGGTAGCCATGTATGACAAATATTATTTGACGTCTTGCACCGCTGACTGGAGGTGACTGAAGACGCCTAGTGTGGTCGATCATTTTGAATTTGCTGTGAGTACTTGCGAGTGATTTAAATTTGCTGTGAGCATTTGGTTTGGATGTGACAGTTGTGGGCCACCGTACCTATTAAATTTATACATATGTATGCACAGTCAAACATCGATTATTCGGACGTTATTTGTCACGATTTTTTTTCAGGTCAAAATTTGTTCGTGAATATTAATTAATAAGGATGAAAAATGCTGCTTAAAAGCGTGTGTCACCTTGCTTTTATTGCTGCTTCTTAAAAGCACTTTCCTTCTGAAACTCATTGTTAGAGGTAAAGTACTGCAGATAATATGAAATTCTGACTCCGAGCAGGAGCCCATCACCCGGAGCGTACAACTTGCCTATTTTCGTGTAACAGCGTTTTCACAAGTAAGGTTATTTTTAGATACGCCTTTCCCGCGAATTAGTTTTTAAAAGCCAATCAGAAGCAGTGCATAATTAATAATAAACTGTTATTAATTATGCACCGCTTCTGACTGGCTTTTGAAAACTAATTCGCGGGAAAGGCGTGTCTAAAAATAACCTTACTTGTGAAAACGCCGTTTCACAGACGCTGTTTGGAAGTTGCACACTCCGGGTGATGGGCTCCTGCTCCGAGCTGTTTTGTCGCTTAGTGAAATCCTATGCTATATTTACTAGTTCAGCCTTTGCATCCATTTATTGCGATCTTCTCTCAGTCGTTACATTTATGCGGCAATAATTTTCCAACATCACTGCGATCGGGTTTTTTTTTCTCTTTGTTTGGTCACGACGAGGCTAAATTTAGATGTTCTCTTTCCTGACTCTGCGAATCACACAGTAATTTTCATATACGAGTTTTTGTCGGAGTTTCAAGGTTCCCTTTATTTACATATCCAGCCTGGCATCTAATGCAATATGAGTGGCTCATTCCGAGCATGCGCCTGCAAGTAATGCAGGACTCCCTCTTTTCCCGCCTGGGTTCCAGGCCCATTTTCAGGGCGGGGTAAGTGGGAGTCCCGGAACAGGACTAAGATTAACAGTTACTAAAGACAAGTGAAGAAGAATGGTTTCGAACGGCTCCATTGCCAAACCGGTTTTTTTTTCAAATTTGCATCGCTTCAAAAATCACCCCTTTGCTAAACTGAGATGAGGAGACGTCCTGAGCTACTTAGTCGAAAATCCGTCCAAAATGTAACGGTTAGTACCGCATGTACACATCGTACGGAGATCAACATCTTCGTAACCACTCCTCCCATAACATGACTATTTATGGCCTATCACTGGCGAACGCAGAAGAATAGATTTCTCCCCCCGAAAGTCAACGACGGCTGGAAATACGTCTGCGTTCACAGTGCAAAAATCTCGAACAAACATTTTTTAAAATCCCTATAGGTCGCTTTTCGTTCAGTTCATTTATTCGTGTTACTGTCGCCATGGTTGCACCAATGGTAAAGCTCGACTATCTCCTACATGAACGTGTTAACTTACTATTCAACTATTATTGTGTGGATGCACTGTTTACACTACTTAGTAATTAAATATAACATTCGTGAAAACGAAAAAAGAAATTGAAAAAAAAACTAATCTAATGTAACCAAAGAAAAACTTAAGAATTGTGCCCCATTACCAAAGCAGCTTGCGAGCTGGTCACTTTCATGCTTGGCTGCCATTACCAACAAAACATACAAGAGGTTGAAATATTTCAGACAAACCAAAGTTGGTGTCAGGAGGTCGATAGCACAGGCATATTTTGATTGATACGGTTGAAGTACAATCAGTTCAGCAATCTTTGCTGAAATGGTTCAGGATAAACGTAAACAATCCAGCCAACCAATCACTCTTCTGCACTTCTTCTTCTGTTAAGCTAAACCGTCTCAAGCCACTTACAGGTTCAACCATTTGATGTAATGCCAAACCGTTTTGTTTTTCGCTTAATTGTTTGATGCAATTTTGAATGGTTTGCTTTAAGCCCTGGTTTGGTGGGGGATTGGGGACCTCCTATTAATGGACGAATGGTGATGTGCCGCTGGATGACGTCGCATCACGACTGGATTGACTAAAATGGAGTTGCATTTTTAACAGAGTTCCCGACAAAGTTACTAGAATGGAGTAGCAAATTGTCGGGATTTTGGGGGTAAGAAAAATTTTGGCTACTGGGATTTAAAAATGGAAAGATTATTTTGACAAATGTTTGCACAATTGCAAGGGTTTATAAAATATTGTTCAAACAGTTGTCTAAGTAATGATAAAAGAGTATTGCCAGCATGAATAGTTCTAGATAGTTTAATTATAGTCAGGTTAAGTTATGCATTGAGATAATAAAAACAGGGCCTAAGCCTTTTCTTATCTCAAATCTTATTAGGAAAGATTGAGTAGGGAAAACTGAATCAAATTAATATTATTGGGGACCTACATTGCGATTTGATAGCTCTCAATCCAAACAATCAGACTAAACATCTTAAACTAGATCTGTGAGTCGTACCAATATTCTCGGTTTTCACATGACGTCACAGCCGCCATGTTTGTGCCCCTAAACAAAGAAACGGCGGCCATATTTGTGTCCCGACCCAATCCTCTGGGAATTGAACGCTATTATTATGCAAACGTTTTCTTTTGTTTTCGTTGAAAAACATGGCTGTTGATCACGTGAGTGAAAACCAACAATCAATGAACACCCACGCAT
The DNA here is from genome assembly GCF_036669925.1 of Montipora capricornis. Taxonomy (NCBI): domain Eukaryota; kingdom Metazoa; phylum Cnidaria; class Anthozoa; order Scleractinia; family Acroporidae; genus Montipora; species Montipora capricornis. The sequence goes on from NC_090886.1 coordinate 24,001,010, forward strand.
TACATCAAATTCTAAATCATTAATAGACTTATATTCCTTACTAATAAGCCACATAAATTTGGTCTATCTGGGGTTTCCCATATTGGAATCAGTGACCATAGCCTAATTTACGTTGCTCGAGCTCGTAAACAAAGAAGCCCTAAATCACTTCCGCTTCGAGAATTTTCAATGCGACGTGGAACTAGCATCTTGGGAAAGGATTGAGCAACTTCACGACCCTATCAAAGCTTGGGAATCTTGGAAACATCTATTCCTGACGATAGCAAATTTTCATGCTCCGTTTTAATAAAAAGAAAAGAGTGCGAATTTCATCGCCAGCCCCCTGGCTCAACTCTGAAATCAAACGACTAATGACGGAAAGAGGTCGAATAAAACGTATCGCAATTACTACCAAAAACCAAACCAAATAGATAGAATATTAAAAAACTCAAGAACCATTTCAATCACTCTATCATGGCTTGGAAGAAGGAGTACTCTCGCTCCTACGTTGAGACATAATCTCTTGGTTGAGAGTAATTTGGTAAAGTTAAAGCCACCTGGAATGGAATCAATTCGTTATTGTCAAGAAAGAAAAACAAAACCCAAGTTGCGAAATTGGTTATTGATGACAAAGACATCAGTGATCCCTACGAGGTCTGTAATGCTTTAACTAGTTATTTTATGGAAATTCCCCTCGAGTCAGGTTTCAGGTTTTTATTAAACGTTCTCATACGAACTTTTAGGCGTAACAAAGCTGATGGCCTTGATGGTATATCAACCCGTCTTCTCAAGGCTTCTTTCCTTTTACAGCGGCCTCCCTGACGCACGTTTTAATTCTGTCATTTCGATTGGTATTATTACCATTGACTGGAAAAGCGCAACCTAGGGTCACTCCAACCTTCAAGGCTGACTCGAAGGTAGACCCAGCCAATTTTAGCGGGCCCATGTCAGTTCTTTCACTCATTGGTAAACTCTTTGAAAAAGCGGATCAGGTGTACAAACACTTGGACGAAAATAACTTACTCTCTAAATTTCAATCTTGGTTTAGAACGTTACACTCGACCTTTTTAAACAGCCTTTATTGATATGACAAATAATTGGTATTTCAACATTGACAATGGTTTAACAAATGCAGTCCTGTTTATCGATCTAAAAAAAGCATTTGATGCCATCGACCATGTAATTCTTTTTATCAAAGCTAGAGCTGTATGGTTTCAGAGGCACTACTATAAATCTTTTAAGAAACTATCTATCTAATAGAACACAGGTTACTGTATTGGACAACATCCATTCTGAAATTAACTACGTACGGTGTGGGGTCCCCCAGGGCTCAATACATGGACCCTCATTATTCTTAATACACATCAACGACTTGAATGCCAAACTGTAACCTTTTATCTAATATAAGAATGTATGCTGATGATACTAACCTTACTTATCCATTTAAAAGATCTTGATGAGTTGTTCTCATCCCTGATACGTGACTTATGCAACCTTAAACAATGGTTTGATTCTAATCGCCCAAGTCTTAAAGTTGTCAAAACTAAATGCTTGTTCATTGGGACTCGGTACAAAATCTCGCTACTACCTAGTAACTCAGTTATTTGCCTTGTGGCCATCCAATAGAAAGAGTTGCCTCGAGCTCTTATAAATGTCTTGGTATACAGGTGGATGAAACGCGATCTTGGAGTCCCCATATCTCAGCTCTAAGGCTCGGTTCAAACGTCGAACGTTTCATTTGTCGAATCTAATGCAAATGAGCGAAAACAATAGATTTTTCTCATTTGCATTAATTTCGACAAATGAAAAGTTCGACCTTTGAACCGGGCCTAAGAAGACTTAAGCCATTATGCCCCCAACCAATGCTCATAACAATCTACTTATCTCTCATTTTACCGTATTTCGATTATTGTAGGGCTGCCTGGGGTGGCATTGGTACTGGCTTAAGTAATAAACTCGAAAAATTACAAAAAAGAGCTGCTCGCATCATAGCCGGTGCTGACTGAGATGTAAGATCCTCTTGCATTCTTTCGGACCTAAACTGGACGAGCCTCGCTGACAGACGTTCCAAACACATGAAAACCCTTATCTCAAAACAGTGAACAATCTACTGCCTGAGGAAGGAAATTTGTTGTTGCGTCTCGCCAATTAAAGCACTCGTTCCAGATTCCCTGCGTCTCAGCATTTGAACAAAATGGCGGTTGCCGCAGTTGATTTAGAAGCTTGCGTCGACGTTCGTTTTTATTAGCATAAGCTGCTTATGCTTGTGCTTGCGCTTGTACTTGCGTCGCTGGTGAAAACCAGACCTGAGGGGCCATTTACATGAAACCGGGAAATGCTTGGTGCCTGGTTTCGGGTCGAAATGGTATGTTTTGTCTAATAAACATATGGCTGACCCAAATTCTGAGATTTGTTGTTATTTACATGAGAACGGTACGGACTCAGACCGGTAGGAGAATATCTTGTTTTCGTCCAGCAACCGAGACGAAGTCAGACCGGTCTGATTTCGTTGCAGTGGCTCTTTCGCCGCTCAGTTAGGCAGAATTTGGGTACTTGAATCCAGACACGGCGCGACAATTTTTTCTCGTGTCTGTATTCTCCTCGTGCTCGACTAGCCAAGCGACGAAAGAGGGGCTTTTCGCTGCGCCATTTTTCTAGCTCGCAATCTCATGTCACTTGATATCCTGCTCGATCATTCGACACAAAGCTGAGCTACTTCACACATGGCTACGCCATTTTGACATTTATATTGTTTGAACAATGAGAGCTAAGCTACTTTCCCAGCTTAGACTCAATCATTTGGCTTCTCTTCTACACTGTATTGCAAAGGACAGCTGTTTTTAAAGCCGACTGAGAGTCTCAAAGGACGTGTTAATAGCGCTGAGGAAGGTTAAGTGTGATGAGAATCGAACGTTTCCTTTGCGACTTCAAGCGTTTTCATGGATCAATCTCATTTATTCGTGCTCACATTTAATAAAACCATTTTTAGTTACATTTGTTTACGGTGGGAACCAAAAATAAATGCAAGAGGTATAATACAAAAGGCGTTCATAGCAATTCCATCGCGCTTGAACGACAAAATCGATTCAAAGAAGGCTTAGGTTGCTAGCGCAAAGAGCAAACGAATTCAGTCGAATGCAGTAACTCGAAGAAGGGAAGCGGCGCGTGTGTTCGGACGTCTGTGCTATTCCGATATTCACCGACCCTGAGTTGAATAATTTTTTTTAGTATAATTACATGTGATTATTATTACAGGTGATTATTTGAAAAATATGCATTTTCTTTAAAACAATTAATTTCTTCGTCTCTCACCTCGACAAAACTGTTTGTGGCCATATGGAAAAAAAACCCGCTTAGGTCAGCTTGATCGCCTCAAGTGCAACCAATCAGCGCAGAGAGTTTTCAATAATCACCTATGCAATTATACTAAATGTTACTATTTATATCAAAAGATTCTAATTACATAAGACAGCTACAACATCTTACAAACCACAATTTCTTTAATAATGACATGGGCGACCAATTACTCCTTAATTTTGGCGCGACATTTCAGCGTTCATTTATAATTTCACATGTGAAATTACAATGTTGCCATGGCAAAAATGGCGTCTTATGGGCGTAATTTGTCACCCATGAAATTAAGGTGGTTCAGACCAGTTTCAACAATTTGGAGGGAATGTATTATTACAAAGATTAACTCTACAACACTGTTTCTAATGGCAATGTTATGGTACCATATGAAACACCAATAACAGTTTAACAAGATGCACATGTTAATGTGACGTAATACATTGCCATGGCAACAACAGAACCATCTTAAAATTAAACGCCCTATATTTGTGTTTAAGCACTTATATTTCAAAAACGAACTCATTGATCCCCATTTCTTATTGCCGAAAAGTGATAAGCAGGCTAAGGCGAAACTCTCTGCAAAGTTTTAAAAAATTCTCTAGAGCGGATTCAGAGCCACCTTAACATTGTTCAATTGTGAAGTTGGCTGTGAATCTGCTCCAGAGATCTTTTCTTTTTTTAACTTTGCAGAAAGTTTTATCCTAGCGTGCTAATCACTCTCCAGCAATGAATAATGGGGGTCACCGAGTTTGTTTTTGAGATATATGTTTAAAGACAATATATAGGCTGTTTTAAGATGGCTCTTTTGTTGCCATGGTAACCCATTACGTCACGTTAGTGAGTGCATCTTGTTAAGCATCTATTGGTCTTTCATATGGTATCATAACATTACCATTCACTAATTTCACTCGTCACCATTTGATTACCCATACAAATTTGCTCTGACGAATGGTTGACGCTCGCAACTTGAGGTCACAAATCGCCTTTTACGTTGGCAAATTTAACTTTATCAACTCGTTTGAAAAAATCAAAATTTTCGAGTTTCACTCCTCACTGACGCTTCAGAAACGAACCCCATCATCCGAGGTGTTACAATGGCCAACGTTTAATTTCTCACAACTTGTCTAGTTTTTGACAATCACTTAACGTCAAAGGATCATTTTAATTGGCTTTCCGACAGCAGTTGCAGTACAGATATTACACTATGCAATGGAAAACTTCCTTGCAAAGTTGTAAGAAACCGCGGTTGAAGAAAGTGAGAGGGCTTTTACCGCCAGCCAAAGTCATTACTTCCCAGTGGAGTCAAATGCCTTGATTTGGGAGCAAACCTTAGTTCATCTTGCACTTAAAGACAAAAGACTAATAGATAACATCGTCTTCAATTAGTTCTCTAAACGTCTCTTTTTTTCTGTTTGCCCTTTTTTATTCTTTGTTGCCCTCTCCTTCAGTTTGAGATAAAATGGCTGGCTTCAAGTCCAACTACTTTGGTGAGGCAGCCAGCAAAGTGGGATGTCGGAACGGAGTCGAAACAGAGGTTACTTCTTGTACTATGGAGAAAAAGGGCAAAAATTAACACAGTCATTCACATAAAAATGATTTCCGTTACAATCAGGGATTGAGTTTTAGGGAATTTGTGGTTCCGATTGGGTTTGTTAAACGTGGCATTGTAACATCTATGTTTCTTTGAATTATTTCGTTGAAGGCTTCACAAGCTTCAAGGTCACCTACTACTACAACTACGACTACTACGCCCACGCCCACCACGACCACGACCACGACCACCACCACCACCACCCCCACCCCCACCCCCACCCCCACCACTACTACTACTAATGATTTATTGGTAACACCTGTACAGGGTAGCTCTACATTTACCAATTAAAACTACCGGTACGTATAAAAAAGTGAAATACCATCTACTATATGCATTGCCATACACTATACTTATAGACTTACTTATGAGTCACTATGCTCACAGACAACGAGTGACAAAACAATTGTCAGGAAACAAATTTGCAAAAATCCCGCTACGAGGGCTGATTATTTTACAAAAATGACCGAGTAAGCCCAACAAACCTTTGACTGAAATAAACTCAATTATTTGTTACACATTGTCTCGGTGTAGAGATAAATCCAGAAAATCGAGAATCTCTGGTAATAATGGAACCTTCCGTTCACACATTGCATAATTTGACGTATATCATGTGCCCCACAAAATGACGTGAACTCATGGTAATCTATTGTGATGTTACCATGACAACACCCCTTTAACTCGATTTTTCCCTTGAAATATGAATCAAATATCTTCATTTTAAACCAGATAAAAAGTGGCAAATGGTCCACCCTTAAACACGAGAAAATACAGTTTGCATGTGATGTCCCTATTTAGAAATTCAATCTTGCATGAACAATACCTGGATACAAAATTTAATGGTTGTGATGGAAACTACATATTAAGTGGTGCCAATATAATGATTCACCTCACTTCAAAAATTTCAGGGATAATTAATTATTGTTAAATCAAAAATAATTCCAGTTCTTGAGTTAGAGATTTATCTTCATACTAAACACTACCGATAAATTTTCTTTCAAATATATGTGAAACACAATTTAAATTTATAGTCAATAATCAACACCGTGACTAAATGTTACTAGGGCACTTTTACAACTAATTAAATGAAAGCTAATGAGGAAAACTGGTTTTTCTGTAGATGAGCCAGTGAGTGGGTGTTAGGATGAAGTGTAACAGAGTCCTGAAATAAAACCTAAACAGGGGAGATAAGACACGATAAAAATTATTTGTAACTGTATGTGTATACATGTACAGGAAGCAGCGAATTCTCATTGACTTAATGGCAGTTTCTGCTCGCATGGATTTATACAAGGCCATACTGCTAGATATCACTACTGAGCCACACACTTCCGCTAGAGGGAAGAGGACAGATCATAACCATTTAAAGGGACTTTGTGCCACTAGGTGTACTCTTTTTAAAGAGTGTGTGGGTGCTCAAATCATATCAAATCAAATCAAATCAATCTATTTTAACTTCTTTAGGTTCTTTTGTAACCATAGCAAATCAATAAAGATCTACAATAAATAATAATTTGGAATGAGGTTAGAATAACTGTGAGGCTAACCAACCTGTTTTTCTAATTTACTGTATCTTTACTGCAACAAAAATAGACCAATTCGGTTAACTCATTGTTGTAACCAATTGATACCCTTTGGGAATAACATGTTTTGTTTCAGGTATTTCCATATTTAAATGGGAATGAGATTTGAATTGGATTGTAATCTCCTTACGAGTACAGAACTCCAGCAATAAAATTCAAACATGCTTTATTCTTCATTAAATAATTAGAACTGCCTATGACTAAAGGAAATCAACATATGTGGTGAAAAGCGAAAAGCAGATAAGACTAGAAAACAAACAGATACACAAACTTACTTAGTAAAGTGAAATAATTGTAAACAGAAACTTGACAAAAAACTACACTAAATTCTTGTTAGGACCTGGTAAACTGAATTGGCTGCTTGAAGCGAAGAAAGTTACAAAATGCACTTGAACTGCACGAAGCTAAACTTCTAGATCTGCTCACAAAGCGAAAATGACTGATGGAGACAACACTGAATATGACTCAATTAAGCCGTAAATACCTCTAAAGAGAACGAATAAATTAAGCACTAAATTCTGGACTAACACATTCCGTGCGCAAAAAAACTGACAACTACACTCCTAAGAGGGAAAATACAACCGCGCTAATGAATAGGCATTTGGATCCAACATGGGTACAACATTGAGTTGGCTGATTTGGTCTATTGCATCAAATTGCTCCAACAAAAATCCCATGTGTTATATAAACAAACCATACTTCCCTAGCAGATGAAATTCTGCAGCCTGTTAGGGAGACTACGAATCCGCAACCTTTCCTTGGCAGCTGCCTGAATTCATTATAATTTGTGGCCACAGTGTATGCATTTCATTTCTTCCTTGATGGTGAAATTTTACGTTCAGGCTTCTAATAAAATCATCAAGTTCCATTCTCCAGACACACCACTAAAAGTGCATCTTTAACCTTGTGTCTTGATAAATTTTTCCTTGAATTAGCAAACATGTTTGTGTTAAAATAACACATTGATAGTTTTCTAATCCAGAACAAGAAAGGGAAGCGGATTGGTAATTTCTCCAGATGACATCACACACTGCTTTTCCTTCTCACTTACAAGAAAAAAGTATCAAAAAGCAGTTTGTAAAGTGTACTGTGACTACTGACAGTTACCGGCAATAAGCAGTAATTTAAAGGAAAGGAAAGGATAAGAACTTTATTTAAGGGTCAAGTCGTTCTAGCGCTAGAGTGCTAATTGGGGACACTGTGAACTGAAATTAACAATTAACGCAAATCGAGTCAACTGTTAGTTCTTGAGGAGAGGGGAAAACCGGAGTACCGGAGAAAAATCTCTTGATGCAGAGTATAGAACCAACAAATGAATGAGGGGGTAGTTTCTAAAGAAACTGTGGTGCTGCGTCGGTGGGGAAGTAGTATACAAAAATCTGGTTTTATCAACAGAGTTGATACTGTAAATTGGCCACTGTGCAGAGATTCTAAAAGCTAGCTTTTAGAATCTCTGCTTTTAGAATCTCTGCACGGTGGCCAATTTACAGTATCAACTTCGTTGATAAAACCAAATTTTTGTATATAGAACCAACAAGCTCAATGAACCCACATATGATGCCGAATCTGGGTATTCAACCTGGGCCACATAGGTGAGAGGCTTGTGCTCTCACCACTATGCCATCCCTGAACTCCCAAAATGGAAAAATGGAAAAGGCTTCTCATAAAATCATCAAGTTCCATTGCACAGACACACCACTAAAAGTGCATCTTACCTCACGTATGTTTAAATTTTAAAATGGGAAGACTAAAATCAAGAAATAATAATTTTTAAAAAACAACTTTCTCTTTTATAAACTTGACCTTTTTAAGAAGCCACTCAGCATCCTGCAAAGCTCGGTCAATAATTTGCTGTATTCTCACAGGGTCATTTTCATCACAGTGACTGGCATAGCTCTACCACAAACATTAAAAATTCAATTAATGCCTTGACAAATAAGAATCACAGGTGGGTGAGAAATACCGAATACAAATGGTAGACACCCTTTCTTATACCCATAGAAAGCAAGTCCGACAGATTTACGGGGAGGGGCTCAGATCATAAATGGAACATTTTGAAGCACCCGACTAAACGAATTACCTCCTCTTAAGACAGGCCCTTTTAAACATTTTTCAGTGACGATGGGTATGTATTTCAAAGTTTCTCTATGATGTACCTGTCTAACATGATGCTTATAATGGCCTTGAGTTTCCTTGGGTAATTGCTTTATGCATCTAAGAAGATGTCTGTAGAGTGATACCGGCGTCCTGATACTTCGTTGCATAATGAATTGATAAAGAAAATTTTAGCAACCGCGCCTGCAAAAGGCCTGGCGACAACCGGAAGTAAGATGTCCTCCCCCGCCTTTTTTCGCCCTGGTCTTCCCTTTAACTAATTTACTTGTCTTCACACAACCACATTTATATTATTAAGTATCTTTTCTCTCTCTCAGAGACGATTACTTTAAAAATCTGAGAGACAGTACCTTACTGGCATGCAAAATGTTCTCTTCCGTTTGCCGTCCGTGTCTCAAGAACGTCGCGTGCTTACGTGAAACGGCAGCCTGCTTCTCTATTCTAACTACTTGATTTGTTCCTTTTGAGAAGTTGCTCGATTTAAGGAAATAACGTGCAGGAATGCGGCTAATATTAAACACGTTTACTCCGTTTTCGGTAAAAGGCAAATTCCTGCACGACGTTTTCCGTCTATCGTAAAGGCGACGTTAAATCTTTCTACTTCTACTATTTTCTAAGAATATCGATAGAGGCTTTTCTCACTGGGTAATGCGCATGGAAAATCGTAAAGATTGTCCTCTTGGCACTCCATTAGCCAATATCAAAAAATACCATAATACTCTACGTTTGTCCGTCCAAATTTACGCGGGGCCGGGGTTAGGGTGTCTTTTTTTTCCAATTTTTTTTGTTTCAATTTTTGACGTTATTCTCTTGCAATGTTATATCCGAATGTTCGGCATCTTTCCTTCATTTATGGTGGAAATTAGTTAAAAAAAATATGGAACATACGGAAGCTACGAAAGAGACATCTTTGTTTGTTTTTCGAAATTTAGAGAATTTCAGACTAAAATTGGAGCTTTTGTGGGGAATATACCCTAACTCCTTGAGACACTGAAGACTCGCTGAGCTACACATTTTAAAACCACATTTTAATGTTGACTTCGTAAAAACCTCCGCAATACAATTGAGGACGGTGCCTACTATTGTTATTGCGCATACGTTCTGCGCATCTGCATATACTAGGATTTCCTATCGCCGATGGTTACTAATACAGGGATATTTTTGCGCGGTTTAAAACTATCCGGAGAAAGTAGATCTTAGTAAGTACTCTTGGTATTCAAAAAGAAAATTGGGGGTAACCATGCATTTTTGAGAGATAAATAAGTTTCAGTTTGAGAAAGAACGCCATACATTGCTTTGTATTTAACAGCTTTTTACAAATATTATTCATGAATTATCTTTGAAAAATGCGTGGTTACCCCCAATTTTCTTTTTGGATTTCAATAACACTTGTTAAGATCTACATTTCCTGTATAATCACATACCGGGGCAAAAATATCTTTAATTAGTAGGCACCGTCCTTAAAACGAAACAGAACATAGCCACTGTTGCACGATAGTCGTCACACAACGTTCGGATTTGCTTGTTTTCGCAAAATTGCTTTCAATGTTGTTCTGTTTTTTATGGTGATATTGGATTCGATCCTGTGACGTCCGAATAGAATTGACTAGCAAGTTAACGTGCGACTCTGGCTTTACTACAAACCGTTTCTAGTAAAGACAGACAACCACATGACATCAACACGAGCAAACGACCAAATGAAAACGTTGCGTGACTGCGTGACGATCATCGTGGAACTGCGATTCTGTTTTTTTTTTCTCAAAAAGTAAACATTGCAATGCTGTTTTAAAGTGTGGAGATCAGCGAGTCTTCAGTGTTTCTAGCAGTTGGCGTATATTTCATAAACTACAATTTTAGCATTTTCGGAAATTATCTTAATTTCGAAAGACTAAGTCAGATCCCGCAAAAACCAACTTTGCAAAAATAAATTAAAAAAAACAAAGTATGATTTCGAGAAAAAAAACTAAGATGTCCCTTAAGAAATTTCGTAGCTTCCGTAAGTTCCTTGATGTTCTTGACTAATTTCCACCATAAATGAAGGACAGATGCCGGTAATTCGAAAACAACAGTACAGGAGAATAACGACAAAAATTGCAACAAAAAAGAATGGGAAAAAAAAAGTACCCCGACCCCGACCCCGGCCCGGCGTTTTGGCTGCTACCCCAAATTTTGCCCAAGCATCGTTTCCAGTTTGTCTTGGGACCATAACAATTCCCAAGAGAAAATAAAAACAATGCTTATGCAAAATATTGAAGGGACAAACAAAGAGTATTATGGTATTTTTGATATTGGCTAATTTTCTATTAGGACCCCCATTTCCCCATTCGCCGATTTTCATCTGAGTGTTAACCTCGTAGCCTGGACCATTTCCGTCGCTTTGGTGTGGGGTGGGGAAACGCCCTGAGATCAGTTGGGCGGTAGATATTTCCTCTTGCATGATTGGCTCGTTGAAATTTTGTAACTGTTATGCAAATATACACAGCAAATTTCTTGATAATCGCATCGACAACAACAAGGCAACCTCATCCAAGATTTTGCCAGAAATCCTGTTTGTAGACGGAGCCCATCAAATGGAGCCTCTATCGACACTTAGTTCTTGAGTCAACCCTTTCTCAAGTATATTTATTTTTAGAACGCCTTTTTCCCGGGAAAAGTGTCAAATTTCCACTGCGAAAATTAAAAAAAAATTTTCATCGTGATGCGTGTTTTTTATAAAACAATAGTACTCTCATAGCTCTCTTAGGATTGGGCTTTTTCCCTCGAAACCCCCACGAGAAGCGTTGTATAAGTAACTCTCCTTGAGACAGACCATTGGCTTCCTATTAGTTATCTAGTTGTTTTTAAAATTCTTTTGTTAGTTTTTAATTCACTCAATAACCTTTCACCTAGCTATTTAGCTGATAGACTTAGCTATCAAACTTGTAATACTTGTAATATATTTTTGTATCGATACTTCTAGAATGAGTTTTTAATATAAATTATTATTTATATATATTAATTTTAATAATGGAATAATTAACATGGATAGTAAATAGATCAAGTTAATCGGACCCTTCTCCAAAATGGCGGCCGAAAATTCAAATAAGTTAAAATTAAAAACGATCCTAGCACTAGAAAAAACATCTTTACTTTAGTAACCCTGCAAAATTTCATTTTATCAGATGTAATATCAGCTGAGGAAATGTAAGGCACGGTATGGAATATACCCAAAGTCATACAAACGTCTGTAAATTTGTCAACCTTCAACTTACATTTTCTCAGCTGAGATAACACCTAATACGCTGAAGCTTTGCAGGGTTACTAAAGTAAAGGTGCTCTTTCTATTCAGTTTAGTTTTAACTCATTCAAATCCGTTGCCGCCATTTTGGAGAACAGCCCATCGGTTTTAAAAAGTGATTATTGTAAAGCGCCATGAGCTCAGGAATCATGTTCTTATCAGCCACTGGTGTGAATTTCGGCCCGTGTGCCATTGTTGTAGAGCAGTTTGTTTTTCGTTTTGTGACCATTGAGATGTGAAAATGTAATTTAATTTTTAAAGCAGATAATACTGTCTGTAAACTATACAATTAAACATAATTCATGGCTGTATCTTGCTAAATAAAAATTGAAACAACTTTCATGTGTCATGCAAGAGAGTTTAATTCCCCATGACATGTTACTACCAATAGCGTAGCTCCTATTCTACTATAAAAGCTACACACAACCCATAATTCCTCGATTCGCTCTGACGAAGGGCTAACGCTCGAAACGTCAGCTTTTAGAATCCCCGTACGGTGGTCAGTTCGGCATTATCAACTCCTTTGTTAAAACCAAATTTCTTTGAAACTACCCTCTTTATTTATTTATCTTAGAAGTATGGTCTCCTCGATGAGCTCTAAACTTGAGCCCGTGATATGGTCACGTGATACCTGTCAGATTGGCATACATGGAGGGGTGGACGTACGGTGACCAAAACCAAACTTTCAGATGGGTTACCATATTTTCTTAACTATGGTGCTCCGCGCTAAAGGAAATTAAAAAAAAAATTCCTCGTGCATTGTTGAATAATGTAACCATTTGGAATTTTTAGAAAAACCGAGAAGTGCGAGAAGCACTCGCTTAGGGATCATTTTTTGCTCCGCACTTCTCTCGTGTTCCAAAAAAATCCCCCCTTGATTAACTCTGAGTCAGTAATGCACTCGGAACGCTTTTAAATTTCATTTCACAGAAACGGGTCCAGACTGATTTCCAACGTTTTACGGGAATAGATCATTTTACAAGGGTAAAGGGGATATTATGCATGACACAATGAACAGCGTACAAGACAAACAAACGACCATGCGGCTAAAAGACCGTAAGTTTAAAAGTGCATTGTTGACCATTGCGGAAAATTTTTTTTTGCATATTTTAATTTTGCGCGAGGAAGAGATGGCGGCTTGTTTTAAGCTTCCATGTTTGACTAAAAAACACCGACGTCCATTTAAGTTTCCCGAGTTCTCATGGAGCTCAATACTCAAATTAAAGAAGAACTTGGAAGCGCGACATTTGGATCCAGCATCTTTGATCTTTTGGGCAGCAAGGTGTGCCGATGCTATGGTTGCGGCAATACGCCGCTAAAGCCAGGTAGTTTGATACTCTGTGCACAAGACGACCTTCCTCTAACGACAAGACTGCAACGAAAGTACTATACAAGGATGGCAGTTAGCATATCACTCGTGATATCTCCTCAGTATATTGTCATGTCAACTCTTACTGCGTCACAACAGCCTTTCCTGCCTTTCAACTCAGCCTTTGTCAAGTGCCGTCAGATCTCTTACCATTTCTATTGCCGGAACATAACCAAATGTCTGCTAGCAGGCTTGGCGTTTCTGACAAACGATCATTACACGATCATTAGGTTTTGGGAAATCGTTTGCTCTGTCATTTATAAAACGTTTCTGAATTACATCATACCTTTTTCATTTTGTACCTGATAAACATTAATACAACATTCAAACGTTTGTAATTGTAGGCTCTGCCAATGTCTCTGGAATTTGAAAAAGCCGCGCAAGTGCTTTATGAACAACTGATAATGTCCGGCCATTCTGTGTGATGGAGTTCATCTTTTTCTGCTGTTATACTGCCTGGTAACCGTGGAATGGGGCTCAACGTCTCTCTAAGTGGCTGCTCTTCACGATTTGCTTGTAGAATATCTGATAATGATACTTCACAAAAAAAAAACAACAACGTGAAAACATCAAATTTTAGGTTTCTGAATTTCTCGTGAGGAATGGATATGTGATCAATAAAATATCTTGCATTGACTGGTTGTCGTTCGAGATGTCAAAGTCGCTGGTCGACACCGGCTATGCATTGTAGTTGTTCACAGGCCGCCTTATTCTCTTGATCATCCAATTCTCCGACTGCCCGTCCCCACTTGTTCAAAAGGTGGATAACTCACTATCCATTGGATAGCACAACTGGTTTCACTGCTATCCATCGTTTGAACAACGTCGTTTGTTAGTTTCTTAAAACGTTTTGCAAACATGAATTGAGATGTCAATTAAATCGACTTTGAATGGTTTTCTTCTGCAAATGTTGTTGAGATCACTTCGTGTGTATATACTAAAACAATTATTCTTTTCAATATCGGTGAATAGCGGCAGAGTATTTACTTCGATTTCAAAGAATCATTGTTAGTTATTTGGCGACCTTGCGCCCACGATAGCCATGCCATTACCTTGAGAAAAGCAACCTATAAGGATAGTGCTCCGCTTGGCGACCTTTCGGGCCGCCGGAGCTCGCTACTACTCAGGAGCTTTGCTTAAAAGTAGGAAGTTTGTGTGCAATAACCATAAGAGAAACACGAAATCTATAATTTTGTGCAGAGGTTACCTTCCTGAACAGGATGGATGTCTTTATACTAAAAGTCCGAAGTCTGGAAAACATTGATGACGAACTTTCAGACCACGCCGTGAAGCGTTGTGTGGTGACGTCTCCCTCATCTCAACTTTTCAGCCACCAAAACGCAGCACCTCAGGACCTAGTAGTTCAGCCAAGGAGCTTTCCTTTGGTAATTCTCTAGGGCCAGAAATCACCTGGCCAAATCCAAACAAATGTCACGGTATTCTTACAAGTGTTGTCTCGCCCCCCTGCCTGTCTGATGGGATGATTCTCTTTTAGATTTTCCAAGACAGGTGACATGAAGTGGTGATCTTTGGTGAGGTGAGAACTCTCCAATGCAAGTTGCTGTGGAGTGGCACCTCAAATCAAAGAAAGGACTCCATGGCACCATGTTTACAGGTGTCTTTTGTGAAAATAAAGGAAATTTCCAGGACGGATGGCAATTGCTGAAGAGAGCACCTCCCCTAAAAATACTTTCCCTAATTTGGGACCATTGTACCGACTCACACCATCAAGGGATAAAAGTCCTCTGTTCTATAAAGGCCAGGCCATCAATCTCCTGGTCACCGAAAAAAATGTACAGTAGGAAAACGCCTTCAACCTTCAAGAGGAGCTTTCCAAGAGAAGTTGACCTTCTCATTCATAAGTAGGGATACCTCTTAATAGATTAAAATCCTTCAACCCCAGAATCAAACTTTTAGTCGTGCAGTGTTGTGCTACTGCTTGAGTATACCTATGAAATTATATGCTACACCGGTACCCAATGTAATGAAAACTAGTGAGTGCTACTTTTCTGCAATTATGCTACTTTTTATAAACGAATGAAGTCCAGAATTTTTTTTGGGAGCCGATGAAAGTGTTAGGAGCGGATTATTTCCAAATTGAACTGGAGTTTAGTAATATTGATGGAATTCGGTTTGATTTTTTTTCACGCTAGATTTACTGTTGCTTGTAAACTGTTCCCGTTTTCCCTTTTTAGTTTGTTTGGGAGGGGGCTCAATATTATTGCTACTGGTTCGTTCTCTGTAATTAGATTCTACGGGCTTGTTATAGTTGTCACTTTTGCGTGCTTTTTAATGTGTTTGTTGGTGTTTTCCCAGTAGTCTACACTTTTCTTGGCACAACATCTGGGCTGCCTTTCCCTAAGTATGTTTCAAAGCACGAATGTGGTGTTTTGCTCATAGTATGTCAGCACGGTCATCACTGTGATTTGTTTTGCGATGAAGGATAAGTTTCACCTTGGCTTCTAAACTGCTTGAGGTTGTCATTTTGACTTAACATATTGGAAATGTGGTATGGTGCAGGATGCACGTAGCATGTGTCAGAGTCTTTCTCATACCCGATGCTCGTTTCCTCTAGGGCAGAAAATGTATCAATTCAGGGTTACAACTTAAAAGAAAACAAAGATTAAAATTTATACAACACAAAGTTTTGTCTGAACAAAAATGAAATTGTGGGGAAGTGATTACACTGCTTTTCTTGGGACTACCTTTTGACGGTATTCATCAACACTTGTTGCTTGAAATTATGACACGGAATTAAAATACAAATCGGCAAACCCCTGCAAGCTGGAGTAAAATAATTTTGGCTACAAGAAAGATATGAAAATTGTTATTTTTTAAAATTTGTTGATTGATGATACTTGCAGTGGACTTTAAAATTTGCCTTTAACAATTATGCCACCATTTTGGCTGTGTTCTGCTGGATCAGAGGTTCTAATTTGCTTGGAAGATTTTTCAAGATTGTTTTCCTGTTGTCGCCCATCTGGCTTCTCCATTCCCAAGTCCCAGATCCTTTGCTGTCTGCGTTCCTTTTTTCCCAGACTGCGAACGAGACAACACAGCTATTGATTGCCTGGATCAGCTTGTCAAGGTGTACTTCAGTTTTTCTTCCCAGTGATCCAAGTCTCTTTATCATTCCACTGCATCGCACCTTGTACTATGTTGCTTTCATTGTTAATTTCGGTTTACAGTGTCCCCAATTAGTGCTCCAGCGCTAGAATGACGTAACACTTAAATAAAAAGTTCCTTTTCTTTCCTTTCCTTTCCTATCAATCAAGATATCTGAAATTCTACGCAGCTCGTCCAAAATGATTTGATCAGTGGGATGTTAAGGAGAGGTTCATGTACAAAACAGTTCTTCTCTCCCTTGGACTTGCTGATGTTACAGGTAAATTTGAAATTCAGGTTGAAATGATTTCAACCTAGGTAAATTTAATTTTAAAGTATTGTAGGTAAAAATTTGAAAGTAGGAAACATCAACAAAAAGTCCATCAATTGTGAGCAAGTACGTGTATATTGGTAGGTAAATCTGTGCTGGAAGTAAGGGGATGTGGTTAGCGTACGTTTTTCATGAATTAGTCTGTAAAAACGCCTTTGGTTGTTATTAAGTCTAAGCACTGGTTTTAAATGGTTAGCATTACGGTTGGGTACGTGGTTTTGCATAATGTGCATGATACTGAAACAATTGTGCTTTTTTAATCTCAGAGCAGCACCTTGTTTAATAAGAATTACCTTCATGTGACTTTGTTTTATTTTTATTTTTTGGTTTTTGGAAGGAAAAGGACATCCAAAAATTGACTTTTTATAGCTGCATAGATTATTGAATGATGTACTGTTACTTGTACAAATGTAGTTCAGCCGAAAACCCCTTTGCGGTTATAACCCGGGGGTTATAAGTACTTGAACAATCAAATTCAAAGTTTTTTTTTCTGGTAGTTCACAAAGTTTGTAACCTTTATTAAACGGTAATTACTTGTATGTAGTTGAACAAGAAGAAGTAATTTCCTTCTTTTTGCACCTCTTGTACATGTGTAACTGGTGAAGTGCTTTTTTGCATGCAGCAGTGAAACTTAGTTTAGTTGTGTCTAATGACACATTCATGTCTTCAGTAATTGTAGTCTGTTTGGTGCAATCCAAGTGTCAACAATTTCAAATTTGGTTACGACTTTCATAACTCCATGTTGTTTTTAAATTACTTTACCAAGAAGTGTGTTTGGGTGTAGTGGACTTTAATTTTTATTTGACAAAGTTGTTGACTTGGAATGAAATAGTATTGGGTTTTCTTATTGTCATTTTGTTGTTGTATTTCCTTTGTGTGTTTCTTGCTTTTTCCTGTTGAGATGTCCTTATCTCCATTGTTGACTAGATAAGTGAATAACAAGCACGTTTAGGTACAGGTTCTGCATCTACATCTTCGCATTCTTCTTCTTCTTCCATGGTAGAATGTTGATCACGTTTCTCATCTAGGGTAGTTTTCGTTTCTTTCCATGGTGGTATGGCAAATTATTCATAGGGTGTTTGTTTTGTTGCATCATGTTCTACGATTTTCTTTTTGTAAGCAGCTTCCCCTAGCACCTGACACCAATGATTTAGACTTTGTTCCTTTTCTTTTAAGATATTTCTGATGTTTTGCTTTACTGTTTGATTGTTCCTTTCCACCAAACCTTGAGTTGATGGTTTTCTGTGAGGTCCATGAAGTTGAAGTTGAAGTTGTTCTAGCAGAATTGGGACATCAGAGAATTCTTAAATTCCCGTCCATTGTAGGCTCGATCCAGCCGCTGTTTCGGGAAATAAGCCAGCTCTCACTCCCGAAATCACGGCTGGACGCGTGAAGTGAGCCATTGTTAATCTCCGCCAATCAGAAACTCGCCTGCACAAATCGGTCTGGCATAATTGTATTTTTTAGCCACGAAGGTATTCTTTGACCCGGCCGGTTCGAGGTTTACAGTGCTTTTAAGGTAGGATTCATCCAGGATTTCGACAACAAAAAGTGTTAGAGAAGCTGGAGAAAGGGGATTGTTTTCTACCGCCTGAGTTCGGAAACTTCACTAATTTTCCAGTTAGCGCCAAGGTCAATATACAGCTTTCAATCTTTCCTCAGATTTCGCTAATGTAAGAGCAAGTAAAATTCCTCAAGATAAATTGAAATTACTGATGAGTTTATTGGTCACAAAACGATGGGGCCGATGAGGTCGACCGAGAGCTGAAGCGAATGAATATTTTATGGAATGATCAATCATGTGGAGAATCCAATTCTGTTTGCGATGTCATGAAAATGTAGATGGTACGTTTCTA